>NW_024527044.1:5034484-5405215 GCF_017590135.1 Pyrgilauda ruficollis
ATGACACGCAGTAACGCCCTTACAACCCTTGTGACATCTGGGCAAGGGCTGTACCAGGGAACGCCACCCGAGGTCACCTCACCCGTGACCTCGGGCTGCTGGTGACACTGGCTGAACCTGAGCCAGCTGTGCCCAGGTGGGCAAGAAGGCCAAAGGCACCTGGGCTGTGCCAGCCATGGTGTGGCAGCAGGGCCAGGGCAGTGACTGTCCCCTGTGCTGGGCATGGCTGAGGTCACCTCCAGGGCTGTGTGCAGTTCTGGCCCCTCAGTTCAGGAAGGACATTGAGGGGCTGGAGCGTGTCCAGGGAAGGGAACGGAGCTGGGGAAGGGTCTGGAGCACAGGTCTGATGAGGAGCAGCTGAGGGAGCTGGGAAAGGGGCTCAGCCTGGAGAAAAGGAGGCTCAGGGGGAATATTCTGGCTCTGCACAGCTCCCTGACAGGAGGGACAGCCAGGTGGGGTCGGGTTCTGCTCCCAGGGAACAAGGACAGGACAAGAGGACACGGCCTCAAACTGAGCCAGGGGAGGTTTCGGCTGGACATTAGGAAGAACGTCCTCACAGGAATGATGATCAGACACTGGAACAGGCTGCCGAGGAAGGCCGTGGAGCCACCGTCCTTGGAGGTGTTCAAGGAAAGACCGGACATGGCACTGAGGGCCGCGGTTCAGCTGACGCGGTGGTGCTCGGTCAAAGGCTGGATCTGTAATCTCAGAGCTCTCTCCCGACCCAAAAAACGCCGCGCCTCCGTAACTCCGCAATTAATTCCGTAATTCCGTGTCCCCCTCCCGCCGGGCCCGCCCCGCGCCGTCCCGCCCCGCACGCTCTGAGTGACGGCGCCGGGGCCGCTCCCGGGCGGGGCCGGGCCGGACCGGACCCGCTGCTCCGCGGCCCCTCGGGCCCTCAGGTAACGGCGGCGGCTCCGGGCTCGGGGGGGCCCGGCCTCCTCCGGCCCGGGCTGGTGGCGGTGCGGGCGCTGCGTGTGGGGAATGGCGGCCTGGGCTCGGCATTCGCGTGTGCTGGGCTCCGGCGGCCGCCGAGCGGGGCCCGGGGCGCTTCTCTGTCTGTCTTGTCCGTCCGTGTGTCCGTGTGGCAGCTCCTGCCCTTGGCAGGCCCGTGGGTTCGTCCCCCCAGAGCCCCTCGGGTGCCCAGAGTTCTCTGGTGCCGAGTTCTGCAGAGACCCGGGTCCGGCCTCCTGCAGAGGCTGTGTCCGCGGAAGAGCAGTGTGAGAAGGCCTTGGGAAAAAAAACAAACCAGCCGTCATTTATTATTTATTAGGAGCATGCAGTTAAGGAATTAGAATAATAGAATTAGAGATCATGCTGAGATCATTAGTCATGTAAAATTCAGAAGCAGAGACTTGATTTCACTTGAGAGGTGTTCAATCCATATTTGTCCCTCCCCAGAAGGGGAATTTATGGGCTATGTCTAATTTGGCAGCTGGGATTCCAATGAACACAACATTGTGTTGTCCCTTCGTCCTTCAGGTTCAGCTGGAAGAAATCCCCCATCAGGTGGATCTGAGGTAATCCGTAGCCTTTGGTCTGTGTTGTTTGCCGAAAGGGGAATTAAGTCTCTGGAATGTCAGTTTGTTCTTAGCAGAACTCAAGGCCTGGATTTTAATTTCGAGAGACACACAAGTTTGGTGTAACATTTGACTGCCTGCAAGTTGCAGAATTCTATAATCACATAATGGTGTGGGTTGGAAGGGACCTTAAAGCTCATCTCATTCCAACCCCCTGCCATGGACAGGGACACCTTTCACCAGCCCAGGCTGTTCCAAGCCCTGTCCAACCTGGCCTTGGACACTTCCAGGGATGGGGCAGCCATTCCATTGTTGCAAAGGTGTTCAGATGCTTGTTATACCATAACTTCTTATATTCATTAGGATATTTATGTACTCTGAGTATTAAGATAGGATTATTGGTTGCAAATTCACTGTTTTCCAGCTGAATTTCAGTGGTGATTGAGTCCCAGAGGATTGCTGAAAAATGGGAACCTAAAGGGAACTCTAAGGAATATTGCTACTGCCCATATGCAGGGATGGATTGAGCAATATCTGGTTTTGTGGTTAAATTATGCTCTTGAACAAAAAGTGAGGAATATTAGCATGAAATTTTAGGTCAGTTGCAGACGGGGAAGTTCTGTGTGAGGGTTCTTACAGAGATCTTGCTTTGAGTAGATATCTGAGTTTTGAACAAGGATTTGTTTGGGAAGAACAGGAGGAAACTGGGGCAGGGGAGCACAAGCCAATACAATGTGAAATTATGTGTCGTATTTAGTCAGATAAGGACATAATAAGTGCTGTTAGATGAGGAATTCCTGTCATAGCTAGGAGGAGTCAAAATCCTTGAGTCATGATCAGAATTAGAATCACAGAATGGTTTGTGTTGGGAGGGATCTTAAATGTGATCTTGTTCCAACCCCCTGCCATGGACAGGGACACCTTCCACCAGACCAGCTTGCTCAGAGCTCTGTCCAGCCTGGCCTTGAGCACTTCTGTGCATGGGGAGCCACAGCTTCTCTGGACCTGTTCCAGGGCCTCACCTCCCTCACAGTAAATAATCTCTTCCTAATATCTAATCTAACCCTGCCTTCTGGTAGTTTGAGGCCATTCCCCCTTGTCCTGTCACTGCATGCTTTTGTAAAATGTATCTTAGAGTATATAAATACATAAGGAATATTTTAACCACTCATTCTTAAAACTAAGTTATGACTTTGACAACTTCTGCCTCTGCTCAACAGATGCCATGTTGCCTCAGAAGAGGGGACAGGTACCTTCCAGAATAGCCATGAGCAGTTATTGGAAAGTCCTGGGAATTTTCTTGCTCTCTCTTCCAAGTGCACTGTCTCTCCAGCCAGCCCAGCCCAGGGTGCTGCTGGTGTCGTTCGATGGGTTCCGGTGGGATTACATCTACAGAGTGCCCACTCCCAATTTTCACTATGCCATGGAGAACGGGGTGCACGTCAGGCAGGTGACGAACGTGTTCATCACCAAGACGTACCCCAACCACTACACCCTGGTGACCGGGCTCTATGCTGAGAGCCACGGCATCGTCGCTAACGAGATGTATGACCCTGTCCTGAACGAAACCTTCTCCCTGAACAAAATGAACACCCACAACTCCAAGTTCTGGGAAGAGGCCAGTCCAATATGGGTGACGAACCAGAGGGAAGGACACAAATCTGGTGCTGCTATGTGGCCTGGAACAGATGTGAAGATACATGGAGTTTTGCCTACACATTACATGCCCTACAATGAATCTGTTCCCTTTGAAGACAGGATAGCAAAGCTCATTGAGTGGTTTACATCAGAAGAACCCATCAACTTTGGTCTCCTGTACTGGGAACAGCCTGATGAGACGGGACACCTTCTAGGCCCAGAAAACCCACTCATGGGAACGATAATCAGTGACATCGACAGAAAACTGGGATATCTCATTTCTGAACTGAAGAAAGCAAAGCTGTGGGATGTGATAAATGTCATAGTCACAAGTGATCACGGAATGTCACAGTCGTCCTCAGAAAGGCTCATCGAGCTTGATCAGTACGTGAGCAGAGAGCTCTATAAAGTCATCGACCACTCCCCCACAGTAGCCATTTTGCCAAAAGAAGGTAGGAGCTACAGCAGTAACGTTCCTGAGGAGGTACTTGAGTATCCAAACTTTATAGACTGAGTTGGTGGTAGCAGCACTGATGGCAGTAGGACACCAGCCTTGAACAAGGAGTACTTCCAGGATCCCTTTGTTCTTTTTCTGGGCTCTGTCAAAAGCCTGGATTAACTTTCAGAAAAGAAAAGGGAGCAAATCTGTTTGCTGTTGACTAATATTGCCAAAGATCCTTTAGTCCTTGTGAGAAGTAAGATAATCTAATGGCATTATCAAGGCTGAATGGCGCTCTAGGTGGATAACACCTGAATGTTACATATCTTGCTTTTCATCAAGATGCTAAACCATAGTGGAAGAATTATATTTCTAACTCAAACAGTAAACTGAGAACAGATGGGGATCTTTGATAAAAAGAAAGCCTCTGTTGGCTATTTGATTGGCTGCCAGCTATTGTAGTTCACTTGAGTTTTTTCCCCGTCATGCTGAACAGCCAGCCTGTTACATTTATACCATTTTTATTAAGATGGGCAAGAACAACGTTGGAATCAAAATCTGAAATCTGCTTGCAGTCATCTAAGGGTTGCTTGAGGTGTCAGGTGTATGTTTAATGTCACTAATGCATCTGCTTTTTATTTTGATGACCAAGTATTGTAAACTATTTGGTGCAAAAGTGTAAACCTGGAAAATAACACCCCTGCCCACACAAAAAGAGTGCTAATTTGGAAGTTGAATTTCAAGGTGACCTTCTGGAAAGGTGTTTTTAAAGAATTGTGTAACATTTGCATCAGTAATGGATAGATAGCACTCTGTATTTAATGCCTAAGCAGGGAGAGTATTTTGCAGAATTAAGTGACCTGTAAGTCACTCAATTAAAGCATGAACAAATGTGTCTTGTCATTTTTAATTTGAAGAATACTCCAGATTCAAATGTGAGTATGCCCAAACTGAGGTCTCTGCTGCCTGAGCACAGTCAGGCCCTGTAGCTGGTTGCTTTTTCTCTCTGTGGTGATAAAAGAGCCAAGTTTGGAAGCTTCATCCCCACAGAGGCAAACGGGTTGCCCAAGATGTTCTCATTAGCAAATAAAGAAGCTGTAAAAGTAAACTTCAGTGCTGACACCTCCCTAATGCAGTAAAGGAGAACTTTAAGATGCGTAACTTGATTCTCCTGTCTGCTAAATGCTGAAAAGAAACAGTGTCTCTGCTGCAATTAGATGACAGAACAATAAAAAAGCCATTTCAGTGGATTTCAGAAACAGCTTGGATTTGATTTTGCCCAGAGATTCAGGTATTTATTACACTACCAATAAACAAGAATTAGTTTTGAGCACAGCTAAAATTCTTTCCTTCAGTGGTACCAGATGTGATTTTTGTTATAAACCAATGAGTTTCACTGTCAGTTCAGGTATGAACTAATATGTGCTTAAGTACATAACACTGATTCTTCACCTGCTATTCAATTTGTCTTTCTTAAACCAAGGGAATAGTGAAACTCAGTGAGATTGAGGAAAAGTTTGAATGCTTAAAAATGCAGCAATTTATTTTAACTGTTTGGCTGTCTATTGCTTCCCCAAGAGATGGATTAAAGCCATTATTTAACAATGCTGGTGTATTTGTGTGTGTGGGGAACTAATTAGATGTTCACAAAGAAGCTGTACCTGTACCATAGCTGGTGATGCTGGCCTTTTTTTTGCATTTAATATAAATATATTAATTCAAATCATTAGGGTAAAATCAAATTTGCTATGTCTGGGGCTTCTCCTCCCTGCCATCCCATATAGAAAGCTGGCATAGCAAAATTCACTTTATTACTAATATAGTCCTAGAAATGCTGCATTAGAGTCCGTCTTCTTGTTGCTGTAACTATCTCTGATATCTTTGCTTTTGCTGTCTCATCTTGACCTTTGTTTTGTTTCTTAATTTAGTGATTCTTTTTTTTTTTTTTTGGTGCCAGTTTGACATAAGAAACATTAATGTGTTTCCTTCAGAATGTATATATTAATGTATTTTCCTTCAGAATTTCTATACAGGATTCTAGGAACTGAGGGGGAAAAGGAAAATGGTTTCTTTAGAAACATTGGCCACTTTCTCCCAGATTTTTTTCATTGATATCTATTCAAAACTCCATGTATACTGGAAATGGCAGTCTGAAAGGGGCCTGCAGACACACTGTGCAATTCAGCTGCATGTGTCACACAAATACTTACCTAAGTCAGAGAGCTGAGGGTTTGGTGTGTCACAGGAGTCTGTTGTGTGCACTCCATGGCTCTCAACAGGAATCTGACCTTAAGTGGAGGATTTGGTCAGATGTCAGTTCCTGCACTTGCTTTTGTGTTCCTGGCTGTTTGTTCTGGTTCCTGCATTTTGTGCACTGGTGTTCCAGCCAGCTTGACCAACTGGTTGTGGCTCTTCAGTGGCTTTTACTGGAAAGGCAAGCTCAGAAACTGGAAATAAGCAAATAAAGAATTGAGAGTGGAAAATGCTTATTTATTCAGTGTCAATAGAGCTTTTGAGGGTTGTGCTCACTGTGACTAGGGAAGGGAAAGGAGCAGGCACTGGGAATACAGAGGAGTAGCTCATGCTGTTGGCTGTTTTTGAATAATAAAAGAAAGCAACAAACTGCTTTAAAATAGATGAAAAGTGTCACTTGTCACATCCAGCTAGGTGACAGGATATGGCCTAAATGAAACCATTACCTCACAAACAGGTTTAGGAGGTGTCTTCTTGCTTTCAGGCATTGCACAAAGCTAGAAGTGTTTGGTTCGTTTTCCAGGAGACAACTGAATGCTTCCTAATTCATTCCTGTGAGAGGCTTACATTCTGGTAACTGAGAAATGAGGGATTTTTCTAAAATTAGCAAAGCAGTTATTGCTTGGGAACAGGCTGTGAAGTCTGGTGCTGAGGGGGATCTTACTGTGACTGAGGCTCTGGGTTTCTCACAGGAACTTCTGTGCACACACTGTTGTCTCTTACAGTTACAATTCACTTGTGGGGAAGTGCATTTTGCCCTCTTCTTTCAGCTGTATTTTAACTACTGATGAGTTCAGCAAACACACTGATATGTTTAATTTTTGTCTTTTGTCTCTTTTGTTTGTTTGAAGGCAAACTGGATGAAGTATATGAAGCTTTGGCCAACGCTCATCCCAACATGACTGTATATAAAAAGGAGCAGATTCCTGACAGATTTCATTACAAACACAACAGTAAAATTCAGCCCATCTTAGCAGTGGCTGATAAAGGATGGGAAATTGTACAAAACAAGACTGATGGTTTTCTACGTAAGTATTCTGTCTTTACAGTGTTTTGCTGTATTTTCTAAGGCAGGGACCTTATGTGGTACTTTCTCTCCTAGTATCAGCAGCCACTGTTCATTTTAATTTTTTTTTAAGGCTGGGAAGGAAATCTAAAGTGTGTGAAATTTTTAATTTTTTCCCCTGATGGGATGGGAAGCACTCTAGTGTTAGGGGAGGAGCATCTGCACTTACTGTTTCTTTAAACACTAAACTTGCTGAGATAAGATCAATCACATGTTTTAGTGGCCCCATACTTGAGGTCTTTCAGGATGTAGCAAACCAACAAGCACTTCCTGAGAGATTGAAAAAGAAAGTTGTGACTGAATATGTTGAGTAGAGGGTGAATAGGGGTATTTTGTCATGTTTTACTTATTTACTGGAGAAGGGTTGGGTTGAAAGGTACAAGAACATTTTCTGAAAGTTCTCACTTTGTCTGGATGCTACACTTAGAGTAACCTCTTTCTGTTGCTACAAAGAGTCTTTGGATATTGTGTTACTGCACACCTGTGATTTTTGTTTGCCTTGGATGAAAAAAATGCATTCTAGGTGATTTGGAGGAATAAAACCCCCAACACTTTGAAGTTCCTCACTTTGCAGTTTTGAGATTTATTATCGATAGCATGGCGACAGTGAACTGTAACTTCTTGGAAACCTAAAATACAGGTGTTATATGGTCAGTTCTTACATTTGTAATTGAGAACCTTTTGAACTTTGCTGCTGGTTATGAACCTGAAGAGTGTTATCAGCAAGACTTAGCAAGATTTTCAGTAGCTGATGAGAGCACCTTCTTGTGCCTGTATGTTTGACATGTTCCCAGTTTTTAATGCCCCTGTTAGGAATGGGTGCTGGACACCCACCAGTGAGTTCTTCCTTGTTGAGGAGTTGATGGTGCACAAAATTGGACAAAATGTCAAAGTGTCTCCTTGGAGTCACATGGACAGTCTGACTCTACATGTTGGGTTTTTTTTTGTTGTTTTTTTTTAATTTTCTCTAAGAGATCTGGACCAGTTGCAAAGTTGGAGTTTTTCCCTGAGGAAAATCAAGGAAGTGTGGGTGTACACAGTGTGCCACTGACAATGCTGTTGTTGCCAAATGAGCTCACTTTGTTTTCCCTCTTTGTTAAATAGTGCTCTCTGTTGTGGGTTTTTAGGTATTTTCTCTTTGTAGTTCTGAGATTTGGTATTTGCTAGGAGACTGTCAATTTGTGCTGTCAGTCAAAACAATCCTCTCTAAGGATGCTGTGCCTTTTCTGCATTCTGCTAATTCTAGAAAAATGTTCAATGATTGTTTTGCAACTTTGGAATATTGACCTTTATCTATCTTTTATTTCTAGTTGGTAATCATGGATATGACAACACTGTACCAGAAATGCATCCCATTTTTTTGGCAGTTGGGCCTGCTTTCAGAAAGAATGCCACCAAGCAATTCATGAATGCTACGGACTTGTACCCCTTACTGTGCCATCTGCTTGGCATCAGCCCACTGCCCAACAATGGTTCCTTCAATGCTGTGAAGGATATACTTGCTGAGAAAGTTCCTGGAGCCCGTAGAACAGATTCCTACTCCACTGTGGTAGGAGTCTTCCTGGGCAGCTTGCTTGTTTTGGTTTTTACTGCAGTTTTTGTTAAGCATTTTGTCCTTGCCCAAGCAAACTCCATGCAAATCCGACCCACAGAAGCTGCCCAGCCGCTGCTGCAAGATTAATAACAGCTGGGATTATTTCCTGTTTGAGGCTTAAAATAAGCCTATACAAAGAAAATAAACAATGGAGGTGGATTAGCATGAATATGTGGAGTGAAAGGAGATGGATGCTGATCCATTGGTACTCTGGGGCATGTACAGACCAGGGATGGAGAGAGAGCATGTTCCTGTTTCACACTGCAGCCACTTCATCTTCCAGGGCTGGAAGATATCCTGGGTAAACCTGGGAAGCTCTGTGTGTATGTAGACCTGTAGTGACAATAGACTTCAAATACCTTATTATGGCTATTTTTAGGGAAATAACATCAACTGGGGTGCACTTCACAGACTATTAGATGATGATTTCATTTCTCACCCTCTTTTTTTGTTTTATTCTTTGAGGGTTTTTTTGAGTCTCTTTTTTAACAAGTGACTGAATGTTACTAAACTTCTTTGTTAGTATTTTTTTTCCCTGCCCAAGGAAGCTTTTGCACAGATCACCATTACAGATAACTTGGTGAGTTAAATTCTGCAGGAAAGAACATGATTATTCTGTAAGGTCATGCAGTGCTAGGTGTCATAAGTTTAGAGTTACATATATTTCTTCAAATTACTGTGTTAACTGTAGCCCCAAAATACAAATCTTAAGTGGTATTGCCTTTAGCAATCAGCATTAAACTGCTTGATGCTTAAAACTTAAGTAAATAAAGGTTTTTACCACTTCAGATATGATTTCAGGTAAATGTAAGTCTTTACTTTTTTAGATTTCCTGTACACTGCACTGAATTTTCTAGGAGTTCCATGCAGCTGGCAGGATAAAGACATGTACAAGCACCACACCTGTATATCCAAATGGAGTATTTTCTATTTCTGTGGTACTAAGGGAGGTGAATAAGTTAAGGAACAAGGATGCTCAGGCTGGTTTCAGAGTGTTGTTAGGCTTGTCCCTGGTCTGCTACTGGAGATTCTGAGTTTGACTTGTGAGCTGTGTTTTATCTGCTCTGTCTGGGTAAGCCTTGGAATGTGATGATCAGGATTACACATGCTGTTTAAGGGGCAGAGGTATAAATCTTAAGCCATAAATGTTCTTCAGTCTGAAAAAGCACACTTCAGTAATAAAAGAAAGGTGTAAGACTGGAGTTTAATTTTCCAGAGGAAAACCTCTGTCAGGGAAAAATATTAATTCTGAATCAAGAAAAGTACATATTCTCATTTTATGTGGAAATAAATCTTCTTGCTAGTGTAGCTGTGAGGTCTTTTTTGTGAGCTCACTTAAATGGTGAGAATCTGCTGACTAAATTTTGTATGAAAAATGTTCTGAAGTGAGAAAAGTTGTCTATTGTCAGACTTCTCCCCTTCTCCCTGTGAGATGATGATAGTATTTCTCAGCACTTTGTTGCTGAGTACAATGCCTGAAGGAGAAAGAAACTTTCAAAATTAGTGCAGAAGTAGCAGACTGGATATTTTTGAATGCAGTTTATGTCTGTATCCACAGCCCCCAGCAGAGGGCAAGGATGGGAACACCTCGGCTTTGGATGTGCTCTGCCAAACCAAGGGCATGACAGTCAGTACTGCAAGGGGAGGGCTGGGGTACAAAATTCCTTTTGCTGGGCTAAATTCCAGACTTAGTGAAGATCTGTTGTGTTCCTCTGTGATGCCAGGGACACTTGCTTAGCACCATGCTGTCTTGCAGGCAGATGTGGGCATTTCCAGAGGCCACATTTGGGTGCAGCGAATGCTTCAGAGGGAAGGCAATGAAATAGCCCAACTTAAGGGTTATGCTGAAAGTTCAGCTGTAGTAGTAGCTTTAGGAAGGCAGGAAAAATGCAGGTCTGTTGGAAGACAGCCCTTGATTTGGGGGATGTATATGAAATCCTGTGAACTCCAGCTGACTCTGTGCTGCTACTGTGCTGTGAACTGCCTTGCTTTCCTGCATTGCCATTTTCTTAGAAAACACTGAAGGAAAATGTCTGTAAGGCTGATTCTTAGTGCAGCTGGCCCTTAGCTGTGCCTGAAGTTGAATTTGCTGGCAAATCTGAGTGCTGCAGGGGCTCCAGCTGAACCACGACACCAGGAACTGTTCACAGCAGTTTTCAGAGACCAGGGAAGTCTGAGCACAAACCCCAAACCTCTGAGTTGTTACCGATCCCTTCTCTACCCACCTTCCAAAAAGTGGATGGCACACAGCAAACTGATGCACTGATGCACAGTCTACCTTTTCTTGCCTATTTGCAGCTTAAAAATGAATTGTAGCACAACCATATTGTATGTTTAAAGGAAGATCTTCAGGCTTTGATAAGGCAGTAACAGTGACAATTGTCATAACGCCACAACCCTCACCTCTAGATTCTGCACTTTGGAGCATGTTATTTTAGTAGAAATTCTTATTGCAGTAATTTCATAGAAGTGATCATGGCAGATGTAACAATAACTGGGTTGTCATCTCAGAGCTTTTCCTTGAACTCCACTTTAATTGTGGCAAGTGTAGTTCTATCATCAGGCGAAGTGACCTCGATTTTAAGGAGGAGGCAAAGTTTGTCAGTGTTGATCAGTCATTTGGGACTTATATTTACCTGCCCAAATATGCAACAAGGACAGAGCAGTAGGTTTCCTCCAACAAAGGGTTTGGTAACAATAATATCAGAATAGGCTGGGGACACAAATGTGAGAATTGTTGATGTCATTGTTCTGTATTGCACTGTGAGACCCTTCTTTGAGGAGGGCAAAGCAAACTTTTGTAAAAAAAAAAAAAAGAAGGGAATCTTGTAGCATTTGGGTATTTCAGATTAGGGTCAAATATTTCCTTTATTCTTAGGTGTATTAGCATGTTCCTCTTGGGTAGTTCCTTGTTAGGACATTTACCCAATTGTTTTAAGTTACTGGGTGTGAGCTTAATGAAACTGAAAGCACAGATTATGCCACTGGAGAAAAGTAGCAACTTTTTCTCTGATGTGACATTTTGTCAGACACCTTTTTGGGTGGGGGGGGATGTGGGATTTGGTTTCTGTGTGTATTATACTTTCTATGATGTACAAACAAGTTCATTGAAAAGAGAATTCGAGTACACAGTGTACTGCTTGTAACTTAAACTTGGAAAACAAGAATGATGCATGATGTGTTTCATTACTGATCTGTGAAGCATACAGGTGTCAAATGTTTTCTTTGTTTCTTCTTGTTTGGAAATGCTGAAGTTAAGAGACATCTTTGCTATAATGCTGTCAAGCATGGAGTGCTGGCTTCATTTAAAACACTTCTGGAAAACAAACTTGAACTGGGGGATGACTGGGGGAGAATGGTTTCAATTTGTATGCATCCCAAATATTCCTTGGACTCTGAAAAGTGTATGCCTTTGTTAAAAATAACAGGAAGTGTGATAGAAGTTTTGAATTTTAGGTCACAGTTCTTATGTAAGAGACTTCTTGTTTCGTACTTGCTGCCATATATGGAAAAAAACAGCTATCAGTTACCAATAGTGGGAATCCAGTTTCTTTTATTAAAAATGAAAAAAAAAATTAAAAATCTTTTACTAAAAATTAAAAAAAAAATCTTCCAGACTTTCTTGGTCAAGAGCTGCAGTAATACTGCTACAAGAAATGCAGTCTCAAAAAAAAAAAAATTAAAAGCAGAAAAATCAGATTCATTAAATCACTTAGGTTGGAAAAGTCCAACCATTAACCCAGAACTGCCAAGTCTGTTGTAAGATGAAATGTTGTACAAACTGACTTTTCATACAATCATAGAATAGTTTGGGTTGGAGGGGACCTTAAAGATCAGCTCATTTCAACCCCCCTGCTCCCCTGAACTCTGTCAGAAGTGTGAACAGCACAATTTTGACCTGCATGTGGGGAAGGGACAAATGTGCAGTGCTTGGGTCCTGTTGTTTTGTAAAATGGAAATTTAACAGGCTTACTTCCCAGTCTTCTTCCCTGCTTAAATAATGCCATGGATGCTGTGTTGGCCATATCTATGCTGCTGTATAAACCTTTCATGGCATGTTTCCCCTACAGTAAAGGTGATATAGCATTTATTAGATAGTAAACTACAAAAATTGTTGCAAGCACATGAAAATTATAAAGTCAATAGTGGTATCAGCCTTTCCATAATGAAATCTTAATCTGAATCCTATTAACAAACCTCTATTACTGTTTTTTTGCAATAAAAGATGCTACCATGTTACAGCAAACATCTGTCCCTGTGGTCTGGTCCTTGGAGGTACACAAAGTTGGTTTATTTTCACAGGCAGTGTGTAGGCAGCAACTTACTGAAAGCAGTGTTTCAGAGCTGTAGTCAGGTGAAATCAGCTCAATTCTGGAACTGTTTCTGCGATGCCAATGCCCAAAAAGCACAGAACCCCAGAGGGGTTTGGTTTAGGGCTGGTTTTGGTTTGGTTTTGGATTAGGAACTCTCCCAGTGTGGAGAGTTCCTGTATGGAGGCAGTTAATGTAACAAAACATCCGCCTTCAGTGCTGAAAGTGTCACTAAATATCCCCTATTCCCCTCTAAACTGCAAAACCAGTTAAGGGTTAGGAACTTCCCTTGAATTAACCTGCCCTGTGTGATCACTGCTGAGTTGTGTCTATTTTAGCAAGTCATGAAATGTTGTCACAAACTACTGTCCCTTTATCACAGCCTTGAGGAAGCACAAGCCACAGCTTTGCTGTTCTTGTTCTGAACTAGCTGCCCAAAAGAAATCAGCCACTGGCTTTCATGAGAAGTACTTCACACGAACCACAATGAGACAGTGGAAATGTTTTGTCATGTTTAAGGCTCTGTTGTTAAGAATAATCATCCTTAAATAAATCAATTTCATGTCTTAAAGACAGGAAGGTATTTTTTCTATGTTCTCTTGATTTGTACATGATCTGTACGAAACTGGATGTACAAGAGCCACTGTGAAACCCTTTGTGCCAGGAAGAACACTCAGCATCTTTACAGACTATGCCACTTCTTTGGAAATGAAAATAATCAGCAGTGCAACTGGAATATAGTTTATCTTACTTAACACTTACATTTCCTCTTTAAACACTTTCCACAGATGAGACAGTAGCACTGTCTCATCTTCCTGCTAAAGGGAGGAGGAACAGAGGGTGATAAGGATTCTCACCAGACACAGCCACTCGCTGGTTTCACAGCAGCTCAGTGCCTGTAGCAGTTCTCATCAGAAGGGGCTGCCTTAGAGCTAGGAGGAGAAATGCATTTAGACCTTGATTTCCCCAGCTGCAGCAGCATTCCTCTTTCAGGTCAGAGTTCTGCCATCCTGCTTCAGTCAGCATTTACAGTTCTGGTCACCAGAGCTTTGCTGGTAACTTTGCCACCTGCCTGGGAGGGGATGCACAGAGGAACTGAGAGCACATCGACCACTTGCTGTGTAACAGCTGCTGGGGGGAAGAACAGAGTGGAGAAAATACTGTCCTAATCAGTTTTAGCTTCTAGAAAAGAACCCAGAACTGACAAGTAAAGGACAGCATGTTTGCCAGAAAGGTAAACTCAGTCAAGCCTTTCCAAATACAGGTGATGCACAGCACCTCCAGTTATTCTGACTGACCCTCTGAGGACCCTACTCTGGATTAGAAGAATTACCAGAACCTAACAAAACTCTCTCCAACATAGGAATTGAAGCATCCTCCCTTTTACAGCATATCTAAGCCTAGGTTCTACCCTGCAACACATTCCCTTTGTAGTTACTCATTAACATGACCTCTTGGTGCATGTAATTAATTAATTAAAATATGGCAGGATGAGGAAGTGACTCTGTGTTCAGTCCAGCTACTGCTCTAGATTAGCAACAGGCTAAAATCCAGTACTCTATCAGTAACAGCACAGATTTTTCAAGGGGCCTGAGTCTTTTTCAATTAATCTGAACTCTTTCAAGTTCAGATTAATTAATCATAGTAAGTAATAATGAGAAGTTTGAAAAAAAAAAAAAAAGGCAGAAGTGGTTAGGTTTTGGATTGTTTTTAATCAAGTACAATGGAATCCCTAGAGAGGAAGACACACATTACTAAAACTTCCACACATTTGTAAAACTCAAGTTTATTTTTTCCAGTGGGCAGTTCAAAGTAACCCTTTCCCTCCAAAGTTCCTGCTCCTTCCTTGTTGGATCACTAAAAGGCTGTGGCCAACATCAAACTGCAATGAATCTGAAGGTGTGAAAGAGAAACCCCATTGCTACCAGGTACCTCTGTCACTTTATTTTTTAAAGCCATCAGACTTGTAGGAAAAGGACTTGATAACTGTAGTTCTCTTTTTGGATTAGCAGTAACAATTTAATCTCACTGAAAGATAAGGTACCATTTAAGGATTTCTCAATTAAACTATTTTTTAATAGCAAGTTACTAGATAACCATTAACGAAGAATCAAGAGTTTCAATTAAGAGAACAGTTAGCTCTAGTCTTCAGCAGGAATTTGCATCTTTGTACCTCAAGCATTATAGAGAATTTATTTTTTAAGTTAAGATCTGCTAACTTCTTCCTTTAAATTTCCAAGGCTTAAAATATGAGTTTGAAATCCTTGCTTGATGACATGCACACCAAACTTTCAGTTTTTGCTTTTTAGCATAACAGCCTTCAAGAGACAATTATGACCTCGTACACAGGGCAGAACCACCTTTATCTCGAGATGACCTTCAGCAGAATTTACTCCTGAGAAATTTTTGATAGGGTTCAGGAGCAGTGATTTTGCACTACAGCTGATGAAACTGGGTAATTCAAATTCAAAGACTCCCAAGTTAAACTGACTTTCTCGAGATAAGGCAGTAGTGCCATCCCAGCTGGACCTCTGGATCTAAGTCATCCAGAGACACATATCCAGAAATATCAGAGCTACCTGCCTAGGCTTGTATGGGATGAACCACATAGTTTATTGCTCAAAATAGAAGAGATATGCACCAGTTCTTTAATCACTGACTTCTATTTTCTTTCTCAGAAATTTCTTGTCACATTGTTGACTTAGGGTAGAAACAGAAGTCTTGGATCTTCCCTTTCCCCAAATTTAAGGGCACACCAGAATACACTCTCTAAACAAAACTAGCTCCTAACTCTCAATAAAGTTTTTCTTTCCAACACAGGTGCAAGAACACTAAAAGTAGTCAATATTAATTTAATACAAAAAAGCAATTATGATTTACAAATATTAAAATTCCCTTTGTCTATCCTGGCTAGTCACACTCTGGAGTCTCCTTCTGAAAGCCTTCAGAGGCTTGAATGAAAAACTAAACATCCTTATTTTGTTAAGCATCTCTTCCAGTAAAAAGCCACCTGTTCACTATATGGTTATGAAAATATTTTTATATTACACTAGTCACACAAATCAGCAGGGTCGGGCTGTACAGTATTTTACACAGATAAAGTGCATTAAACAAAGAATGCCATCCAGTGCAAATTGAAACTGTTTTCCTGAAATCACAACATAGGAAGCGAGGCGAGGCTCCCTCCGCGCTATCCAATCAAAGGATCATCGTCATCGCTCTGTAACTGGAGCCGGGCAAAGGGCCGGGAGGGAGCCACTCTGTTCTTGGAGATGATGATGATGCAGGTAAAAGTGCTGAGGACCATGAAAACCCCGATGACGATCCCGATGGCCTCAGGGACACTGATGCACCACTGGTCAGCCAGCAGGCACTTGGTGTTGGCGAAGGTGCCGTTGTGCGGCCGCGGGGCGAGCCCCAGCACGTGGCACATCATGGGGTAGATGTCCACGTTGTCCAGGCGGCCGTGGCTGGAGCCGCGCCGGAAAGCGGGACCGCGCGCGGCCAGGAAGGGGTGCATGCTGGGCAGGGCGTTGTCGTAGCCGTGGTCCCCCACTGCAGTGGGGCAGAGCACACAGTTACTGTCACAGCCTCTGCTGCAGAGCCACTGCTCCCCTCCCCATCTCCCCCACCCCCAAAGCACGTGTGCTAACCAAAGGTTAATGCACTACATAAAAGCAGTTGTTGGATCAACCATATGGGGAAGCCAGAGTTCCTTCCCTCTTCCCCCAAACCCCACAAGTCTTTTTCCATACTGGCCTGTCCCCATGGCTCTCCTCCTATTAACCTCTTTTCCTTTCAGTGCTTAACATTTCCAGTGTTCCCCTTGCCATTCTTCATGCCAAAGATGAAAAGGGGGTTGCCATTCCACAATGACTCACAGTAGGAGAGAATGCAAATTTTTACTCCTCCTCCTTTTACTAGATTTTGGAAAGTCATCTCTCCTTGCAGAGTGCACTTATTAAAAATCAGGCACCTTTCCCTTGATAGTGTTCCGTTTGAACACATTAAATACCCTCAATTCATGCTTATCAGATAAAGTACTTCAGCTGAAGGGATACCCAGAGAGTCAAAACCAAAAGACAAAGGATCACTGTGCCTCTGGCAGGCTCACAGCAAAACCTTTGTGGCTATAAGGTCAGGGGAATTGCACATGTGGTAGATTTTTAAGATGGACTATAAATAGCTGAAGAGCAGCTATTGTCAAATTTCCTAATAGCATTCCTGAAAAACCTGTCCAAGGTGCCAGAAGTCTCTCACAGCACAGTATTTGAGTAGACTGCATTTGAATCAATTTCTTAGTAACAGTGGAGGAATATCCCTGAGAACTGTTTCCTTGGGTGCATCCCTGAAGCTTCTGATGCAAAACATCCAGATTCCAACTGATTATGTCACACTCACCACTTCAGTGAGCTTTCACTAGCCTTTTTTCATGTTTTCCACCATTTTGTTTGTTACCACATCTTGTTTGTTTTGACTCATGTTTCTAGATTGTTTTCCCTGCCTTTTACTACTTGTTTGTTCTGAACAGAGCTACTCCAAGTTCCCTCTCCAATTAAGTTCCTAGTTTTTCACCTCTGAAGTAGGATTCTGGTATGTGGAGTTACTGGTACACTTGGCAATCACTCTGCTGCCACTTTGTCCACGAAGACAATAAACCTTAAACCGGATTTTAGGCTAAAGCCTCCCCTGCCTGATTCTGGGAAGCCTTCACAAATAAAACTGATTTGAAATGAGATTTACTTTAACTGATACAATGCTGTTCCTTATAAATATTCGCTTACTAACTATTTTTAGGTACATGAAATTGAATCTAAGCAGAAACAAGAAAAAGAGAACTCTGATCAGAGAACACCTTTGCTACGTGTTGCCAAATTGAAGATAATTGTAGCAAATCCATGCAGAAATTAAAATATAAATGCATCCTGCATTAAAAGCAGTACTTCTGTACAAATAATGAAAAAACCTGAACTCAATTCTGCAAAGGGCAGACAGTAAGATCAGCCCACTGGGTGTAACCAGGCTTTTACACCACTCAACACCCTGTGTCTAACAGCAGTTGTACAGGGAAGTATCCAGGAGGGATATCCCTGACCTACCAACCAGCTCGAGCTGTTGGCTGTTCAGGAACTTGCCAGAAGTTGGTACTTTTGTATTCAATTTCTATTAATGGATTTTCCTACCAAGAATCTGTCCAATCACTTTCTGAACACACATATACATACACACACTGAGCCTTCATCTGCAACCAGAATTACAGGTTGAATTTTCATACTATTAAAACAAGGAAATCTATCTGGAAATTCTTCTTTGAGAGTCACTTTCATGTGACTGTTGCATTTTTTCTGTAAATTATCCACGCCTCTTGCCTGCCAAAAAAAAAAAAACCCTGCGTGTGGAACACCTGGAAATATACACACACATACAAAAACATATATATGTATGTGTAATTCGACATTCTAGCAGGAAGAAAGTGCACAGCTTAGCAAGACACTGAGAAGTGACACCTGTTGAGTTTTGTCTTTCAAACATGCTGCTGTGTTCCTACTATTTTTAGTATTTCCTGCCATTTATTTTCATTCCCTAGAACATGTACTGTAACATTAAGTGTGTGTTGCAGGCTTTGATTTATGCACCCCTACATATGTATTTTATATACAATAAAAACCACACTCCAGGGAAAGCTTGAGACAGCCTGCTAACCTGCCTAAGATAACTCAGACTATTAAGTCAAACATGACAAAGTGTTTTAGCCAACAGAATATTCCCCATCACCTCCTCATCTGTTAAACACTCCAGGCTCAGGCTGAGAATGTTCTAGAAAATGCTGCACTATTCCTAAACCTGCACTATTCCTCTACCTGCACAGTGCCAGGACTTCCCTTGCTAAATGAGAACCATCCTGCAGCTGGCTGGAACAGAAACAAGGCAGTTTACCCACACAAACCACAGAGGAACACACACTTACACTTGGAGAGGGACTCGTTCTGTACAATTGTCCAGCCTTCATCTGCAACCAGAATTATGGGCTGGATTCTCTTGTGATGGCGATAATGGAATCTGTCTGGAATTTCTTCTTTCAGATAAACCTTCATGTGACTGCTGCAATTTTTGAGTAAGTTATATACATCTTCTTTGTCTGCCAAGGAAAATATTGCACATGAAACAGCTGGAAATTAACTCCTGCTTACTACAATTATCTGTCATTAAACCCAAGATCCATTATTTCAAAGTAATTATTTTTTAAAAAACACATAGAAAAGGATTTTTTTCATGACCCTTATGAAATGTTGCAATGGTTGAGGTGAATTTCAAAATTTGTTTTAATTTTAAATCAGACACCTCCCAGATGTGGGTTTGGACCTACAACTCAACTTACCATCTAGGCTTGAAGGGCAAAATTCAGGCAGAGAACTCAAGAGAAAGTTCGCTTTCAAAGAACTCAATCATCCCCTCAACCCCTCAAGCAGTCACTATTTTATCCAATGCGGTAATTTTTTTTTTTTTTTTTACTGTAGGAATCACTTTGTTCATTAGTCTGGCCACAGAGAGGCCAGCAATGTCATGATTTCAGACATGCCTGCTGGGGACTACTCCAAGACAAAAATGGAATTCATGGTATAAAATCTTAGGTTTCACTCCCAAAAACAGAAATGGTAAAATGATCAAAGTTCGGACTAGATTCTTGGAAATTTACACAATGATGTTTTTAACTCTGAATAAACACATGGGTTTATTTCATGCTCACTGTGAATCACAGCTGCATAGACTAAGTGAGCAGGCAAACTAAGTACCTACCTACTTTCTCAACCACCTGTAGCAGGGTGATCCTTATCAGTCACAGCAATTTGACAAGAAACTCTCCTTGTCCCACTGATTGCCAAAACAAACTTCCAAATAAAAATAAATCATCATTCTTTAGCTTACTCCTCATGTCAAAGTTTTGCAACATGAGCTCCATAAGTTTTGCAAAAGATTAGAACAGTCTAGCATACTCTGCACTTTTTAGAGGCAAGATAAGCAAGACTTAATTCTCAGTACATGCCTTAAAAAATAACCAAAGCCACACATACTCTGCCTTGGCAGCACTGCAGCAACAGGAGTCCTGTCTATCAGGGTGTAGTAATTGCGCCCGAGGCATTCATCCAGGACAATCAGCCTCTCTGCAGAACAGGAGGCCATTCCATGGTCACTTGTTATTATGACATTTACAGTGTCCCACAGGCCCGATGCCTTCAGTTTGTTCATAAGGAAACCAACATGTTTATCCACTTCTTCCAGCACTCTGTGCATGTTCTTGGTGTCGCCTGGGCCGTACTTGTGCCCGCTTGCATCCGGTTCTTCCCAGTAGAGCACAGCAAAATTGACCACTGGGTCAGAGCTGTTCAGCCACTCCACAATTCTCTCCACTCTCTCCTCAAACGTCACAGAGAAGTTGTATTTCATAAAGAAATGAGGGGTCATGTCATTGATTTTTACATCACTACCGGGCCACATTGCAGCAGCACTTGCTCCCTTTCCCTGCTGTTGATTTGTTACCCAAATTGGAACTGCATCATTCCACCAGAAGGGATCTGAATCGTTGAACTGTGAAAAATTTTTCTTGGCATCTGCATCATACATGTCATTAGCCACAATGCCATGGCTTTCCTCATATAAACCTGTCACTATGGTGTAATGGTTTGGGAAGGTCTTGGTGATAAAAACATTCATGACTTCTTTTACAAGCACACCATCCTCAATGAACTCCTGGAGATGAGGAAGTTTGTAGGTTTCCAAGTAATCAGCCCTGAAGCCATCAAAGGACACGAGGAGCAACTTGGGTACCGAGTCACCAGCTGAGCAAGCACAACAAAGGAGGATTCCAGCAAAACATAACATCAACATCGAGCTCATTGTGGAGACTTTGAAGTGCTTCCAGCAGGTAATCAGATGCACCTGAAAAATTTAAACAGACAAGGCATGTAACCAGAACAATTCTACTGTGACCAGTTTAACTAGCTATACATTATATACATCTTCCTTCCAGGGGGTAATTTCAAAACACCCAGTCTAAACAACCACTCAAGTCAACAGTGGATTTCCCTACTGACTTCAGAGGTTTCTTACATATTGTCACAGTTTTTCATATATTAAAACAAATGTGCAGTGAGATTTTTTTCCACTGAAGACTAAATTAAAGGAAGAATTGTTTTCTTTTGATCAGTTACTCCATTGTTGTGTGTGTCCTATTCCAATTCTCCATTCCATGACAGAAAATCAGTATTTTTCCTTATGTTCAAGCACAGGCACAAGCACTTGAACAGCTCCAGACCCACATTTAAGAGTCCTCTGCAGCCCTAAATTCTTATTACACATCAGTGTTCATGTCAGAAGCCTTTTTCCTACTATAATTGTAGTTTTCCTTTTTCATCTCAGTTTTCCTTTTATGGTTTCCACCCTGCAGATTTGCTGGAAGACTTTTCAGCCTTTCAACAGTCCCATTTACTCACTGCTCATTCCATACACAGAACTGCCAGGAGTAGCTTCTCCTTTCCTTCTAATCTGCTCTACATCTACCATAACAGCATTTAAACCTGTCCTTCTTATACCACACTTTTCTCTCTATAAAAAAAACCCCAAAATTAATAGCCTTAGCTCTGAGGTAAGTATTTCTCAGCAAGGAATTAATGATTATGAGTGCCAGGTACAATCTGTAAGCTTTGACCCTCCCTTAATGTATTACGTGTGACTTAAGCACTTTGTTTAGGAAGCTACAGAACGATGCTCTCAGTCTTTAAAAAAGAGGAAGTGAAGCTCCAGGTTTCACAAAACCTTCTGCAATGTTGTCAGGCAGTGTATTTGCTTCTCAAGAAGAGCCCCGTTCCAGTAATTTTTCCATTTATATTTCTTTTATCCTTTATCTTCCTTTATGTGCAAACAAACTGTGATTCTAGGAGGCACAGCAGCTGCCTTCCCAACATTTTTAACATCAACCCTTTCCTGCAAACTCCTTAAAACGGCAGGTTTATTTTCAAGGCGTAAGGCGCTTTAATGTTAGCTGCAGCTTTAACAGTGACGGGAATTCAAAGCACGGGAAGCCACCACCCGCCCCACTCTCCAACAATTAAATTGCCTGCAGAAGATACAAAAGTTACAAGGATTGTCAAAAACAGCATTAAGGCATCTCTGAGCACCGAGGAGTTGGAGGACACGCGCCTTTTAAAGAAGAAAAAGGAGAAAAGAAACGGGAAGCGCAACGCGGCGGCGAGATCCCCCCTTCGATGCTGTCAGGTGCTTCAAAAGCACAGCCAGAGTTTTCCACAGCGCAGCAAGAGGCAAAGCCGCAGCGTGTTTTTATACACGAGTGGCATGTTCCAACCAAAAATTAACTCTGCCCCAGGCAAACCCAGCAAAGCAACCCAGCTGTGAAATACCACCTGCCCCCGAACCTCCCGGCCAGGTTTTGGAGTCGCTCGGCTCGGTCAGAACGGAGGTTATCCCGCCTGCAAAGCGCACACACGCGGCACCGCCGACCAACCGGGCGCTCCGGGTCGGTTTCCCCCGCGCCTGTCCCTCACCCGCACTCAGACCGGGCTCACCGTCCCCACGGCCTCCCGCGGCGGGACAGCCCGGTCCCCGCCGGGGCCCCACCGTGAGGTCCCGCTCCGGCTCTGCTCGGGCCGGGACGCGCGGGCGGCACCGGAGGTGACCCGGGGCAGCGGGGGTGGGGGTTCAGCGCCTGCGCACCCGCCGCCCGCGCAGCCCCAACCGGCAACTGACAGGCCTTGAGGGGGGGCGCGGGAGCTCGTCGGTGAGGGCGGCCTCCGCCCGCTGTGATTGGTTGCGGGCCCGCTGGCGGGAGATCCGATTGGCTGCGGCGCGGGGGGCTGGGATGAACAGGGTGGGGGGGGCGGGAAGTGAGGGGTTGTGAGGAGGCCGTGAGGGCTGCGATAGGAGTACGGGGGCAGTGGAGAACTTCCAGTGTCCCAGGGTCATTTAGATGGAAAAGAGCTCTGAGATTATCGAGTTTAACCTCTGGCCGATCACCACTTTGTCAGCTAGACCATGTCTCTCAGTGCCGCGTGTAGTCTTTTCTTAAACACCTCCAGGGACGGTGACTCCACCGCTTCCCTCGTCAGCCCATTCTAATGTCTAACTGTTGGAGTACCCATTTTGTGAAGTAATTATTCTTAATGTCCAACTAAAAACCTGCCGTGGTGCAGCTTGAGACTTATGACCTCTTGTCCTGTCCTTGTTCCCTGGGGGCAGAACCCGACCCCACCTGGCTGTCCCCCCTTGTCAGGGAGCTGTGCAGAGCCAGAATATCCCCCCTGAGCCTCCTTTTCTCCAGGCTGAGCCCCTTTCCCAGCTCCCTCAGCTGCTCCTCATCAAACCTGTGCTCCAGACCCTTCCCCAGCTCCGTTCCCTTCCCTGGACACGCTCCAGCCCCTCAATGTCCTTCCTGAACTGAGGGGCCAGAACTGCACACAGCCCTGGAGGTGACCTCAGCCATGCCCAGCACAGGGGACAGTCACTGCCCTGGCCCTGCTGCCACACACCGGGATGAAGGAGGCAGCGCTGAGGGCAGCCATGGCGGCTGTGGGATGAAGCCCTCCCGAGCAGAGCAATGCGGTGTTTCTGGGGAGCTCAGGGGTTTGTCAGGGATGTGTTGTACCCCGGACCGGGATGCAGCTCACTTTAGGGCTGTTTGCTGGGCTTCCCATTGTTGCAGAAGGGCACCGTGAGGTGAGGCAGCGATGGGACACGTCCTGGGGAGTGTCCCTGTGTTTTCCCAGCACGCCCATAACCTGCCTCCTGCCTCCTCTGCAGGTGCCCGGCAGCCCCAGGCTGTCACCTCTTCGAGGCAGAGGTGCTTGTCAGCACGACTCCTCCATGACTCCATCTCCCTTTTGGTCATCCAGCTCTGTAAGCTGGCTGTTCATATTCTTTCACGAACATCACCTTTTTGTGGTCTCTTATGGGGAAAAAAAAAAAAAAAAATTGTTTACCCTAAAACTCAGAATACAGGCAGGAGATGGTCAGGTGTTGCTGAATGTACTCTGGGTGCCACTGCAGCAGTATGTGCTACAATGAGTTGAGATTTGTTTTGGGTCCTGGTGTAAGTTTGCTTCATAAATTAAGGCAAATAGTTTACATTCCCATGGTTTTCCTTTTTATTATGAGAAGGGATTAGTAATTCTGTAAAACCTGTCAAGTTACTGGTGCTGAAAAACAATGAGACCAGCCCTGTCTAAACAGAGAAATGAAGCATCCTTTAATAGCACAGAGCACAAATCATCACTATTTTAAATTTCATCCTAAAAACTGAGAAAAAGACATGCTTATGGCTTCATGACTGATTGAAATGGATCTGAATTTCATTCTGTGTACCCTGCTAGATGTTTATTCTGCAGGCGGTGTAGATTTCAGCTTGTATCTTCCTAATGGCTTTCACATATGTATGAGTTAGGCAGGTTTTGCTACCTGTGTGTGCCAGCTGTGGAGTGGCTCTAAAATGTACTACAATAGGCTGAACAAAGAGACACACCCCTGATTCACCTTGATTTCCATAAATGCAGCAGGTGTGGCAAAACACAGGCCTGTAAAAGAGGGGAAAAAAAAAACAAACATCTCCAGCTACTCAGGTGTTATGTGTCAAGTTCAAGTCAAGGTCCTTGTGTTTTTTTTTTTTTTCTGAGTCTCTTTTTGATTACACAAATTCAGCTTTGTAAGTATACACATGGCAGCTGATCATGTGGAGGAGGGATACATCCTTTATAAATTACTTTGTTGTATTGCCTTAAAAATATTGTTTACACAGAGTGAACTAGAGGTCCAGGTGCAATATTTTGACCAATTTCATTAAGTTACAATTGAGTTCTTGTTAAAAACTTTATGTACAGATGCAGACAACTTTTAAGCACTGAGGCTCTTTTGCCAGCCTACTTTTGCAGCATACTCACTCAGCTACTCAGTCCTGAAAGGTGTGAGTAATCTCTTGTTTACCCTTGCCCACATGCTTTGAAAACCATTTGCAGTGTTCACTTATTCACGAGCCCAGCCTAATGTGTTGTGCCCAGTTTGACACATCATACAGGCAGCACACCGCAGCAGCCCTGAACTCTGAGCTGGTCTAGCCAATATCTATCTAATGTGTTTAATACAGCTCTTGGTTCCATTTACAGTGTTTGCCTACAAGAAATGATGAGTTACATGTATACTTACATCAAGAGGAGTAAAACTGAGCACTACTGAGATGTTTGTCTTTCTTCACCTTGATCTCTCTGTTGTATTTTAGCCCACATTTGCCTTTAGAAGCTGCAGTTCTAAGCACTGCATGCTGCCAAAGCTGTCCAGATTTACTGCAAGAGTACACTTGAGAATGTGCAGCTCAAAAAAACATTAGTCAATGCCAGGAAGAAAAGAGCAGGCAACCTCAAAATATTCTCAGGGATTGCTAGGTTTAGTACAATGCTTAGATGAGAAAACATACCCTCTTGTTGGCAGTGTTGTAGAGGTGAAACAACTGAATTTATTTGTATTAATTAAATTTGGGATTAAACTTGGACTAATTTAATTTGGATTGTTCAGCCTGGAGAAGAGAAGGCTTAGGGGTGGCCTAACTGTGGCCCTCCAGCACCTGAAGGGTGCCTACAAGAAAGATGGAGAGGGACTTTTTACAAGAGCATGGAGTGACAAGACAAGAGGGAGTGGCTTCAAACTGAAAGAGAGTAAGATTAGATTGGGTATTAGGAAAAAAAAGTCTTTCTTGTGAGGGTGGTGAGGCCCTGGCACAGGTTGTCCAGAGAAGCTGTGGGTGCCCCATTCCTGGAATTGTCCAAGGTCAGGTTGGAGGGGGCTTGTAGCAACATGGGCATAGTGGAAGATGTCCCTGCCCTGTATTGCACACTTTCTTGAACAAGAAATATTTCCTGTACTTCCAATTTTATTTTTAATTTTATCCATGTGATGGAGACCTCTGTCACCATTTTCCCATTTTTGCTCAGTAGTTTTTTTAATCTGTCATTTAACCTGTTATTTACTGTGTTTTGATGCGTCTTTATAAAACTGAGATAAAAATAGATGTTTCACGAAACCATAAAAAGAGCTGGGTAAGTAACAGCTGTTAAACTTTATTAGACCTTAAGCTTTTAGTGCCCATTTAATCCAAAGCATTGCTTGTATGGAGGCTATAAAGAAAAAGGGCTCTTAACCTTTCTGTTTCTCAAACTATGTGGAAGGAGATCCCTAAGGCTGTAGGACAGGGTGATACAGAGGACTGTAGTGTCTCTGCCTTCTTTATTTCAGTTACCAGAGCCTCCACTGCAAACAGGCTTGAAACTGGGTTGCTGAGCTTTTCAAGGGTGCTTGGTTTCAGAGATAAACAAGGTTGTTGAAATTATGCCAGATTTTAAAGGCAAACAAAAATGTTTTTCTTGGAGCAGTTAGGCAGATAAAATGCTGGCATTTCTTAGGCTCTCAGGTATTCCAATGGAGTTTCTAAACATGGATTTAAAAACAAAATCAAGTAGAGTTTTACAAAATTAGCAGGAAGACCAAAAATAAAGGGCTTTGAAACATCTAAATTCGGAACAATTAGGTGTTGCAGCAGGTAAAGCAGGTTTTCAAATGTATGTTCACAATGACTCCTGGTATTTTTAACAACTAAAAGCTATTGATAAAATGAGAATTGAGTGTCCTGTGCAAAGTGACTTTCTATTGTTTGTCTGGTTCCAAGTGGAGAAATGTCTGTCATATGCAGAGCAAAATTTATGGGTGTGTTTGCTTTAAATATGCCTTTTATACAGCCAGCAGCCAAGGAAATCTGGGTGAAGGTGAATCACCATTACTACAGTGGGGTCCTGGATTTGTGAACCAGCCCCTCAAGACTGCAGAATCCAGATCACTTTTATCAGAACAACAGATGGATTTCTGGATGCCTGCTTCAAGGATGTGCTGACTCCTGTGTGAAATGTGTCATCCTGAACATTTACCAAACCACTGTCTTCTGAAATAATTCTTTGGTGTGTTTGTTTTCCTTACTGCAGTACAAATAGAATACAGATAAAGGAACAAAATGTGGGATAAAGTCTTGTCCTTGTGCTGTTTAGTGCAGGATTGGCAGTGGATAGAGGATTACTGTTGATGAACTGTGTAGAGATGAGGTGCTGCTAGCAACACAAGTAAAAGCTGAGACTGGAAATAGTGCAGGAGTTTGTTTGTGGTTGATTTCCTCCAGGTGTTGAGTGCAGCCAGGAGTGAAAACAAAGTGGTATGAATTTATTGCAAGTCCCTTCTAGTATATCTGTAAACCATGACCAGTCTGTCTCCTAGAGCTCACAGTGTAGTTTTGATAATGTCCTTGAACTACATGTTGCAAAGCTTTGGATATTTTGAATATTTATGAAGGAAAAAAGTTGTTGGGTTTTGGTGGTTTTTTTTCTTTTTTTAAATGGTTTTTTGTTTGTTTGTTTGTTGTGTTGGTGTTGGTGTAAAACCAACATCCTGAATGGCCAGGAAAATTCATTATTTTCATTGAGTGCACTTAAGTGCAAATGAAGCATCCTGTGGGATGCTAAGATCTGTCAGTTTTTGAGGGACAGTAAACTTTGTTTACCATCATTCAGTTTTCAGGTTCAGGTGTTTCCAAGAACTCTGAGTGTTTTAACCATTTGGGATTTTTTTTTCATCTCTTTGTCTGGAAAAAGGTACTTTAGAGCAAGCAACTGAAGGGCCTTAATTTCTTTAGTTTATGAGGCTCTTAGCTTAAATTGTGCAAGTATCTTCACTGAGAACAAATAAAACCGAAGGACTCTTTTATTAAACCATTAAAATTATAGGAATATCCAACTGGAAATTACCAGAGAAACTCCTGTAAAAGCAGGTTGCTATTTCTAAACAGGGCTGTGAACCACTGAAGCTATTTGCAGCACTGATGGATGAGTTGAAGTTTACAATATTATGGAATGTCTAAAATATGTGCAAATTATTTCTTAAGTAAAGGTGTACCCAGGTAGAAGTCTTGGGAATCCATACTAAACAGTGTAATGTGGGGTTTTGCCTCTGATATTAATCTCTGAGAATATGTGAGGTATTCTCTTTAGGAATGTGATATTCATGTTACTCTTCATTCTTCCCACCCTTCTCTTCCACTCTGGAGGTGAGGGATAACTGATAGCAATGCAGGAATTTGTTTACAAGTCAGTCTTCTACTTGTCATTTTAAAATAAGTGCAAGGTGGAGGTGCTGATTTCTGTTGGGGTTTCAGGGTGAGCTGCTGAAGTTTCAGTAGTAGCTTCAGCAGCCTGAGTGTGCCATTACCCTTATCCTTCAGATAAATCAAGTTGCTCTAAGCAAACAACTTAAATACCAGTAAATGTCTCTGTATGTTTGAGCTGCTGAACTGAGCTTTGTGTGTCTCTGCAGAGTGAGCCAGGCAGTGATCTGGGTTCCTAGCCTCAGTTTTGATGTCCATTTGTGGGCTTCTAAATGTAGATGTATGCCTTGCTTTCTAAACAGACACATCTATTGTAGGGAGCTCTGATAACTGGGCTGTATTAAAGACCATCTTCATTCTCCTTTTGATATAATTATTTCCATCTTTTTTCTATGATGTACTTTGAGATTCTCATCACTGCCCACTGGACTGTAGAAAGAATCAGTGATTTCCTTATTCCAGGTGCTGAACACTAACAAAACTGTAACTTGTGTCTAAGTATGCTAAGTGGACTTGTAGTCATGTTGATTCTGGTATGTCTTCCTTTAAAAAGATTAAAGTTGAAGCAGAATCAGAAATTCAGTCATAAAGTAAAAAACAAGCTTCTCTTGAAAATAAGGAGTTCTATAGCTCATGTTCTTTGTCCTTTCATGAACTTTCCTGCTGATGTTTTTTGTGCTTCTTTGTGTTTCTGCAGAGCCACTGACCAGCGTTCCCAATGGCTCACATGGATCCAGATGGTCAGTGACACAACCTGGATTGCAGAGTTAGCAGAAGAAGGTATTGTGTTACTAACTTCCACATTAACTCAACACCTTCTAGATTTGGGAGCAGAGGAATTTAGGGAATGGATGAAAATGGTGATCTCTGTTTTGTAATCTTGCACTCTCATGTCTTTAGGGTGGGACTGTTACTCAGCGGGCTTTAGTTGTGCTGAGACCTTTTTTTTTGCTTTCCTGCCCCATACAACCTCTTCCCTCTCACTTCTGTACAGGAGAGAAGTCCCATTTCACTGGACACTTAATGATACTTTTCATTGCTCTTGGAGGGTGGCAGAGGAAAGAACTTGGAAAACTCACAATAAAGAAACCCACATCATGTAATTTATTTTTAAATTACACTCACCTTGTGCTCTTACTCCTTGTTTTACTTGTGATATTTTAAACCCTCCAGCAGGTGCTGCTGCATCCTGCAAATGTTGTCTTGGTGGAGGGAAAAAAAAAAAGGCATGGACTGGACTACAACTGGACTTTGTTCTTTGTTTTGTGTCATGCATATTTCTATGTTCTTTTTTTTCCCCTCAAACTGTTTGCCAGGCAAGTTATTAAGGAGAGAGTTTTTATGATCCCAGCGAGTTTAATCCTGCAAGCACTCTGCAAGAAGGGGTTGAAGATCAGTGGGAGTTGCTGATCAAAGTCATGCTGAGAGCAAGCTGAACAGACCCAGGCAGAAATACGTTTGTCTTTCTACAAAATATGAAGAAATCCAAGTGTTTTCTTAGAAGTGAAAAGTAGTCCTAAAATAAGTTGAATTTATAAAACTTACCAGCTGTTTTATTGTTTTCTGAAGTTTCTGGAAATTCAATAATTTAAGTTCATGATTTTAAATCGGTCTTATCATTAACCTTGGTCTTGAGTGCTAGAAGTTGCAAGACAGATTACACAGCACACATTTCAGGATCTCTGAGTTAGGATTTCCAGGATTTAGTGAGGAATTGTGGCTGAGTTCCATACAGCTAATGTAAAGAGATGTGCTTTGTCCTGTTTGGTGATGGACCACTTGTGTCAGGCAGGAATGTGGGGGTAATAAGAGTTGAAATTAGGCCTTGGTAATGGGTAATGTATCCTTGAAGTCCTTGAGTTGCAGCAGGCCAGAAATGCCCTCGTGAGCTAAGAGATGTCATTGATCTCTGATACTTACCTGCATCTTTGTACTGTACAATCACAGCAATTAAACTTGGTTGTGACCATGATCTTAGCACTATTCTGGTTATCTAGGAGCCCTAAGTTTAAGTAAGATGAAATATTGCTTTGTTTTTGATATTTAACTTTAGTAGTACTCTAAACTTCTTAACATAAGAGTAATGTCAGTTAACTAGAGTCATAAATCCCAGGCAGGCTGCACCTGCTATCCTACGCTGTGGAACAGCTTGTGTTCCCTTCTTGTTCTGCCTGGAATGGCTTGAATTACCATCTTTCTCTTTCACTTCTCTTCTTTATTTCTTTAAGAAATATAACCTGGCTGTGGCAGTTACCACTCAGGAAGTTACAAGAATGGGTCAGGAGGAAAACACCTTCATTTTCCTTTTAACTCAACTCCAAAAGATTAAATATAATTAGTTTATAAGAATTCATGTAATAATCTATGTAATCCAGATGCAGTAAACATGGAGATCAAAAGTCTTTAGTCAATAAGGCTTGAAGTTCTCATGACTTTAATAGATTGGTGACTTTATAATAATCTGATAACTGCAGGTTTGGATCTTCCAGAAGTTTCAGCTCTGTTGAATTCAGTTGCTCTGGAATGTGTATCTGTCTCTATAAGGGCAGTTAATTCTTTGCTAAAGCTGGCAGTATTCACCCACTTTAGGTTCTGTGCAGTTTGGAGTGTCTGTCCGTTCATTAGAGAAAAGGAACTGCATACACAAGGTGGCAAACTAGATTTCTACAGTGTATGTCTTAGAACATGGAGATACATAACTGAAATGTGTTTATAATTAATTTATGCATTATATATATGTAATAATGATTAATACTTCTTCATTGTTTTCTTTTCCTATTCCCAGGGCAGCTCATGAGAGCTTTTACAGTTTTGGCCCTAGTTTATAGATCAGAGGAGGACAATGATAAATGTGAAATGTGTGGCCCCCAAAGTGAATGAGAGGCAATGTTGGAAAGAGGTAAAATTTACCTCTTTCTTTATATTTTTTTGTAGTTTCTTCATAAATGATCTTCAGTTGTTGATGATTTTGTAAGTAACCACTAAAATGTTGTAGATGATTGCTTGTATTATTGAGGCAGCTTTGCCTTGCTTTTCCTTGAAGTTTTTGTGAAAAAACTCACTCAGATTTTGTGAAAATATGAGTGAGTGGGCAAAGTCTGCATTTCTACCTCTTTACTTAGATAAGATTTTCAGTAGAACTATTTTCGACTTCCTATGTAAGAATACTGATTTTTTTACTGTAGCTTTCTAGTACTGATAGGTTCTTCAGCTGGTTTTTGCTATACTTATCCAGGCAACATCTGGAGGAACAGCTGATTACAGCTCCTGAGATACAGTTCCCAGGAGTCAGATCAACAAAGGGGTTAAAAGTGAGACAGCCTTTTACTTCGGTGGAAGTGCAGTTGTTGATTCAAGGCTCTCAGTAAATGATTGTTGGAGATCTGCCATGTGTAGCTGAGCATTCAGAAAGTACACCACAGACCCTGCTTCCTCCTGAGGAGCCTTGTCTGTCAACATCTCACTTTAATTGTAATCTGTAAGGTACCAGCAGGCAGGCAAAGCTCACCAGCCAGCAGCCATGGAAGATCCAATCTTCACTGACATCAATCAAAATGCTAACGACACCACTGTCTCTGAGGTTTCAGATTCTGAGGAAAATAAAGGGGGTGATCTTTTTGATCACGTCCATGAAGATTCAGCATCCCCTTTTTCCATCACTAATACCCCAGAAAACATGGAAGGTAGTAAGGAGAACTCAGAAGATAGCTGTAATAATTCTGTGGCCTCTCAGCATGGAAGTGATGGAGAAGATGATTCTTCATCTCACCATGGTGCTGAAGAAGACTACCCACAGCAGCAGATGGATCTGATGAGCCCAGCTCTGGAAGATAAAGATGTAGAGGGCACAATGTTTGAGAGCAACCTGCATTTTCCTTCAGATTTCCAGTTTCGTCAGAGACAGAGCACTTTTACCAACTCTTCAACTTCCCTGAAGTTTCCCCTTAACAGTAACTTTGGAGAAACAAACAACTTTCAGGAAGATTTTGAGATTTCTGTTTTTGTAAAGGTAAGAACCTGGGTGCTCCTAAGCATACCAGACTTTTAAACCCCAAATTAATATGTGTTTCCTCCAAATCAGTGAAACACAGCTACCCACTGCTTTGCTTCCAACTCTGCTGCAGCGAGCCAATCTCTTCATTACCTCTTGCATCTTTAAGCAGAGAAAGAGGTGATTTGTGTTGTGTGGAAGTGCCTGGGATTTCTTCATTCAAGTGGAAGTAGGGTGCAGGTATTCTGATTGTTGCTGCAATTCATTTATTCTGGGAAATCTCTCTGCTGTTACAGCTAGGCTGCTACTACTTAGTTGGGCTAGTTCAGCTACCCCTGCACTTCACTATCTAGTAGCTGAGAGCTCAGAAGTAATAGCTGTGAATGCTATGAAGAAAACTGAATATATTGTTTAAATAATGCTCATCCCTGAAAGAAGTTCTTCTTTCTTTCAATATATAGATTTAGGTATTTCTGTGACAATTTAAACATGTATTGTCATTAATTTCCAATTAGGTATAAATTACTGAGAGGGCTTTCACACCTTCTGTCGCCTTATAAAGGATTACTTAGGCTTCAAAACTGTAAACACCTGTGTTCTTGAATAAACACTATGATTCCCTTCATAAACACACTTGTATTTTACCTTTCTCAACATTTATTAGGCTGAAACATAGGCCAGACAGTTCCTTCTTTTTAACTATATAAAAATGTTCAAGAACTTGTGTACCTTGAATGGAACACTATACCATGATTATAATGTTCTGTTATTTCAAGAGAAGCCTCATGCAATTTGTCAGTTTTCAACATAAATAATATAATCAAAATCTGTTTCTCAGTTACATGGGGGCTTTGGAAGCTGGAGAAGAGATTTTGTCACAACACATAATGAAAAGTGTTTTCAGCAGTCATTATTTGGTTAAATGACTCCCTGAAACAGCACCTGTCCTATTTCTGTTACTGGATCATGGTCATTACTAAAAATATTTTGGCTATATGGTCCAAGTAAGAGCTGTGACGTTAGTTCTATTTTACACTTCTGCATGTAGTCCCGTGTTAAAAGTTGCAGCAATTGAGTACATTTTGTTAGTTAGCAACTACATGGTGTTAGCAACCTGTACTTGGGCTTTAAAATAATCTGTCTACTTTCCTTTTTCTTTCACATTCCTCTTGTTTCAAAATAATGTCTTCTTTTTCTATGGATAAAATAAGAAATGTGTGCAGATGTTCTCATTCAAGCAGAGTTGTTTGGGTTAATTTGAAAAAGTGAGAAGAGAGGTATTTTGAATGGAGGTGTCAAGGGACAAGGTCTGAGGAAGTCCTTTTCCTTGCTTTTGTTGTGCAGAGTAGTTGATTATCCCATAAAGGTTCTTATCAGCTACTCCAGAGGGAAAGGCAAACTGTGCTCTCTTCACTTTGGAAACGTGACTGCCTGGTGTCTTTGAGATGTCCTTGAGCCCCAAGATGTCCCTACCTGGCTGAAAGGTTGAGACATGAGGCTCTCAGGTGATCCATGCTGTGCCCAGTGGGCAGAGCACTGAGTACTGCTGGGTAGGTGACTGAACTTCTGTTACACTGTTTTACTCCTTGAGAACATGATGATGCTTAGTTTTTGGCTTTTTGATTTTCTATCTTTCTGGTATCAAGGTAATAAAGCAGTAACTCCATGGAGTGCAGATCCAGCTTTGCTCTCTTTAACTATCTAGATAGCAAAAGTCAGCCTGTAAAATGGAAGGTCACAGAATAATATATAACAAGAGTAGTTAAATCTCTGAGGTCTGTGGCTTCTGGCACATGGAACAAATATCTCAGTTGTGTCAATAAATATTACTCATAGATGGTTCCCTTCTCACATGGTCTCTAGTCCACCTGAGGCCAGTGTTGCTCTGAAATTGGGTTCATCTGGGTTTGCACTTTTCTGCACACACTAACAGTGACAGCAGGACCTGGTGCTGTAGGACAATAGTGATCATGACAGTTCTGCCACTATTTATGCCTCCCTTTGCTTGTGGACCTAATAAATCTCTGTGAATGACTGGAAACATGAGTGTCAGAAGACTGAACACCACAAAAAGTGGGAAGATTAAATGGTATCTAATTCACAGTGCAGCTGGATGGATAATGTTTACAGTAGTCCATTCCTTAGAAACAAAGAAAATGTTTACATTACTTTAACTTATTTTTCACTGATTATCAATGCTTGGTAACTATGTCATGTCAGTGGGCTATTTCAGGATGTGCCATAAGGTAAAAAAGGAATTCCCTGTGCCTTTAACAGCAGAATGCAGCATGTAACAACATGAATCTGTTTGTGTGAATCCAGCACGTCCAGGCTTGTCACAGCCACCTTAATGCCTTTTCAATAACTCTGTAATTTATTCATACAAAAGCCTTTGCAATTTGAACAGAAATATGACTGGCACACAGGCTGTGTTACTGAGTGCACAGGACAGCCTGACCCAATCACAGCTCCAAGGTCCAGCCCTCTCACCTGTACACTGTATTTTCCCATTGAGCAGGATCTTTGTTCTGAAGGTTTGGGTTTCTTTGAAAATTTTAACTTTTTTGTTTTCCTGAACCTTAAGTTGTTATTTAAACACCAGTCCTCCAATATTCTTTTCAGAAGAAAATTATTGCCTTTCTGGTTTTTTTTTGATGACCTGAGACTGACTGCAGATTATAGCCTCTCTGTACTCATTTGTACCATAGGAACATGGCTCCCAAAAGGAGGAAGGTAATTCTTTACCCTAAGCAATAAACACCTTGTGTTAGGCAGAAATACCAATGTTATACTCTGGTTTAGCATCATCAGCCTGCACCTGTTGGATCACTGCACTGGAGTAAGAGTTATGGATGCTGGAGAGCATCTCTTGTCCAACTCCTTCCTCAGAGCAGGATCACCTACTACAGCTTGCTCAGGGTCATGTTTGGTTTTCAATATTTCCAAAGATGAAGAAACCACAACTTCTCTGTGCAACCATTCTAATATCCTACCCTTAATGGTAAAACAATGTTTTAAATGGAATTCTGTGTATCTAAATTTGTGCCTCCTGTCCTTTTAGTGGATACCAGTGCTTATATTTAAGAATCAGAACCTATGCATTTAGCTGTTTCTGTTTGTAATTATGGTACCCTTCTGTAAAATTTCACTAAGTTGGGAGCTGGAAAATAAAGGACATTTTTGTTTTTCCAACAAGATGTTTCCCACTCCCTCATTTGAAGTGCTGAGTCCTGCACTTGGGTCACAACAACTGCAGTGCTACAGGCTGTGAGAAGAGTGGTTGGAAAGCTGGAAAAGAACCTGGGGGTGCTGGTGACAGCAGCTGAACCTGAGCCAGCTGTGCCCAGGTGGGCAAGAAGGCCAAAGGCACCTGGGCTGTGCCAGCCATGGTGTGGCAGCAGGGCCAGGGCAGTGACTGTCCCCTGTGCTGGGCATGGCTGAGGTCACACCTCAAATCCTGGGCTCATTTCTGGGCCCTTCATGGCAAAAAATAAATTGAGGGGCTGGAGCATGTCCAGAGAAGGGAGCAGAGCTGGGGAAGGGTCTGGAGCACAGGTCTGATGAGGAGCAGCTGAGGGAGCTGGGGGGCTCTTGCTTTCCAAACTCCCTGAAAGGAGGGTGGGGCCAAGTAGGGGTTGGTCTCTGTTCCCACTTAATGAGTGACAGGATGAGAGAAAATTCTTCCAGTTGTGCCAGTGGAGGTTTAGGTTGGATATTAGGAATTTTTTTTTTTTTTTCATGGAGAGGGTTGTCAGGTACTGGAACAGGTTGCTCAGGGAAGTGGAGTCACCATCCCTGGGCATCCAAAAACATGTGGATGTGGCACTTGAGGACCTGGTTTAATGGTTAACATGGTAGTGGTGCTGGTTGACAGTTGGACTTGATCTTAAATGTCTTTTCAAACCTTACCAATTCTGTGACTCTGAAGTTCTCTGATTTCCAAGTCAGGAAAGTCGGAGGACTCCAACTTGGTGGCACAACTAACTCTGTGCTAGTTTCCTACTGACTCCCCAAGCTGAGCTGAGCTGTTGTGAAAGACAGACCATGTTCCTCACAGGGACAGTGAGACTCATTGTGTCACTGGGAAAATCACACTTCTTCCTAATGTTTTCTCTTGTTTATCTTCTTGCTTTTCTCTTGTTTTATGAAGCATTCTGGTATCTGTTGAGAAAATTCTGTTTAGGAATATGTATTAATTGGTCAGAATATGAAGTCACAGGACAAATGTAACTTTAAGTATGTATAATTTGAAGAGAGCAGAACCACATGGATGTCCAGTCAGAAGTTAGTGGTTAAACTGATTTTGCTGAGCAGAACTGAGCATTTCTTACTACACTCATAATCTACAGAGGAAAACAGCTGTATTTGGGCTGTTAGATATTTATAAGCATAACTGGGTGTCCAGATACCTCCTAGCAATGGAAACCAGTTTGTCTTCTGATTGACTCCAATACAGCACATGAGGCTGGTGTTCAGCCATAACTTCTGCACAAAGGTTTGCAGGTAGAAAGGTAAATTCAGACTGAAGCCAGGTGTCAGCTGTAACTGTCCATATGTACACAAAATTATAGGAGTTTGTCTTTTTATAACATTTTAGCCTGTAAAAATATTATAAATCTAAATAATAAATCTAATGGAAGTAAGCAACTATTATTTTGGTCTCTTTTTATAACATTTTAGCCTGTAAAAATATTATAAATAATAAATCTAATGGAAGTAAGAAACTATTATTTTGGTCCTAATAATAAGCTTAGAAAAAGGTTGAGTGATTCATAATCCACCTTTTAAATAGTGTTAACTGAGCAACCTGAGAAAGGAAAAGATCCAAGAACTATTTTCAGAATCTTCCAGTCTTGGCAGATTTACAGACCAAGATGCTGAAGTTGACATGTACACAGCAGGAAATGACTCATGGGGAGCCAATATCCTAACGTGATACCTGTTTTGATAATTAAAATGAAATGGTTGTTTATTCCTGCAAATAGCTTGAGATAGGTTACAAGTACAATTAAGCATAGAAAGACAATTTTGGAATACCAAGTGATGTGTCCTGCTCTCAGTCTTATCTAGACTCTCCTAACAGATGCTTCTTTGGGAACATTCAGTGATGCCCATTCAGCACCTACACCAATTAGTCTCTGTCAATGCTTAATTATTGTCCTGAGACAATATTTTCCTTTAGTAAAATTCTATGGCTCTGAATTATGCTATTTTTCTTTTTAATAGACAAGACCTTTATGTATAGAGAAGGTACAAATCAAATTTCATTCAGTCTTTGCTTTCTTGAACTAAACAAGTCCTTCAGCTTGCCTTCAAGTTTGAGTGATCACTTCTACAGGTTGAGTGGTTTGGTGTGTTGTGATTTTTTTTGTTTTGTTTTGGGGTTTTTTTTGTGGTTTTTTTTTTTTGTTTGTTTGTTTGGTTTTTTTTTTGTTTTGTTTTAGGGGTCATTTATGACCTTTTCCAGTCTTTCTCCAGTTAATTTATATAATTCTTGGGCTCCAGTTTGGCGGTACAGATAGTGCAAATAGCAGTGCTAATAAAAATTACTACAGCAAGCACCTCTTTAATTCATCATTTATCCAACTTTCTAGTCAGAACACTTTATTTGCTCTATTTTAATGTATTTTTGAATCCTTTAATATTTATATGTTTCCTCCAGCCCTGGTGTTTTCCCAATAAATGCTTCAGTAACAGACTTGCCCATTTGCAAGCAGGTGTAATACAGTAGCACTGCACAGTTTGCAGCTGCCATTTGACTTGTGGAGCATTTAGCTTTCTCTTAGTGGTGTGATGAGACTCTGATCACCCCTCACTGAAAACAGCATGGTTTGGGAGTCAGAGAAGTGCTCTGACATAAATCCAGTGTGAAGGACACCCTCACCAGTGCTCTTGCTCTGCTAGCTCAGACAATAGGGATACACCTCTAACACCTCCACACCACTGTGCAGACCCAGCGTGGCTTTATGGCTCCCTCCTCCACCCAGCAGACTGGTAGTCTCTGAAGTCTTCACATATAAACCTAATAGCTAATAATCCTTATTTCTGAGGAGGAAAACCGTACTGTGGGTCTCTTCACAGCTGGATTTATGCCTAGCCAAATTACTCTATGTGTGTGTGTGTGTGAAAAGATTAGTGACGGCCGTTCTGCTACAGATAACACCCAGTCCCCCAACTATCAGTCACAAGCAGAACATGTGTTTCAGCAGCAGGGCACAGCAGTTTGCTTAATCTTTTGGATACAAAGGGTAAAAGGTCTTGCTTCCAACCCTTATTGAGTCTGTGCCTCACTCAGGCATTTGTGGAAAGATCTGTGAATCCATTTTGAGCTGGCGCTCCCGTGCCCCCCTCAGTGCGCGGCTCTGGCCACAGCGGTGTCCGGATACAACAGCGTAGCAACAGCTTCAAAATACAGACCTAGGAAATTGTCCCTGCACAGTGATTGCAGCAATGGCAAACACAGTGTAAATAATGCAGGTCACACCGAGAGAAAATTAAAACAGGATTTATTTACTCATTTATTTTTCCTCATATATATTTCATCTTGTGATACCCTCTTTGATGTTCTGAAAACAAGGCTCTTATCCCAGCATGGACTGGTTTTTTCTTTTGAAACATCTCAGCACCTACATTTTTGGAGTGAAAAATGTTTGGATTTGTAAACTGATTACTTCTTGCTGGCCTTGAAAACTTATCTGTGTAGCAGTATTGTCACCTGTTAAATGGATCTTGTCCAAAACAGAGCAATTTGTATGATTCCGAATTGGTTATTTTAGAAGTACCTAAAGAGCAGCTCTACTGAGACTAAGATTTTACAATTGCAAAACAATGCATAATCCCTGCAGAGGAACAGGTGATGATAATATGTCAACTATTTTGGAGTCTGCAAAAGGAAAGCAGCATTTCTGCTCTGCTCTTTGTTTTCTTTAGATATCAAGGATTGGATTTGGCTCATCCCACTGAAGGGGCTTGTGTAAGCCATTAACTATACCTCTGCAGGGTGTCTAGGCTCTTTTTGCAACAAAAAATATCTGAACTAGCATAATGTGATGTTAATTCCTGTGGCCAAGTGCAAGCACCACCTGTAGAGGGAGGTTCCTTGACAGGTCGACTCTGTTCATTGCATGGAGCGGGACCTAATTCAGTTTTCCAGCCACGGGCATCCCCTGCTGGTTTAGATGTCTAAAGGCTTCTTTCCTGGCCTCTGGAGTGTCCCACAGATCCTGTCTCACATATGTTTATGGATTTCCTCAGCTATCCTTCCAAATGCTGCTGGATATCTAGGCTTAGGCAACTGCATCAAGCCATAAACTTTCACTGAAAACAATGGCCTGGCCACCTGAGGTTTAATAAACTGAATACCACCAGTGACAGTTTAAACACAAATCTTGGATGACTAGATTAGACTAGAAGTGAATTCTGGTAATGGACATCTGGAAACAAACGTTGGATTGATTAATTTCTTTTTTCAGACTATTTAATTTCCCTTTCTGTTTCAGTGTCCCCACTCAGCAACAACTGAATTGCAATAGTGATCAAACAATGTGATGTTGAACACTTCTGCTGTTCACTTACTGACTAAATTAGCCAGATAAATTTATCTAATACATTTAATCATCTTTCCAAGACTGAAATCCAGCACTCTTCCTTTAACTTCAGTCAAGTCTTATCCTTTTTTTTAACAGCAATCCCCCATATATGTGTCTTTCAGCTGTATTTGTTTTAAAATGACATTTTATTTCAGACACCACAGTAGAAGAGAAAAGCTAACTGAACATACTGAATTTGAATTCCTAGATACTGCTTCAAACACAGCTTAAGATTTTAATTGGGAAAAGAAAATTTTTTTGTTTCTTTGGGTCATAAGACCCTGCCTTGAATGGAAATTTTTCACTGTGCCACTGTATTTACTAGTTCATTTAGAATTATTCAATGTCTTCTCGTAACTTTGTTTGTGGCTGAAAAGAGACATATAAATATTTTTATGTATTTGTGGCAATATAAAAAATATTTACCACTGTTTTTGTGGAAAATGTTATGAACCTGTATGAAACTGCCTTCTGTAGCACAAGAAAAGGAGGAAGTGTGTCACTGTAAAATGAGTCATTTATTTGTCATCTGCAGGTATGATTTTTATATTTAGATCTCTAGATGATCTTTTTCATATCAATTAATGAAACAATTGTAGGAGAACTTGTACTGTTGGTACATCGTTGATAATGCAAGACATCAGTGACATTGATGACGTTCCAATGACGTGCTCAGGGATAGCTGGGAAGTGAATTTGTCAGTGTACAGGTCTGGTTTCAGTACATCCAACAGTGTTTGAAACCAGGATTTTGATTTAAAAGTGAATTGATTTTCTGTTGCAGGCTCCATGCAGGTGTTAATGAAGTAAAACTCGAGAACACATCTTCTGAGATAAAAATGATTATCTTCCTGCTTATATATTTATAAAAGATGAGGCACAGAAAGGCAGAAATCTGCACACTGACCAAGATAGTTTCTCTGGGGATTCTAGGTAATCTGAAAAAGAAATTCATAGGACTGGATGTGATTTTTTGGACATGAAATTGAGTATTCTGTTACAGCCTCACCATGCAATACTTCATTCATAAAGAAATAAAAGTCTATTTAGAAACTATTACTATTATTATTAATTTTGGAAATCTGTTTCATAATGTCACTGCTCTAAAGGTTTGACACTTTAATTTCCAAATTACCTTTATTTATGTGCAGCTAAAACATCCTTGTTCTTGTGCCAGCATGGTCCATTAGTAGTCATTCATGCATTTGGCTCTTTTAAAAATCAGTTTAGGCTTAGACAACCTCAGATGTTTTGGTGCCAAACCAGCCACTCCTTTTTGTCTCCATTTCTGCCAGTTGTCATAGTAATCCTCTTCTGCACCTATTTTCTTTCTATAAAGGTACCTTTTTTTTTTTTTTTTTTTCCCACAGCTGCATCTTGTCTCAGGTTGCTTCTGCTTTTAGAGCTAAACTAAACAAGCAACAAAAAGATTCTTTTAATAACCTCCTGTTTTAAGATACCTATGATTGAGTAAACAAATTCTATTTGAGGTGAAATATCTATGTTGCTGTGCTTTGGGAGATCTCAACACTGTGTCCCTGTAATTTGAAGGCTGGTTGAGAAGCAAATGGAAGGAGTGGAAGCTTTGCATCTGAAAATATAGGTATTTAATCACTCTTCAGACCTCTGCTCACAGGTATTTGTAATATTTTTGGATTCATTTTAAAATCTAATTGATTAAATATCTGACCAGCAGAAGTGCTTTTTATTTGCCCACATTTATACTTGGTATATAAATATGTTAATCCTTAGCTATAACACTGATACTTAGGATGGCCCCTCATTGCAAGAGGGTCTCTGTTAGCCAGAAATGGCCAGTGAGGTGCCCAAATAATACTGGCAAGTCCTCAGTAAACAGAAATACTAGGAGAACTAATTTAAACTTATAATATTTTCATTTTTCTTAATGTCATCAGAAATTCTTCCTCATTTTAATACACATTTTTCTCACCATTTCAAATAATTTCTCAAAGCCTAAAGTCACTACAAGGTCGTATTTCCATGAAAAGTTACTAAAAGAATAAGCTGGACAAAGGCCCAGTATTAAAAGTCTATTATACCACGTGGCCCGTTTTGAAGAGGCACCAATCTGTCTTCCCTTTCTTTGGTGAGCTGGGTTTGTAAATAATCACAGTAAGTAGTTATGGATTTGTAAATAATCACAGTAAGTAGTTTCCAGTTACACAGTACATAGTTACACGGTGACATAAAAATCACCTCCTTTATAAAAACACCGCAGATTGATTTATATGTACATCATACTGAATGATTGCATCACTTATTGGACTTCATGAGGCACCTCAAATTCACTCATTTTCACCAAATATAGGCAGGATGCTTATCTGTTGAATCAGTAACTTGCTCATGCTCCTAACGCGCTTCCTTGGAGCGCTGGCGCCTTGCAGGAGCCCGTATAAAGAACAGCCCAACTTCAGCGCAGCAAATTCACTCACTTGCCCCCCCCGGGAGATTGCAGTGAGTGAAGTTTGGCCAGGGCAGAGTTTCTGTGCGGCTCCAGGCGCGGATTGGCCCCACACCCGTGGCTGATAACAGCTAAAAATAGCCCCGCTACAAAAGGCCGGCCGGCAGCTCCGCCAGCCTGGCATTCCCTGCTGGACTGCCAGCCAGGCAGGAGAGCGTGCTCTCCAAGTCCCTGCAAGGATGTGACCAAAGAACACCCTGCTGCCTAACTCCACTTAACAATTAACTTGTCAAGACTGCACTGTGTGACTCATGGGGATGGGAACCAAGTACGTTTTATATTAATTAAAAAAAACAAAAAACAAAAAACCCAAAACAGACTGAAGGCCAGATTTTCCAAGCAGATTTTCCAGGCAGAGCGTGACAGGTGGGCTGGTGGAATGTCTTTGGAAATGTGTCCTGTAGAATACTGTGTACAAGAATGTTGTACTTGTGTATATATTCACATAATCACCTGTATGGAGAGCGTACTCCATGACAATGGAGTTCTGAACACTTGGGAAAACAAATGTATTTTCATTTGACAATGGTTTGACTAAGCTGACATTGAGGAGTTCAGGAGTCTATTCTTAGCTTGCTGTTGATTCTGGGGAAATTAGGTAATTTCCTTGCATTTTTGTTCACTTTCAAGCTTTTGTTTTAGGATGTTGCCTGGGGAATCAGTGAGTTCAGCAGCTGAGTGCATTGCAAGATAAATCTTTGGGTGTCTGAAGTCCTTTGGATAACTAAAGAAGACACCAGTGTTGAAAAGTTCCCTTTCTAAAGTCTGGCAAAAGTTTCTTTGACTTGAAAACAGGGTGTAAATGGGAAAAGAATTAGGAAGCATTAAAAATCAGTGTCACTATCAGCCCTATCAATAATAAACTATTCCCACATGTATTACTTCCAGTGACTCTGAGTCCTCCTCTTTGATTTTATGAAGCTTTGCACTATGAATTTTTGTTTTTATGTGAAGATTCCCCTTCATTTTCATTACAGCATTTTAATTTTTTTTTTCTGGTTTACAATAATAAAGTGCAAGGTTTATAATATCTTGGGAAAGTGATAGATGACCTGGCTAACTTACTTTCAGTTTTGATTCTATATACTTAGTTCTCTAAAAAGGGCTATCAATTACCTTTTAATTTGTTGTTTAATTGCTAGAACTCTCATGGCATATAAGAGAATTGCAGAGTGTGTTGGTTTGATAATTCTGTACCCTAAAGTCATCTTTTTCTGGTCAGGAGACCCAGCACAGTCAGAGATGATAGAAACTCCCTCACAGTGACATCCACCTAGTCGAGATGCAGAGCTGAGAGGAGTCAAACCTCACAACACTCACAGCTCCACCCTTCTGAACTCTGCTTTTCTTTTCTGAAGGTCAATTTTCTGCATGAACCTCTAGGCAAGGCTTAACTGGAGAGTCTCGGTTTGCTGCCACCCTCTGCAGGGGAATTTAGTTTCCCTCAACATCATGAAATACCTTTATATATATATTTATTAATTAGTCTGGTATCAACTCTGACTTGCTGCTTGGCTAGAAATGGGTAGAATTTGCTAATAATGAGTAAAGGGGTCCATATCTCATTAGAACTTTTCCAGCTGATGTAGGCCTCACAGGAAAACCTAAGTCCATTTTCTACAGAATTGCATCAGAGTTGTGTCAGAGCAGTGACACTGCAAAGACAAACTGGGCTTTGACATTTTGGTGGTGAGATTTCTCCCAGGTATTGCAGCCACTGGCCAAGGGTCCACAGTTTTCTTATAAAAGTGATACCTGCTACATGCTCTGTGAAAATTTGTGATTTTGGCAAAAGATGGAAATTTTTTGGAAAATCTTCCACTTAAGAGGCAAAAAAAACCCCTTATGTCTTTCTAGTTAGACTGCCCAGTATTCCCAGTTCTGACAGACTTCAACAAGGCACCACTGTTATTTAGACTGTGCTCAGTGCTGAATTTCACTAAAAATTTACTCTTGGTCTTAAGCCAACCACCTTTTCAAGAATTACCACAACCATCTTTCACTTAAGGATGTGGGATATGTTCTTTGAAGTCCTAATGAGCTGGGTTTGCTGGTCACCAGCAAAAATCTGTTAATGTGATGGTTATCAGCAAAAATCTGCTAATGTAAAAGAGTATTTGCAGAAGAGAAGTTCACATCTGTGTTTAACTCACCACCTTGCTTCAATTCATCCTGGTTGTTTGCATTAACTCTGCAGTGAAAGGGGTCCTCAAGCAAAAAAAAAACCAAAAAAACAACCAAACCTAAAATGGAGTATCACCAAGTCAGCTTTAGGTGCTGCAAGATGTTGAACTCTTACTTTCAAGTTCTTAAGAAGAAAAAAAAGAACAAAGAACCCACCATTCATTTAATAACAGCTTGAGGTGATGCACTAAGGCGAGTGAGCTGGCAAACTTTGTGGAAAGTTTATCACAGAAGTACCAAAAGGTGAGATGAAAAATGAATGAAGGCAATTTATTAAGGAGAATGGAAGGGTTCTTCAGTTCACTGCGAGGTTCAAGGTCAGCCAACTGCATTAACCGAGGCTAGCAGCACTGCCACTGACCAGAGGCATCACCATTGCAGAGGTTAAACTTTGCTGCCACAGAGGGACGTAAGGATGTTGAGCCCTGCTATTTCACACTGATCCAGTGTGAGTTTATCAGGGAGAAAAAATCCAGAGGCCCTTTTCTTAAGCCAAACAGTACCTACACTGCAGAGGATTCTTGAAACCCACAGTGCAGATCCATGCACAAAACCTGCCATGCAGGTACTGCTGCCAGTGTGTGAACCCATGGGGACTAGCCTGAGTCATGGCTAATTTCAAACTGAGCTGCTGAAGGCTTCAACTTTTAGAAATAATGTGCATCAGAACACAGAAAGTAATTTCAGCTCTCAGCCAAATTGTTTGCTAAACAACAGTGTGAAACACAAATGTGTCCAGTGAAATCAGCAGCAACTGTGCATTCTTTGAGCCTTAATTCCTGGGAGCAATTGAAGCCTAGCCTGAGATGTGCATGAGTTGTACATGCCATTTTGAACAATTTCTGTAAATAATAATTCATAAATCAGGATTAAAGTAGTGTATTGTGTGCTGATCTTTTGTTTGGGGGGGGATTTAATCCTAGTTTGCATGTTCGTACTTCAAATCTTAATTAATTTATGATAAGAAGCATACAAAGAAGTGAATAGAAATAATCTAAATAGGGACTTGCATGATGAGTTCCTGTAAAGTAAGACAGGAATAGGCATTACTTACTCTGTTTGGAAGTAAAATAATGTAATTTTAGTTCTATGACAGTAGTGAGTCAACATCAATGGGTACATGACAATAACCTGGTGCTGTTTTTCTTCACCACACTTGATAGCATGGAGAATTCATTTTGAAAAGCAAGGGCTGAGGATTTCCACATTTCTCCTTTTATCAGCTGCATTATCCATATGGCTCACAGTTTGGGACAATCTGTCATGCTCTCCATTGTATCTCCTACAATACCACTTTCCAGAGCAGTCTCAGTCCTGGTTGGAAGTATCTTTTGTTTTTAATTGACATGTCCGTTTTGGAATGATAGTGAAATAAACCACTGCCCTCTAGAAGCCTCTGTACTGAATGCAGCATCAGGAGATGCTTTTGTACCTTTTCAAAGTCACTTCCTTACAGATGGGTACCTAAGTCTGTCTTTATGTGAGCACTGAGATCATAATCCATAATGCAATCCCTCTTCACACTGAACAGCAGGTTCAGTTTTTCTCTTCAGGTTCTCTCTTGAAGGTGTTAATGCTTATTAATGTTACAGCAAAGTTTGATGCTCTATCCATGTGAAAACATAATTATATATAAAAATAATTCCATGGTTTTGGACTAGAACTTTGCAAAACTCCAGTCTGAACTGATTCATTCTGTTAAACAGAAGAGTTTCAGCAAGATAATTTTAGAGCTGAAAGAATGCTTTTTAATAAAAAGATAAAGGAAAGTTGCTGTAGCTCATGGCTGTGATGGATTCATAATATCTGGGGGTGGGTATGGAGGGTGTTACCTCAAACTGGCCAGCTAATAGAGTGCAAAGTTTTCTGGTTTAGGCTTTTCCATCCCATTTATTGGAACATCCAGGCTGCATAGCTGTTTTTGTATCTCTTGATGTCTTTTCTTCCATTACCTTGAGTGTGGGAAAATTTACAAAAAGGAACAAAATCACAGTTTTTCCATCAAACCAACACATTTTGAGGTACTGTACATCTTTACAGTCAAGGAAAAGTATCTGGTCACCGAGTGCTGGCATGAGGCTGATGAGAAGAGCTTTGTTTGTCCTTGCATGTCTTATACATTTGGGGAAGGGAACAGACCTGCTGTCTGGCCTCAGATATCTGAGACAAATATTTTGATTTTTCTGAATTTCAGACAAGAAGTTGATGGTGACACATTGTAACTCAAAAGAAAATAAAAATTACAGGATTGATTCCTTGCAGTTGTTAACTTGTTACATGTGTTGCATATCAAAACTACTAGCATCCAATAAATGCAATTGGAAGTTGCCAGTAATTCAGAACTGTCTCTGGAAGAGATGTTTCCATAACCCATTCAAACTACCCTGACTGCTGCTTAGGTGTGGGGTTTTTAGACAACTAAGTAGTTAAATAATTCCCTGGTAAAATCATAGCCCTTAATACCATTTACAGCATTTACTGCAGCTGCACCAAGCTTTTACATCTTTTCATCACAATGAAAAATGTTGTCTGTGTCGTTCAAAACGTGCAAAACCTGCTCTGATGGAAGGAGCTGGATGGAAGCACTGGGGGATGGATGTGCCTTGTGCTCTGATCCTTCTTGGTAAGGTAGCAGTGTGCTGGAGAACTGATAGAGTTTCATTCTGGATGCTTGGCCTCTGCTTCACCCCCTCGGGACAAATCTTTGCTGGAAGTGAAGCCTGGATCAGGCCTGTGAAAGCTGATAGTGCACCAGGGTTCACCTACAATAGAGTCTTACATAGGGACGTGGCTGTTCCTTTTCTAAAGCCGTCCTCTTCTTTTATTAATGGGATGATGTGCTCATATTCATTTCTATATCTCATAAACCTCAAACTATAATGACTTGGCTTATGAGGAGTTCATAATTCAGTGTCTAATGTTCTTGTGTGTAACTCAAAGCCTCTGCTACTTCTGACTTGTGAGAAAATGATAGGCCAAACTAAGTGACTCATTCTTTGCAGTAAAATGAGAGTGTACTAATTATTTATCAGTATCTTACCCTTAATTTGGCTGAAGAAAGAGCTGATTTCATAACATACAAAAGAGCTGTGTAGACACTAAAAACCATTATAGTCATAAAGGTTCCACCCAGATGTAAGTGATAAGTCAGTTTTATATGACAGAAAAGCAGTAAATGCATGAATAGATTCCTAAAGCAGTGCATATAGATATATAGATATATATATTTTTACTCCTACTCACTGCCTTCTACAATGTTTATCCTAAATTCAGCTTCCAGAATCTCTTTTTCAAAAAAATCAGCATTATATGAACAAGTTATGTTGTCTGTTATGTTTGGTCTATTCTAGGGATTCCATGGGGGTATTTTTGTAAAGCAGAGGTTTTTGTTTTTTTTGTTTTTTTTTTTTTTTTTTTTTAGGTGGGCTGGCTTATTCTTTCCATGGATACCTAAAAGCACAGCTGGAACATCAGATGTGTGGTATTTACTCCTCAACTTCTGTAGCCTCTGAGCACCCCATATCAGGTCCTGGGGCAGGGGGTGAGGTAGAAGCAGATGGGGAAGGCAGCTTCCAGTGGCAGCACTGCCCAGAACACCCTGAGCCAGGTGGGATCTGGCCCGTCCCTGCAGCAGTTTGTATCTGGGTTAGGATGGAAATGGCTGCAGGGCACCTTTGCTCCTTTGTATTGCAAAGTTTCCCTTCTGCTTTGCTGAGCCTCAGCACAATAATCTTCATCTGCAAACTAATTACTAATTATAACACACCACTAAACCCAGACAGTAATTGGGAGGGAAGGATTTGAATGTCTTAACACGTTGGGTGTCTACTGAAATTGCTACATCTAGAGTTTGACTTTCAGAAGTGCAAGGCACACACAACTACTGGAGTGAGGGATGGCACATGAATCAGGCTCTAAAGCCATAGCTCTCTTCTGCTTAAAAATTACTGCAGGATTTGTCTGACCTTTACATGCTTATCTCATTACCCTGGGCTCAGTGGAAAAAATTAGACACTTCTAGGACATATTTTTTCATTCTAAAATAGACATCTAAATAGGTCACAACTTGTAATACATCACAACTTGTAAGTGCTGATGTTTGGAAAGCTGATTTTATTTCTACCCTTTGGTTTAGCATTAGCAGCATTACCTTATTACTGTGCTCATAGCTGGCAGTATCTTCTCTTCCAGAGCCAATGGTCCTGGGATATAACTTGTTCAAACCACTTGCCTATATCAAAACAATGTTTTTCAGTGAGGCTGGAGCTACAGGTAACCTCAGTCAAGATGATCCATTTCCTATTGTTTCCAAGAACCCCTATTAAAGAGAAATTATGTCACCACGAGGTGCTAGAGCAAAACAACTTTTCTGCAAATCCCAAAAACTTATAACTGTATAGTTAATAATGCATTGTTTAGGGATGCGTTTCAGAGATACGATGATTACTCTTAAGTTTTTGGCAGACTTTTATAACTGTAATGCATAATTACAATGCAATGATTCTTTCTGCCACATGTAAGTACACTTAGCCCATGCCCTTGGAAACTTGCCGGTAGGCTTAGGAATAAATTCTACTCTAAATGTTTGGTAATTAATGTGCCTAGTCCAAAAATTACATGTAAAAATTTGAAATCAAAGGAGTAATAACACTTAATTCTCTTATAGTTAACCTTCTAGTTATTTGAATGAGTGCTAATTAGATCTAAAAACCATAAGCATACTTTTACAGTAATTATAATGATGATTATGTTGTAATTACAGTTGCAACAGCATAATGAGATTTACTTGTTAACCATTTCAGTCCTTCATGTAGTGCACATGAAGCAGCTGTTGTGGGAAAATTCCCATGGAACTTACCCAAAGGGCCATGGAGGTGTTGGCTGTGACTGCTCTGGAGCTGTGTCAAATGCCTACAGAGAGAACTGGAGGTCATCACAGAAGCACACAGCTAAGAGCACTATCAGGAAAGGCGAGTGTTTGATCATGTGAAAACCCTCCCCAAAAGGCATCTCTGTGTCAGAAGGGGAAGTAAAACTGCTCATGTCTGGCAGCGTGAGCTGCCAACAACCTGTGAGCCAGAGCTTTGGCAGTCCCGAAACAGGGTTGGGGCAGAAGTGTAGGAAGAGACTTCCTGAGGGCAGGAGGACACAAAGTCCCTCCAGGCAGGGATGGGGATGAGGAGGAGGTGCCATTGACCCCTTCACCTGTGCCTGCTGTCCCCTCCTGTGCCAACACTCCCTCCCTTCGTGCCTTTTGGCTGCGTCAGGACTTTCTATAGGTGCCACCTCATGCTCAGGGCTGCTGTGCAGTGCCCTCTGAGTCACGCCAGGAATGCAGGGTGAAGGAAGGGGAGTAGGGATGACAGCAGCATGTCAGCAGCAGGCTGAGGCCCTTGGAACTGTTCTCCCATGCTCCACCCAGCAAATCATGGCCCTTCTGTCCCCCCTCTACAACCAGCACCCCGAGGGACATGCTGAGAAATAGTTAAGGGACCCAAACATTGCCGTTCCTCTGCTCCTGAGCTCCATCAGCAGTGGTCACATCACAGGTGCTTCTCTCACCCGAGCACTCAGTTTTGGCTTCTGTACCCCACACATGGCGGGGGCTGCTGAGGCAAAGCTCTGCTTTTCTTCCCATTCCTTGACTGATCCAACAGCAGTGCACTGGCTCCTTTTCTCTTACCTTTCTTAGCAATAACAATATTAGGACTTTGAACAGCTAGAGGCAGGACAAACACCCTTCAGAAAAGCAGAAAAAACATCACTGTTGCTTAAAGCAACGAAACCGGCCCGGCTGCAGGAGTTCCTTCTTCCCTGTCCCTGGTGCTCCCAGCTGTAGAATGAGGGAGGGAACCACAGAAACGCTGAAAACAGGGAAGAGCAGAATTATTTGTTCAGAGACTGATCCTGCCGTAGGTACCAGGAGCTTGTCTCCTCCCCTATGAGTTTAACCCCACCCTCTGTTTTTTTATGCTCTGGGCTATTTTGGGCAGGCAGCGAGGGCTGCAGCTCTGACAGATGAGGATACTGTACCAGAGCACAGCAGCACTTGTTGCTCTGAAGAGCTGCCGTAACAGGGACTGCTCCTCTGCTGCCTGCCTTTTCTTAATTATTAATTTAATTGCCTGCAAACTTGTTTACTTGCTTCCGAGCTTTATCATTACAAGTGATGTTTTAACAGCTTTGTGGGAGCGGTTCAGAAGGGAAACTCACACGCCGTGCAGTTGAAACCTCCTTTTGCCACTTAATATCAAGAGATCAGCCGGTAGCCTTGGGGGTGAAAAATGACAGACTCTGTTGCTGCTAATGGGGAAGGGAAGGACCCTGAAATTGAGCTCTTTGTGAAGGTAAGTTGCGCTGTGAACTGGACACTGGTGTGACTCTCAGATCGGCTCGGCTTCTACCGAATAATCAAACTTTAATTTTCTGGCGCCGAGTGGAAGCGGTGCTGTGACAGCCTGTTATCTCCTGCACACACACTCACTCTGCTTTCTTCTTCGTGACATTAGAATTAGGTAATGTTGTGGAGGGAGAGGCAGAGTTCCTGTGTTTTATTGTTAATTCTCTCCCCGTGAGTTTGTTCTGTTATTCTTAGCCTGCTGCCTGCAATGTACTGTGTCCTAACTTTAGACTTGAGGCTGTAGGCTTCAGGTTTTGCTCTCTGAATCCTGACTTTCTTTTCCATTTTTGGGAAGAGCTGGGGGGTACCAGGGTTTGGTTCCTCAGCAGAGGCTGGCAGGTCTGAAATGCTTATGGACCATAAAACAATAAGGTTTGAGATAAGCTGTCAGTCTTCTGATTATATACTGCAATACTTCCTTTTTTTTTTCTTAAACTAGTAAAAACTTAATCAGTTTTTACTGTCAGTTTCCTCAGACTGAAGCTCATACTGATTTTATAGAAGGGTAACTGAGAGCAGAAAGCAACTTGATGAAAATATAGAAAAATTACTACAGCTTTTGTGTGGCAGGGTTTCAGAATGTTTGAAGTTGTGTATGACTGTTGGTCTTGGGCTGTGAAAACCTTACCATTAAAATCAGTGGCATGGTTGCAACCTGTGACACATACAACCTTATTAATAGCAAACTTCATGCAAACTCTGTCTCAGTGAAGAGCTCAGATTTTTTTGATGTTCAGAGTGTTTTAAGGCCTCTAGACACACTGAGGCTGAGATCCCCTATGCCCGTGTAAAATCATGGACTGGCTTGGTTTGGAAGGGACCTCAAAGATCATCTTGTTCCAATCCCCCTGCCACAGGCAGAGTCATCTTCCACTAGACCATGTTGCTTAAAATCTCGTCCAGTCTGGCCTGGAACACTTACAGGTGTTTGGTCTCTCTGAGCCTAATCCATTCCTGTAAATCCATTGGATTATTATTAATATGTGGGAGTTATCTCAGACCCTTAGCAAACAGAGCCCTGAATGATTAGGAAAGCAAATTCCAACCCCTCCCTTCTGTCAAGATGAGAGTATGTAATTGCTTTGTACTCCCTGATGGATATTTTGGGCTGTAAGTTGAAATGTCAGCCACATCCATGATGTGTATACACAGCCTCTTCACACATCTTCCAAAACCAGTCAGTTCAGGTGCAGGTGCTGTGACTGAGCCAGCAGTGAGGTCTTTTTCCATAGCAAACAGATTTGACAAGAATTTCAGGTTCATAAGAGCCCAGTACATACTTTTTACAGAGAGCTTAATGTACTAAAATGGACCAGCATGAGTCCATACAACCAGACACTTCACCTCTTACAAGTTGTTTCTACCAAATTATGTTTAATGGAGATGTTTATGGACTAAAAAATGGGTTTGTGATGTTGTTTAGTACTCTGTCATCAGTCAAATATGTGCTGGGATGGAAATCTGTAGCTACTGATTTGTTTTAGTGCTTGCAGTATTTCACTGAGGCTGACATGGATGTTTGTGATATGTGGTTCCTTGACTGCATCAGCTGTTAAAGTGAAGGTCATTGCCCAGATTCATTGTGTGAAGCTGTGGATCCATAAGATAGCAGGGAAAATGAGCACTGCATTAAACCAAGCCATGCCACCACCTGAAGATTTATAACTTCAGAAAGAACATTTTTAGTAATGTGACTTCCTGCATAATGCATATTATAGAATTGCATAGAGACTCACATAAAACTCAGAGCTGGAACAGAAGAATTAATTGGTATCTTCCTGGAGACTTTCCATTTAGGTTGAAAAATTGCAGTTCTTGATGTTTTGGAAGGGTGCCATTAATTTAATTAAAAGTTTAAAAGGCTCTATAGTAAAGCATGTGACCAGAGTATTAAATTATACACCTCAGAAGTTCAAAAATAAAAAGAGAATATCCAAAGGAGAGACAAGCTGAAAGCTGAAAAATATGAGACTATAAAAGAATAATGAAGAGATGCAAACTTTTCTGGAGGGTGACTGCAAAGAATAGAATATTAGTAAGGGGAGGTAAACAGGAAGGCTGATCCAGGAGACACTGCAAAGGAGAGACTTACTCTGCCTGTTTTAAGGCAGGAAAGAACAGAAAAGTGGTACCTTCTGGAGGACTGTGAGATACTGGGACCAGTGGCAAATGTAAATGTACTGAACCATGCTTGAGGCAAGCTCTAACGGCGGGGGATGTTGGGATCAATGAGCAATTCCCCATTTCAGTTTTATAGAGGTGATGCTTCACCCAAGGAAAAGAGTTCTGTCCTGCATCCCTGAAGGAGCACACAGAAAAGCAGCGATAAGGCAGAAAATGTAGGGCAGTAGATGTGGCCTGGTAGAAACTGTATCTTCCTCCAGCCCAAAAAAACCAGAAAGGGCTGTTTTTCACCAGCCACAGTGTCCCCAATAAAAGCATTTTCTGTCTCAGGTTAAAAAAAAAGAAAGGTGTTACGCAATTGCTCTATTTCCCTTTGCTGTTTGTCAACCAGGAGAGCAGGAGCCTCAGACAGACAAGCAGGGAGCGGGGTTGTAACCAAAAGAGCTGCTCTGTAACCCAATGCAGGCTGGCTCAGGAGCTGCGCACACAGCCTGGGCACCGCCAGCACACAGCTGAGCTGCTGTGGCAGGGACAGGTTAAGTGGTTATCACACCTATTTGTTATCATCCCCATTGATTTCGCTTGTTTTCTAACGGTGCCCTAACCTGGATCTGTGAGGTATTTTTTTGTGAGCAAGTGTTTGAGAGCAAACCCCCCCAAATCTGGGGCAGGACGCCAGGAGAGCGATGGTGGGAGCGGGGAGGTCTGCCAGGGAGGTGGTGCTGCCTTGATCAGATGTGCGGCTTGTGTGAGCAGGCCTTTGCTGAATGCTGAAACTCTGCAGCAGCAATTCCCTCTCTAAACTTGTTTGACAGGGAATTGGAGGAGGCTGCCACAGAGAAGGGTTTGATGCGTGGTGTCGCGAGACGCTGGCAGCAGCAGCAAGGGAACGTCAGGAGGTAGTGCTTGCTCTGTGCTTAACCCAGCTTGTTGTAAGTCAGGCTGATTTCAATCCTCTGCGTGCTGGAGAAGCAAATTGCTTCTGTATAAACGACAGTGACACCCTGCTGGAAGATATATTTAGCTTTTCCTGGCAATCTTGCACCTGTATGCATGAACATAATGACAAAATTGAAATAGTGCTCCTATTACGTGAAGTAATACAATTAAAGCCCATAAGGGAGGACCACAGGACTTTGTGGCTTCTTTCTGTTTGCAATGGAAACAGGTGTTTGGATGTGCATTCCTTGCCTTTCAGGATTAGAGTAGTGCCTAATATGAAAAGTTAATTTGAAGGGAGATACATTGTACCCATGGAAAACAAAACATGATGCAAAGAGGACTGCATTGCTCAGCAGTTTGGAAAGCAAACAAATCCACAAGTGAACCAAACTACATTTCATCTAAAAAATCCTCCTGCTTTAGAAACACTCTATAACAAGATATATCCTAACCCGTATTTCTGATAGTGAAAAGATGGTGATATCGTGGTGGTAGGAGAATGTGTGGTAAGCTGGCAGGCAGCTGCTTCTAGAAGGAGTCATTGTTGTGGCACTGATGGATTAATATTGTGGGTATGTTCATTGGTGTCCTGGGCTGAACCCAAATCAGAGGGACCAGTCAGTCGAGGGAGGTGATTCTGCCCCTCTACTCCACTCCTCTGAGACCCCACCTGCACTGCTGCATCCACCTCTGGGCTCCTCAGCAGAAAGAAGATGTGAACCCACAGGAATGAGTCCAGAAGAGGGCACCAATTGGATCAGAGGGCTGGAACACCTCTGCTATGAAAACAGCTTGGAGAAGAGAAAGCTCCAGGAAAACCTTTGAAAACCTTCCAGTACCTAAAGGGGATAGAGACCTTCCACAAGGACAAATAGGATAAAAAGGGGATGGCTTTAAGCTAGAGGTTTATATTTAAACCTATACCTTTATATATAAACTTATAGGGTTTTTGTATATACCTATAGCTTTATATATAAAGTTATAGGTTTATATTAGATGTTAGGAAGAAATTGTGTATATAAGGGTGGTCCTGGGACAGGTTGCCCGAAGTTGTGAATCCCTGACAGTGTTCAAGACCAGGCTGGCTGGAGCTCTGAGCAGCCTGGTGTTGTAGAAGGTGTCCCTGCCCTTGGCAGGAGAGTTGGAATGACATGAACTTTAAGGTCCCTTGCAGCCCAAACCATTCTAGGATTAGGTGAGCAAGAGCTTTTGCTTAAAATGTGCAAGGCTTTACTTCTCAGTGTTCACCCACAGTCACACTGAACACCCTTCTAGGGAAAATGTGAAGGTGCTGCAAGTGTAGAAATCAAAGGAGACCTCAGAGTCCTTGGACATCCACAGTCTCTACTTCAGACATTAAACATGTCCCCATCTTCCTGGGGAAGCTGACTGGGCCCGTTAGGATTGTGTCTAAAAGTGATGGCAGAATTTTGTACCAAGCTTACTGTTCCAAGTGAATGGGTCAGTCAGAGAGCCTGGCTGCCAGGACAGAGAGTCATCAACAGCAGTGTGCTCCATCAAAGCCCCAGGGGCTGCTGCTCTCAGGAAGGTGTTGCTGCCCTTCTTGTGGACACAATTATCCCAGAAATTATCTCAGGGAGGAGCAAGTTGGGTGGGGTTTTGTTTTGCTTTTGGTTCCTTTTTTATTTTTTTTTTTTTTTTTTTTGGGAGTGCATTTTCTGTATTTTTTAAAAGTTTTTTCTGTTTGAAAGGTGATTTCAAACGAGCCTTGGTTTGGATTCTGGTGAAGTGTTGGCACATAGCCTTAAAGGAAGATATAAATAAAAGTGTTAACCTGTTACAAGAAATCATTCCCCACTGTTAAGGCTTTTGTGGTTTTAATATGACAGAGCCACTCTGATAAGAAAACTGATTTCAGTTTCAGAATTTCAGGGTTATCACAACCAGTACTGGCTTTGCAAACAGGGAAAGAGAACTTGATAGGAACCTTTTAACACTTTATAACAAGACAGACTCTGCAGTGTATTTGATTCATAGACTGCCCTCAAAAAGTTTTTTTTTTGTTGATGGTTAGAAATCAGAATCATACCTGGAGGGTTCTAAGTTCATTTCTGTTTCTTGAGAAGTGTGTGTTATTTCCTGGGTATTATGAGCTCAGCTTGGCTTTGATACAAAATCATTCCTGTGTTTAGCTAAACTTTCTAGATAAAAAGGAAATAACAAAGATAAAAAAAGCACAAGGAAGAATAATGACACTGAAACATCTGGTCCGACCTGTCTGGTGCTCCAAGACTGACCATAACATTTTTTTGTTGCCAAGCCTCTCACATTTTGAAAAGCCACAACCACCCTACAAAGCAGATGTGTACAATGTGTGCAGTCTCTGACACCTTTCAGCTGTCACCCTGGAAGTGGTGAGAGCACAGGGTTTACTGTGTATCTTGAATTTTTACCTTTTGGATCTGCCAAGCAGGTGATGGGCACCATGGCTTGTGTCTCTTCAAACTGCTTTTGGTGAGGCAGTGCCTGATCAGCAGCCTGAGTCTCCTCCTCCAGCATCCTGGCCTTGTGCTTTGGTATTGAGGTTACAAAATTTACAAGGTCTACCAGTAGTCTGGACACCAGGGAGGAAAATAATTTTACTAGGTTTGTTTAAACATCTGTAATTGAGCTTTGAAAGTTCCTTGCAGGGAGACTCGAGTATTTCAATGTAGTGGTTCTGCTAAGATCAAATCAGGAGTGACCAGAGTGACAAATCAGTAACAACTCCACTTCTGACCTGCTTGAATCAGGGAAATGCTGTCTGGACTGACCATTGCTCCTCTGATTTTTTTGTTTTATTTTTATTAAGCATTTTCAATAAAATAATTTAAAAAATAGTCAGAGGAAAAACATCCATCTTGGCAAGAATTGATTTTGCTTTAAAATTACATCTTAAAAATAATTGAATAAATTGCCACATAACCACCTAGCAAATGTTTTAAAATTACAAGTTGCTTGTTTTTCCTTGTGATGAAGAAAAACAATACATTAAAGAAGCTTTAGCCTGAGTTATACAACCCAGCGTCTGTGTGTCTGTGTGTCTGTTTTGTCTCTGAGCATTTGGAGGTTTTGTTTTGCGTCAAGACAAGGGCCTCGTTGGTGGGAATATTAGAGACAGGCAGTAAATTGTTTCAGCAGGCCAAGTTTATAAAGTGACTTGGCAGGGATATATTCACTATCCCAGCCACCTTGAACCTAGTCTGGAATGTTGTTAGGATTGCCTGGGAAACTGGTTCTCAAGTTAAGAAGGGATTTTCAGCTGTGTCTCCTGCCTCAGTTCATGGTCTCATCCTTAGTTTGTGGTTAAAGGTGAATGATGCCCTGATCTGCCATGGTTTGGGGGTTTTCCTCTCTAAACAGCTGTGACTACTTGCTTTTTATTAAACTTGATAGCATTGATATACATGGTGCTTGTGATCAAAACATCTGATTAAAATGAAACATATTTCAATGCTTTGTTGAATATGCATACTTTCTATAAATGGGATCCATTTGAATAAATAAGAATTCAGAAACATTCAGCTTGGGTTATGGCCACAAAAGCAAGTCAGTTTTGTAGTACTGAGTTCAGTGGCAGCAGAATTAGGCCTGCCTAAGTGTATTTGAGATCTTGTTTAAACTCCACTTGCTAGCTCCTTCCTTTTTTCCGGCTTTTCTGAGCCACACAGTCAAACTGGGTAAACACTGTGTTTTAATTTAACCATGAAGAACGGGTGATACTCATTATTGCTGGTACTTAGAATTAGCCACCAGTGTGCCCTGGGTGCTCTGTGTTTAGCTGCAGGTTTCTCTTTTTCCTTCTCTAGCAGCTCCCATCCCGTCAGGCTCACAGGTTGCTGTGTCGTGGTTCAGCAATGACCGTGAAGCTCCAGTGTCCTCAGGAAACTTTTATTGGCAATACGTGGCTCTGCTGAGGCTAATCCAGAACAGCAAATGTCACCGGGATCATTTGACATAACATCCCAAAAATACACAGGGAGCCTTTCCAGGAGAGCCAGCAGGAAGTGCGTCTGCCTGTGCTCCAGGATTTAATGTTGGGATCAAATCCACCTGCCTGTGTCAAATAGAGTTTAATGGAAGGCTGTGTAAGGATTGTGTAGGAGAGCACATTGATCATCACAGTAACAATATCATGTAGTTCTTGTGTGGCACATAATTCTTCAAAATGTGGCAGATATGAGCAAAATAATCCCAGCAGTGCTGCAGAGGTAAGAGAAACATTATTTTGTTAGTAGTATTTCCATTATTCAGCTAGGAGCTCTGGTAGATGTTTTCAAATTACTCCTTTTTAACAGAGTTAGGCAGATGTTAAAGGGCTGTGCCTTTAAGTGTTACTTTTGTACATGAATAATAGAAGGTTTCAGTGATAAACTTTTTTTTAAGCTAAGGTTGACTTAAAGTCAGGGAGAATCAGTTGGGATAAGGAAGGGCTTGGTTTTGTGCTGGATTCAGTCTATAAATCTTACATGATGTAGGAAATGAGAGCTGGTACCTAAAGTGCTACAGTAGGTACTTTGTAAATAGCTTGAAGTGATTTGTTTGACATAGTAAAATTTCATGTGGCAATTTCCTTATTCCCTTTCCTTCCTTGTCTCTTGTTCTCCCAATTTTTTTGCACTTCTGTGTTGCTGACATGCAGTAAAATTCATCTAGATGGGGTAGCAGGACATCTGGGGCTATGAGTTTAAAAAATCTGGTTTTTGTATATCTGAGGAATTTAATCAGCATCATGTATTCGTGGCATGATTTTTATATTAAACTTAAGACTTGGAAATTATTACAGTGGAACAGAAGTAATTCAAAGTGCATCCAGCTGTGTTTTGCAGTTCCAAAGCCAGTAATTTTATCTAATAATACCTAAGGGTGGAACTTAATCTAACTGATTGCATTTACAACATGTCATTGCTGTTTGTTACATAACTTGATTGTCAGTACACACATAAATGTAGAATGATGAGTTGATAGGATTTTTTTCTCTGATTCTTCTAAATTTAAAGATTCTTTGTAAATGAATATTATTCTATCCCTCTCAAGAATAATTTAATGACGTATTTTTTGAATGTTTATGATTTTACTCTTCTGTATGTATCTATATTTTATTAATGATGGTGTTCACTGGTTGAAGTGATCTTCCATGATTCAGCACATTCTTTGATTCAGTGACTCTGATGCACCACAGAAATGCCGTGGGTACAGTGTCATAGGAGGAGATGTGCTCAGAAAAGAGATTGGATCACAAAACCCCTGAGTTGCAGTTCTCTAACCCATCATAGCAAAGCTTTGCCATGTTAAGATTGCCCCAGTGTTGTCAAAATCCAAATCAAGATTTTTTTTTTTTTTTACTTTCCAGTCTATGAACAAATGAGCACTTCCACACTCCATCTTAATAGGAAGCAACAGCAAAACTCCAATCATTCAAACCCTCTGATTTTTATTATTTTATATATTTTATATATTTTTATATTATTTTATATATTTTTATATATTTCTAATCAAACTGAAAAGATCCTGCGATGTGAATTTTACATGTTAAGCTCAGTAATATTTCCAGGTTTTGACCCAAATTCTTCACAGGATTTCTTTACTTTTGTGCTTTTCTGCTTCCTTCAGTGACCTAAGGCAAGTTTTTCAGGCTCTCCTCACCTTGAAAAAATGCTGATACCAGTCCTTCTCTGGTGCCAAGTCTGTGCACATGTGTTGCATCTTCTCTGCCTTTCCTGCTTGTTCTCACACACAAACAGACTCATAAATTTTTACCAGTCTTGTAATTCCCATGATTTCCATGCTGGTCCCCAAAGCAGCCTGGTTACTTCTTAAGAGGTATTGTATATCTGGAGCTCAAGGGCTTCTCCAGTTTTTCCCCCTGTGCATTTGATTTCCAAAAGAAATTAAAAGAGCTCCTTTTTATGTATTTCTGGCAACCCTTCATACAACTGAAATAAAGCACTAATTGAAATGCATTTCAGGAGGGTTGTGTTGTATTAATGCATCTGTAGGACAGTAGGAGTTGAAACTGTCCCTGCTATAGCTGCTCTGGTGTGAAGGACATTCTATTAAGGAGGATAAAGGTGCTCAGATAGTGACAATTTGTTCTTCTAAATCCTCATCTTGATAGATGCTAATTTTGTGTGCAGTGCAGATGACAAGCCCATGGCATTCACCTGTATGTGCTTGCTGCAAAAGGTAATTAAAATGCTCAAGGCCTAATATTCAAGGCTGAAACTGATTTTCATTTACTTTAAATTCTATAAAACTTGCAAGGATATTATATGGCAGTAGTAATTCCCCCCCCCCCCCTTCTTTATGTAAATCCTGCTGTAAAGAAGCAATTTCTTAACTATTTCTGTTGCTTCTCTTGCATTTCATGGAAACATAGAATGGTTTGAGTTGGAAGGGACCCTAAAGATCATGTAATTCTGTAATTCCCACTCCCCTGCCATACAAGGGCAAGTACACCTACAATACCAGGTTGCTCAGAGCCTTCTCCCAGCCTAACCTTTAAAACTTTCAGGAACGAAGCATCCACAACTTCCCTGGCAAATTTTTTTTTGTTTCTTCTGGTCTAAGAAAAACATCTGACTCAGGTCACTGTTCACCAGTATCTCAGGTGTTAAAACCTGTTCGTGATTCTGGGAATGGGGTTTATGCACAGAGGAAATTTGCTTGATTTAGGTATGGCTTTAGTTACTGTTTCTCTTAACCAGGAAGATGCTAAAGCAGACATAGTATTTTTCATAACTTCTGCTGCAGGTAAGGACATAAGTGTACTGCTTTACTTCTTGGAGAAGGGCTCATCACCTCTAAAGAGACTGTGCTGCTGCAGGCTCCCAGTGGAGTTCAAAGTATGAGGAGCCAATCCTCGTGTGCTCCATCCCAGAAATCTGACAGCTGAGTTCAGCAACTGTCTGTATTCAGAAAAGACTGTTTAGCATCAGTTTTAAATGTTCAGAAGATCGATTTTTTTGGTGAGTTTTGGGTTCTGTTTTTTTTAAATTCTTGGTAGTAAAACACAGGGTGATACTAGAAATTCTCCAAACTTCCTAGATGCTGATAGCAATTCAGCATCCTTAGATCCCAGTTCTGCAAAGGAGGCTGTGCAGGCTGGTCTGTGCTTTGGCAGACACCTCTGAACATGACTTTCTTTGCAAAATCCATTCCCTGAGGTAAAAAATAAATACAGATGCCTTTTTATGGCATTTCCAAAGCATTGTACAGTCATGGTCAGTACTTTACAGGTGCAGAAGCTGAGAAGTCATTGCCTTGTGCAAGGAGGGCCAGCAAGAACTTCACCTTGATCCTGTGCTCTGTCCTTTAGTCAATAGGTCTTGTGTCCTTTGGGTTTTGTACAGCACTTAGCATGATTCAGTGTTCCTGTGCCACTCAGTCTCAGTAATTCACAGTAAATAGCCCAATAACAAACACACAAATCATACTAATCACAGCTATGCATTTTTACTTTCTCTTTTTGCCACTGCTATTAGTAGGGCGGGGTCAAAGTTTAGATTATCTTTCGACTGGCTATCTTAAAAAGCACACAGAGTTTATGTGTGTTAGGACATTCAAAAAGAAGTAGAAAAGAATAATTTTAAGGCTTAAAAATTGCTTAAGATTGCCATCCTGAAGGCTGCCTTTCTCATTTAATTAAAAGAGCAAATATCACTTGACTGCAGTATTAAATGTATCTGCAGGGTCTTTTTAGTACAGTGGTAAGAAATATAACAAGAATGGTACTTCTTAACAAGAACCACAGAATGGTTTGAGTTGGAATGGAATTACAGACTGTCTATTTCTAATCCTTTTGCCATGGACAGGGACACCTTCTGCTAGACCATGTTGCTCCAAGCCCCATCCAACCTGGCCTTGATCCCTTCCAGGGATGGGGAATTCACATCTTCTCTGGGCAACACATTAATAGTTAAGGTCAAATGTAGTCAGAGTAGGAGTAGGCTTAATAGTAAGGTTGCAATGAACCACCAAAGAAGTCATACCCTGTCTGCCTGTGCTTCAGACCAAGACTAGATATGCTGTCATGAAGCACACATAGCAAGGGACAAGAAAGGAATAAACACACCAGAAAGTTTGCAAACCAGCAGGGTATTACTATGGAGGAGGTTTTGACAAAACAGAACAGAGCTAGAATCTTTGCTTTCTGTGCCTCTGAATGGCAGCACAAATTTGGTTGAGGCTAGTCGGACAGAAATGATGCTGAGAGGCTGCTTACGTGTCCTGGGTGTGATAATGGAATGTGATTAATTCAGGTGCTGGTTAAATATGGGATTGCTTATCTTACCTGCCTGGTTATGCAAGGGCCAGACTTTGAAAGGGCCTCCAAAGGCTGAGCTGATGATTGATGTGCCAGTACAGGTCAGACCTTGAAGATGAGATGAGGAAGAACTAAACTGGGAGATACAAGAGTGGAATTCTCTTTCTGTCTGTTGTTGCCTAAGTCATGCCACAACCCTGTACCTTGGCTTCATTCCCTATGAAATGTTTGCCCCAACATCCATTTTCATATCTGTGTAGTCCAGTAGCATGTCCAGATAAAATTTCCCCTCTTTTCCCTTTACTGAGTGACTGTAAAAGCTACCCAATATTCATGGATTGACTCCTGACAAAATACTGAATTAATTTTCAGGTTGGGCTGGTGCTTCTCTGTATGGATTGCCAATCTTGTCCTCTTCATGACATTTTAACACCCAAATAAACCCCCTGAATCTTAACATCCAGGGCATGTAGCTGTTGTTCTGCCTGCTGGTGCTTGCCTGTACCTGTGTATTGTCCCAAACAAGTGGAAATCAGAGAATCCAGCCCCGATGGATCATTGCTATTGTTGCTGGTGTTTTTCTAGATTGTGACTCAATTTGTGTGGGTCAACAGGCACGTTGTGTTACTGCTTTCCTTTTGCTTTTAGCTGCTGAATGGGCAACTTCAAACAGATGCAAATGCATATCATGGGGGGAAATTATTTTCTTTCACTGCCCTGTGTTTTGTGATGAGCCATGGCTGCTGATTCAGTGTGCAACTGGAGACCTGTTTTGCTTGTTTATTTTATTTACTGTATTTTTTAAAAAGCTCTTCCTGAATGAAGAGGGATTGAATAATGGAATATTCTTGCAGGTTCTAGGTTCTCTCAGAATGGCAGTTTTAGTTGTTTTTCTGTGCTTAGTTCTTTTAAATGCCCAGGACATGCCAACAGGATTCAGTGCAACAATGCCCTTCATTATTAAGTCTATTTTCAGTCTTCAATTAGAATTTGGTTCATTTTAATTCACTTTTCATTCTAAGTGTTAATTCATCCATGCAGTTTGACAAGGAACTCTATTTTCTTTCTTGTACCGAAAGGAGCTAAATTTGATTTTTTGTTTTTGGGTTTTTTTTTTTTTAATAACAATATCTCTGAGTCTCACAATTAAGCTCTAGATCCAGACTAGATCCAAGACTGGGTCTTGCTTGAGGTTCAAAAATGATCTTTCCTCTGCATTAAGCCCTCTGTCCTCAGCCTGGTCCAGGAGGGAGCCACAAGGAGCTCCTCAGAGTGCACGAGTGTAATCTTCTATTACATACTTCAATTCCATGTTTACAAATCTTCCATTACATGTTTCTCTAAACACTCCATAAGTCTTCTTCTAGCAGTCTCTGCTAAAGGCAGGTGAACGTGGATGTGGGAAGACTTGTTTCAGAGTGGGGAGTATCCCCTGCCCATCCTGGCTCGCTGGCACCAGCAGTCCTCTGGCCTGTGCTTGGGGGAACACCCCGTTCTCTCACTGAGCTGAATCTCTGCTCAATGCCCTCATGATTCAGAGTTTATCTCAAAACAGATGATTCAAGAGTAATAATCTTTCTTAGAAATGCTGACTGTAGACAACTCCTCAGGTTCAACCTTGAAGAGCTGGGGAAGGATGTGGCCAAGATGGGAACTTTGGAGAAGTTATATAACTTTTATAGAAAGTTACATATTTTTAAATAAAGTTATATAAATATTATAATCTTCATAAAGTTATAATTAGTCCCATGACATCTCTTTCACTCTGGGCACCAAGGATTATTAATTTTTAAACTTACTAAAAATTATTTGAATATTTATTTAACTTTTATTTTAAGCCATATACAGGATCTTTGAAAGTGAGTGCAGCATTAGTGCTAATCACCTTGTGCCATTCTGCCAGAAAGAGAGATTTTGTGCTAACAGATGTTTAGCATTTCAATGGAAGTGTGAAATTATAGGATTTCTCTTACTTGTTATTTTTTGAAGACCACCCGTGTGTGCTTGACATTTTACAATAATAGGGGGAGGGAAGAAAAACTCCATTTTAGAGAGAATTGCAAGTAAAGATTAAAAAGAATAGCTTGTTTTTCAGATCTTATTCAGGTATTTCAGGGAATTAGGCCCAGCTGTACACAAATGTATAGAAAATGTTCAGAAATTCTCTTGCCAAATCCTGGTTTCTCAATTACCTGATTAACCTGGATTGTCTCCAGAGAAGGTGGCACCTTCTTGTGAATTTAACAATAAATGGATGAGGAGATTTAGGGAGCATGGCCCTTGTGTCACACTCCATTTCCACCATATCACAAAGGATTTGTTTAATTTGAATAAAGCAGCTGGGTGACAATGGCAGAGAAGCAGAGTGGAGAGTCAGAGAAAGGGATGGGAGCTGGGGACAGATCTCAGGGCTGCTGTCAGCAAATCAGTGGTGATGCCAGGGAATGGGGAATATGGCTGAAAGGTGAGGGGCATAAAAATGAAATGAAATAAAATCAACAAAGTGATTATTTTCTTGTGGGGGGAAGAGTGCAAGCAAGAGACATTTTGGGAAGAAGTCTTCTGATTGCTTCTGAGAAAGCTGTGGGAGGAAAGAACAGGCTGGAGAAGAGCTCTGCTGTACAGCCATGCTGGAGTCGCTGCTCGTCCTTTTGGAGGGTGCTCCACTTGGGGCACGAGGGACTTAGGAGTGATAAAAAAATAAAAAGATGGTATTTGGAATTAACAGCATCATCAAAGATCCTAGAAACAAAAGGACAGTAAGAGGTGAAGAGGTGCTAGGGAAAGTGCAGTTGATTATTTTGATGAGTAGCATTGAATTAAACTTAATTAAGCTTTGGTTTTGGGTTTGGTTGCTTTTGTTTTTCATGCTGTGTACAGGATAAAATGAAATCAGAGGAAATTCACTCTGAGCATCAGGTAAAAATTTGTTTTGAGGAAATTATCAAAACTGTTTCTTTTTAAAGCATTTCAAACTGGCCCAAACAGTACGTGCAAAGGAATTTAAGAAATCATCCTGTAGTGGGATACTGAGCAAACAAGAAACGTGTTCCAGATTTCTCTCTGTGATCTGTTCTTTTCTGTTTGCAATATATATCATACATTAAATTCAGAAGTCCATACTGCAAAAAAATATTTCTAAATTCTACTTTTACTAATACACAGTCTTAGTCAAAATTTCTCAGTAGCTTTTGGAAAGCACCCTGTTTATTTTCTCCATCATTTGATATTGAACACACAAATTGTTTTGCTTTTAGGTGGATCCCAAGGAACATTTACTTGCTGTTTGTGTGTATGTCTTAGACTCTTGTTTTCACTGCAGGTATTTTCACTTATAAACTCAGAACTTGCTCTCCTTTTCTTGTTTAAGGAAATATTCAGAGGGAGTGGCATCAGAAAAGACTGCCTTGTAGTGCACCACCCCTCTAATGTCTAAATATGACTGCATGTCTGTGTAGATGATCAGATGAACAAATACAGCAAGGAACAAAATATGAAAAGTAAAAAAAAAATCCTCTCAATACTAAACTCAGTAATTATTTCTCTGTGAGTACCTGGAAACCAGAAAATTTATTTATAAGGCATTTTATTTTTTAATTCTCAGGGTATTAAGGCTTGGTCCAAATACCAGTAATATTGTATTGACAGTTAGTTTATTGGAGTGATTGTGGGTTGTGCTTGAAAGTCACACATGGTGCAAACATCAAACCCAAGACTGCTTTGGGCCTGTGGTTTGCTGGTGCTTTGCAGCACAGTTTGATCTGCTTTCCGTGGAAGACAGAAACACCCATCACATCTCGGGATGGAGCTGCTCCCTGCCCTCTGCAGGGCTGTCAACTTTGGAGATGAAAAAGGAGAGAAGAAGGCCCAGTCCTGCCCACTCTGGGGCACCTCCTGAGGGCTGCCAATTGCTCTTTTAACCCATTCAGTGTTTTTATGATGTTAGTAAGGTACAAAATGAGACCCCCAGGACACTTTGTGGGATCAGCTGATATGGTAAATACCCTTATCAGCAACACCCACCATCCAGACCTTTATTTGCAGTGCCTGCAAGTGACTCTCTTTCCTAAGACTGCAAATAAAGTAACGGAATTTCAATAAATAATTCAGCCCTGGATCTTATTTCAGGTTCAGCGTTGACTTTCAGCACCTGGCTGCTGTTATTATTTGTTAGTCTGATACGCTGCTTAGAGGCATGGAAATTTGGCTGCTGTTCACCAGCATTTGCAGGATATACTGTGTGGCCAGATTAATACCCCTGGCTCAGAGATTTTTAACAGACATCCAAATTCCAGATGTGGCAGATTTAATTCTTACAAGAAAAAAATGCATGCAGGATTCTGGTGCTGTAATGGGAACTCTGCACAGATCTTGTTTTGGAGAAACACCTGATTTGCACCTGATCTCCACTAGAAACAGGAATAATTTGGCTAGAATTTGCATTGCCTATGACACCTGTTGACACTGATCTATCTCTCGTTTTATTTTCTGCATCTTCCCCAAGGGGAAATGATTTTTTGGGGTATCTAATTAGCTCTCAGGATATAGAATCATCAATATCTGAAAGTATTAAAACTGGTGCTTTGTGAATAGCTTGATAAGAGTTATTCACAAATTCTTTCTTCAGGGCACTTGTGGTTTTAATAATTTATTAGGAAGAAACTAGTGAATCCGAAGTATGACTCTGCTTTCACTGAAGTCAGTGGAAAATGTAGTGGGAATATTTTGTGTGAATATTGATGGTTATGGAATTAAATAAGGTACAGTATCACTGAATCATAGAATATTTGAGTTGGAAGGGACATTTTAAAGGTCATATAGTTTGATTTTCCTCAGTAATTAGGAACATCTTTAACTAGATCAGTTTGCTGACAGCCTTGTCCAGCCTGACCTTGAACGTTTCCAGGGATGGGGCATCCACCACCTACTCCATTAGAATATAACCCATTAATGGGTGTGGCACCTAAAGCCAAAAACCCTAACAAGATCCTGCAGGCTTAAGCTTCCAAAATAAAGGAGCTGCATTATGGATATGCAGAGCTGAACAGGCACTGGTATCAAAATCTTGCAGGACAAGATCCTTCCAGTACCTAAAGGGAGCCAATGAGAAAGATGGATAGAAAATATTTACAAGAGCCTGGAGTAACAGGACAAGGGGAAATGGCATCAAACTGAAAGGAAGCAGGTTTAGATTGGATATTAGGAAGAAACTCTTCCCAGTGAGGGTGGTGAGGCCCTGGTAGGGGTTGCCCAGACAAGTTTGGCTGCCCCATCCCTGGAAGTGTCCAAGGCTGGGTTGGATGGGGCTTGGAGCAACCTGGTCTGGTGGAAGGTGTCCCTGCCCATGACAGAGAGGTTGGAAATAGATGATCTTTAAGGACCCTTCCAGCCCAAACCACTATGATTCTAACTTTATTTGCCTTAAAAAATTTGGATTTGTGACTTTCTTGTTCAAAACCCTTACTTCTTCCTATGAGATACTCCATTGTATCCAAAACAACCAGCAGTAGCTGATGCTTCAGCATCTCTATTGAATTTTACTAAAATCGTGAGAATTTTCTAAATACTGCTGTGTCCTGACTCTCCAAATCCTGTCACTAAGGTTCCTTCCAGTGCTTGAACCCACGTGCATAAATGCAACTGATAGATAAGAAAAATGGATTGCATGTCTAACTGATGTGACAAATTAGGTACCTTTTGGAAAACCCCAGAAAAGGGAAGTTGACTTCCTTGGGAGCAGAAGCTTCTCCCTGCAATGCAAACAGGCAACACTAGAGGGGATTTTACTACCACTCTATGTGAGGCCTGTGCCTCTCCCAAAAACCCTTCCAAAACATATGTTATAGTTCAGCCACAAGATGTTGGCCACAGGCTGAGCAAAATCTATGTTTGTATGATGCAAAAGGTCAGGAAAGATTATGATAATTGTCCCCTCTGGCCATGAAACCTCTGAGTGAAATTCTGGTACTTTCAAAGTCACAGGCAAAATTGCCATTGATTTCACTGGGGCCAGATTTCATCCTGTGCAGGTCAGAGGGAGGCAAAAATCTGTGCCACCAAGGATCCAGCACTGGCAGCAGGAGCAGCTTTATTGTCAGAGCCACTAATATATACTGTTTAAAAGGATTTTTAAAACATTCTATGCCTCCTCTATGCTCTGCAGCAGGATGAAATAAATCCAGACCAGTTTTACCAGCTTCTTTTGGTTTCTTCAAAGTCTCCACTAAATGCAGATTACACAATCTCCTTAGAAAGCCTGCTTGTGTTTCATTAGGCCTATAATTACACTCATTTTTTTCCCCTCCTAAATCTTTATTGTTGCAAATTGAGCTAAATACTTAATCCCATCCTCTGTGGGCATGAACAACAATGGATCATCATCCTCTTTGTGAAGCAGTCTTATGCATTCTTGAGGAAGCTGTTATGTTGTAGTAGAGCAACATGTGTACATCTCATTAACTTGCTGCTGTTTCCTGTAGAGGCACAGACTGATGATTCACATTGTGATTTACGTAAAACCTCCTTCACTTTTCCCTCACCAGCTATTCCCCATCCTGCATTTTGTACATCACATTTTGTTTTTCTCACATCTTACACCTTGAGGTTTACTTTGCTGAATTTCATTTAAGTGATTTCAGACACTTAGTTCCAACCTCTTAGCATCACTTTGAGTCTACTTCTCTCCTGGGAAATCCCAGTAACCTCTCTGTGCTTGTTGTTGGCAGGAAATTTTGTAAGGTTCTGTCTGTTCCTTCCTCCATTTTGCTAATGGAAACATTAAATATGACTCATCTTGTCACAGACCTTTATGGTACCTCTATTTCTTATGTGTTTATGCGCTAACAGAAAACTCGATTACTGCTGCTCCATAAGTATTTTTTCAACCACTTGTACAAGCACTTTGCAGAGGTTTCATACAGGTCTAGTTTCCCTATTTTGTTAATGAAAATATGGTCTGGATCTGATGCCATTGACCTTACAGAGGTCAGCTCTAGATATCTGCTTCTTCTTTTCTACCCAAAGTGCTGGGAAATCTGGCAGAGAACAAAATTTACTTGAGTTAATTAATGTTATTTGTTCCTGATATGTCCATATTGTCTTTTCTTATCAACTTCAGATTTCCACATTCACTTGTGAGTTACTGTTACTCATTTGTTCTGACATCTTTCTATATGTTAAACTTATATATCTGACATTTCTTGAGTTATTTTCTTGTTCCTGTGATGTCTCACTCACAGTGAATTGTTGATGAGTCCCCAAAAAGCAAAGCTTTTCAAAGCTGTTTTCTGAGGTTGCATCCACTGGCTGATGTGGGTACCCAGAATCCTGTTCCAGGATCCTGGTGTGTGCTGGGAGCACAATTGCTTTATTAAATTGGAAAAGGCTCAGGAAGCAGTGTAAAGGATGATTGTTGCTTGTCCATCAAGCCAAGAATGAAACATCTGTATTTTCAGTCCACTATGTTCTGAAACACAGGAACTTTGTGTCCAGTCTGCTATCAAGAACTATGATGAGAATGGCAATTTCTGGTTATGAAGAATTTCAAGATTTTGCTCTGAATTGCGCTAAGTCTAAAAAACTCATTTTAAAACATTCACAGCGTTACTGAACAGAGGCTGTGGTGGGTTTTCTGTGAGGAGGGAAACTGCAATAGTAATTTTAAAACGAAATTTTGTCTGCTGGGTGGGCTGCTGGGCAGCCAGGAGCCCTGTGAGTCCTGCTGAGCTGCGTGTTGTGACCTCCGAGCTTTGTGTGGTCCCAGCACCTTTCCTGTCCTTGGAGGCTGGCCAAAGACCACAACTCCAGGTGTATTCCCCAAGGTGATATGGCCAAAGCTTTCATGCATCTCCATCAGGTATTTGTCAAATTCCAAGTGAGTTCCTCAAAGAATATTCTTCCAATGGAGATTTTATTTTGAAACGCTCTGAATTTTTTGTGTAGTTGCTCAAGAAACTCACAGTGATACTTCCCTCTTACTGAGGCTTTTAAAATCAGCTTTTCATTTTGGGTTGCTTGTGGCATGATTTGCCAAGTGTAGAGAGTTGATACTTGTGAGAAGTCAGCTGCCTTCAAATTGTCTCACAAGATCTAAAACTGTTAGCCACTCTGAAAATGTCAGCCTGCATTTAGCACCCATCCTTTAGCTTGTATTTTGCTGACATTAAAAGAATATAAATACATGCTCTATGTGATTTCTTTCTACAGTACTGCTGGTGTTCTTAGTGACTCTCACTCTTTTGGGGGCTTTTCCCTTAAACATCACCCTCTAAAAGTAAGTCTTGGTGTTCAGAAGTTCCTCACAGCAGAGCAAGCTGGAATATGGTCTCTTGGAAAAAGAAAATTTTGGTACCAAACTTTATGCATGTATATATATATTTGGTGTAGGAAGTTTTGTTATAGTTCCCACTACTTCTGTTTGTCTGATATTAAATTCTCATTATGTTGGCCACATGCAAAGTGAAGTAACAGATCTACAAATACAGATAATATCATGTTCCAGGGTGTCAGACTAGTCCGTGCTCTTCTACTTTACTCATATTTGTCAAGTCATGGAACATTAGAAGAAAGCAGAGGAGGTGATGGAATAGCATGGAATCCTTTCCCTGTGATCAGACCATTCACCCATGTCTAGTCTGTAGTTTTATAAATCTAAACTGCACATGACTGATTGGAGTTCTCAGACGTCACAAGGTTTATTTCAGAGCAAAAATTGTTTCATGCAAGAGCAAATGCAGTGGCCAGTGGCTCCACAAAGCCCTTGAGGAAACTGAGACCTATTTGTGCAGGTTGATCCCTGTGCATGCAGCTGCTCTGCTGCCAGGACCTCAGCTGATGTGGCAGATAAATCTGATCTTTAGCTGTGAATACCCTAAGCCATCATGAAAGGATTCTCTGGATGAAGCCAACCTATAGGACTGATCCCTTCCTGCCCATGCTGCCCTCCATGTGGATATAAAAAGTTGAAAAATCATGATTTACCAAACCTATAAATAATATTTGTCATGTCCTAACTGCATGATGCCCACGGGCATGAATGTCTCAAGAGTACAAATGCATCTCTTCCAGAGCTGCAGAGATCTGAGAGTGCAGTGGCAGCTCCTTGGAGATGCTCAGCCCTGCTGTGCTGCTCAGCTGCTTGGAACCCAGTGTGAGAAGCCAGCTCCCCTCAAACTGGCCAGCAGCACAGACCAGTCCAGCTTATGTGCGTCTAAAATATATGTCTGTCTGTAATGCCAAACTTGGACAGCATTTTGGCTGGCTTTTGGGGAGCTGGCTAAAGAGTCTCACCACTTCCTTTTTGTTTTCTTACTACCCTGACAGCCCTTCAGGCAAGTGCTCTATTTTTGTTTGACATATATGCACATGGTCCATTTCCATGTGTGTGTGCTTAGGGATATATTCCTGCTCTATCTTGCCCTCCTTTGGAAAGCTGCTGCCCACAGCTTCTCCTAGCAAGATGAAATCTCAGGAAAAGCCCAATGAAGTTGAAATGCTGCACAGCAAATTTATTATTGTTTTCATTGGCCCCTGTTCAGGAAAGTGCTTAAGTATGTGCTTAAGTCCTATTGAAATCAACAGGACTTAAGAACATGCTTAAAGTCAAGCATATACTTCCTCTGAATTGGGATGTATTTCAGCACATGCTTAAATGCTTTCCTAAATCAGAGCCACAGTCAACAAGTGTCCTGTGATACACAGGGCTTGTGAGACAAGATTTAGTTCTTACCTAAGACCTACCAGTGCTGCTTTATGAATGTACAGTTCTTAGCTTGCCTCTTGGTTGGTGGCACTCCAGAAAGCTCACTGGCTTTTGCATTTGGATGAGAAGTTGAGAAGGAAAAAAACAAAAAAAAACAAAAAAAAACAAGAAAATGGAAAAAAAAAATAACCCTTACTAAAGCAATACCTTGGCATGTCTGATCTCATGTTGCAACCCATGGTTTTTTCCCTACAATGGAGATTTGTGCTATTGTGTGTGTGGTATAATTACTAAGACAGATTTTTTTTTTTCTTAATTGCACAATAAATAGGATATTTCCTGGCCTGCTTTGCGTTTCCAATAGGATTTTCACTTCCCTTTTGGGTTCTGAGTGTAAGGAGAGTAAGTGTCAAAAGGCAGGAGCTTTCCCAGTTGTAAAACAGAGAGGATGTAACCATGTGTAATGTGAGCCTTGAGTTTGATTGTAGGGATGATGAAATCAAATCCCTCCTTAATCTTTACTGGGAAACATTTAGGTGAATTAGTCTGCTTATTTTTGTTAGCTTGTTAAAATCCTTTTGGAAAAAAGTGTGTTTTAATGTAGTCAAAAATATCTCCTTGCTTTACACCACAGTCTAACAGACCCCTGGACCACGTGCAGAGTGACCTCAATGCAGTGAAAAATGAAAGGAGAAGGAGGATAGATAGGCCCAAATACATTATTTGCCCGGAAAAACCACAGTGCTTTGCAATATGCAATTCTTTCCAGTGCTGCCATTTTTAAGCTAGATGCTTAGTCATTATTAATGATGGTGTATTTCTCTGAAGTTCTGTATTTTGGGAAAAACTGGAACTTGTATTTTTTCCTCCCTTAAGGTTAGTTAAAATAATATACAGTTGTCTGTGTGTATTGCATGTACAAGTTGGTGTGTTTTTTGGAATATGCGAGGAAATTTATTCCAGTTATTTCATTTGTAGCAAAGTATTAGCTTGAACTTGAGAAGAGCTCCTTGTTCACATTGTTCAGCTGTGCTGTGCAGTGGTTGGAGGCTTTTGATACTCCATGACTTCACAAAAAATACTTGATACAAGGTCATAAAATCACTGAGACTATTTTTTCTCCCTCCTGAAACCACCTAAATTTTTTCAATTGATAATGAGTTCATGCAGCCCCCACGCATGCACACAAATGTTTGTAAGGTTTAATTAATTCACTAAAAATAGCTGAACTGTTTAAGGAGGAGCACCTTATAATTAATAAAGGAGAACATTTTGCTCATTCTTGCCATTACTCAGATAGAGGGAAGCAGCTGGTCTGACAGGAGGCTTTTCCTGATGTGATTACACTGAGTTCCACAGAGGGCAGGACCTTGCATCACTTGGTGTGAAGGACAGAAACAGCTGGAGACTAAGTAGAAAGGCATACTTTTTGAGTAGGTAGACTGATAAATTATGTTTGTGGGAAGCAATGGAAGCAGAAAGTGCTGTTTCCAAGATGGAGAAACTAAGACTCTAGCAATTCTGTCTCCACAAACTCCAGACTTTTCTGTTGCTGGAGTCTATATTCATCCCAGTTAAAACTAAGACACTCAGTGGATTCAGTCGAAGTGAAAGGTGGACAGATTCATCTTTCAGATGTGCGTCTTGGCCTTGCTCACACAGGAGACCTTCTCTTGGGCACCTCAGTTAGACTTCAGTGGGGTGAGTAGTGATGGGCCAAAAAGTCTCACCCAACAAATCCTCAAATCTATTATACTTTTCCACAGTCACTATGGGAATTTGCCTTTTCAGGTGAGGCTCTTCTCAGCTGGGAGTGCACTTTAACAACTCCATCTCCTTTATCCTAGTGCCCACAAAGCCTCAAATCTGTCCCTAGCTGCAGTCTTTTATTCAGAATTGTCAGACTGTCCTTAGCTGCAATCATTGTATCAGAAATATCCAATGTTAGTGGCAGAGAGAGTGCATATGTCACCAACTTGCTCCATTTTATAAGTACTTCATCACTTTTACTGTGTTTCAGGGAAGCTGCATGAGAAAGCTTTTGTGAAAAACAGCAGGGATAAATGGTGGTTCTCCAGCTTGTCAATTGTATGTTCTTTTCTTTCCATCCACTGCTTGAGTTCTTGATCTTGATGAAGGTATTATTTAATTCCTGCCTTTCTGAGCCCTTACTCTTGGACAAATAGGTAACAGATTTTTATTTAGGCACTACTGGGGTGCTTTAAGAAAGCTTTTTTCTTTGAAGCTGAGAGTGACTAAGCCTGGGAAGTTTTCTTTCTCATCTCCTCCTGGTAGTTAATAGACTTCACAAGGGATCTCAAAACTCTCTGATAAGCTTTTGAAGTTGTTACCTACTAAGGTTTTGCTCTTTCTGCGTACTGAACGTTGAATTACTGACTGCTGTTAGAGGCAATGAGAAAGGACTCACAAAACCGACAGAGCCTTGCCTATAATTTCCACAGAAAAAGAGCTGAAAATAATAGATAAATTGTGTTGCTGGGGAGATTTTGATTCTGTTCCCTCCTCTGTCACCAGTTAGCCTTGTGATTTGTGGTAGCATTTTCAGTTATGCGAGTCACATGAGATCAAAACCCATGAGTCAGTCTCCACCCAAATCATGAGCCTGGCTTCCAGATCCCAGAGCTTTGAACAGAGATCATACTGTACTTTTTCTTTAGTTTATCTTTTGTTTTTGGAATTTCCTCTGCCTATTCCCAATGTGTCTCTGGCAATAAATGTTTCCCATTGCTTTGGAAGTGTTGAGAAGGAATTTTGACCATTTGGGGCTGTTGGAGGCCTCATTTGACCTACACAATTAACTTTATTTTTGATCACCAAGTCAATCTTATTTCTTCCAGATTTCACATCATCTTCATTTTCCCTATGACTTCTACATCCCTTAGCCCCACACAACCCTCACTTCTGTTTCTCTCGTGTCATTATCATTCTCTCTTCATTTTCCCTATGACTTCTACATCCCTTAGCCCCACACAACCCATCACTTCTGTTTCTCCCTTGTCATTATCATTCTTCCAGGCACATGGTGTAACTCTTGGGGATGTCCTTTGCTGAGTGGGACTCAGTGATCCTTGTGGGTCCCTTCCAACTCAGCAGATTCTGTGATTCAGCTGAATCTATGATTGTGTGATTCACCTGCTTTGTCCCTCCTTCAGTCCTCTGGTCTGGAGATGGTTTTTCACCATTCCCTTGAAGGACAGAGAACATATAAGAAGATGCAAGTCTGGATAATCCTTAATCTTTGTATGAGAAAAAACAAATGGAGAGAGCAGGGAAATTGTGTTCCTGTGTCTTTCCTGAAAAAGATTAAATTGTGATTTATGATTAAGATGGCGAAAATATCAAGGGGAAGTTTGGTGTCATATTGCTGTTTTCTCCCATAGCATTTGCCTCTTTTCAGGAAGTGTAAGAAGTCAAAAGCTCCTGGCAAAGGTTTAACAACCAAAGTCCAAATCAAAAAATGGAACTTTGCAGTAATTATGGCATGCATATGGTGGTCCCTGGTATTCCCATGGTGACATTGTTGCTGTTGCCATGATATTTGCAGAACAGAGCTAATGATTAAATTAATGAAATTTTGTAAAACCAGGCTTCTCAGACCTCAGGTAGATGAAGATGCATCCTTTCTTACTCATCCTCATGCTCTACCACTCTTTCACCCACATTGTTTGTTGGTCCTTGCATATGCCATGTGCCAGACATATTGCAGATCCCTAATTTCAAGTAAAACTGCAAGCAGACTGTTCCCCCCTATATCCAAGTACCTCTAGAGTCTGAGTGCTTGAAACTGAATCTGAACCCAGATCAAATCTCTTTACACAGCTCTGAACTTCATGTCAGGTTGTCTCCAAGCCTTGAATTCACACTCTCCAAACAGTTTGGTGACAGGAAATGTGGAATTTGTTTTTAAACCCAGAACTGTCAGAAGTTGCATTCAAGACATGAGAAAGACTCTTGATGTTCACAAGAAAATCTTTTGGCTGAACATTTCACAGGCAAGACCTGAATTTGTACCAACTGGACATGTCTCAAAATGTTTCTAGTTGTGCTGGGGATGTTTCACAGAGCTGCAATAATTAGAAGGGATTCATTTTTTAAGACAGAGAAATGCTACCTCACAGCTTGAATATTAATAAGAGAAAATTTATGACAGCCAACAGAGTAATATAATAATTGTAATTATAATAAGTAATATTGTCTCCAAAGGAAAAGGGCATTTATCTGCTTAGCTCTTTCATCAGCCATTTTCGGACACACACTGTGCTTAAAATACAGTTATGCAATCCATGCGGGTCAACAGCGGAAGGTTGGTTGCTTCACCAGGATTATAAGAATCTTTTAAACACAATGGTACCACAAATTAAAATGGAAATCTATCAAAACAATTATCATCCTGAAAGCTTTGGCCACAAGGATGATTATTGTAGAAGGATGTTGTCCTTGGCTGCAGCTTTGGCTCAGTTCAGCTGGTGTTATTTGTATCCCTCCACGGCTCAAAGCTAGAATTTGCATGGCTAAGGACCATAAATTTTTGGAGGAAAAAAATAGGCTGTTCCTCAATGCTAACACTAGCAGTTTTGTGTTGTTGTGTAGTGGTTTGTAGGCAATTCATTAGATACTAGAGATAGGAACAGACTGAATGTGGTGGCTGAAGCCTGCCTGGAACCTCAGAAGGATTCAGATGGAGATATCTGTCTGGACCTGGCTGTTTGTGTCTGAGGCAGTTGTTGATGTGAACAAGAATGAGTCAGTGTCCAGAGTTTTTGGGTTTAACTCTAAAGTACATGTTTTAGATAGTAAAACAGTGAAGCAGATATTGAGCTGATATAAACGGCAGCCTACAGACTTAAATAAAGCAGAAATCAGGTCCTGAGCATGTCCACCCTGTCCATGGGACAGGCAGTCCTGTAGGGATGAGAGTAGTTGAAAGAACACCCTGGGTGTTGCTTGCCATCAGCAAGGGACACATCTCCTTAGAGGTGTTCTCAGGAGAGGCTCCATGTGGCATCCTTGAGCTCCTGACAAAAGCTGAAACCTGCAGCAACACCATTCTTGTGTTGATGATAAACTGTATTAAATAACAAGCACTGCTGGTTATTTTTAAAATGCTCATTTTTCTTTCACCATCCAGTTTTCCATCTTGAGGGAGGTAAATGAGTAACAAATCTGAAATCCATTTTCCTTTCCCCCTCCCAGGCTGGTATAGATGGAGAAAGCATTGGGAACTGCCCATTCTCCCAGCGTCTCTTCATGATCCTGTGGCTCAAAGGAGTTGTGTTCAATGTCACCACTGTTGATCTGAAAAGGTAAAAAATTGTTCTGTTTAATTGAAAATAGGTGTATGACCCAGTGTTTGCACTATAGAAAGACCTCTCCAAGTTAAATCAGATTTTTATCTGGCCTAGAGAGCCTGTGGTGCACAACAAAATAGTTGGGATTCAGGTTTGGCTGTTTTTATTTTTTTCTCACTTGTGGAATGTTTTTATATTAAACAGGGTGCTTGGGGTAGTTTCAAAGTCTTCCAACCACAAATTACTGGAGAGGAAAAAAAAAATGCAGACTGATTTTGTAGGAACTATAAATATCTGTGCAACTACCCGACCATAAAGATTAGTGATTTCATGACTTTTTCTCTGCTTGCAGAAAGCCAGCTGACCTGCACAATCTGGCTCCTGGGACCCACCCACCTTTCCTGACATTTAATGGAGAAGTTAAGACAGATGTTAACAAGATTGAGGAATTCTTGGAAGAGATTCTTGCACCTCCAAAGTAAGACCTTCGGATATTTTTTTCAGTCAATATTCCATTTCCTAGGAATGAAGGATGTCCTAAGAAGAGTTCCTAAAAAGCACTGCTTCCTACAACCTTTACTTACAGGAGTAATATTTATTTATGAAACTTGCTGGCTTCAGTGAGATGACTTCCATGTGTGAAGGTTACTTATGTGACTAATAACTGCAGAATGTTTTCTCTGTACACATTTCAGGATGCCCTTGTATGCAGAATTAAGGAGACCAGTACTAGAAAAAAATTGTAGGGGTCTGGTGGCCACATTTTGCAAAGCTAAAAATAACTTGGAATGGATGCTGAGAATTGCCACACAAAATATCTGTGCCAGGAAAAGCATTTTACAGTGAAAAACTAGAGGTTTCTGAGCTGTATGGTGTTTTAGGAAGGTTGGAAGGGAAGCTGATTACAGAGGACGAGAGGCTCGGGAGGCAAAAAAGTGCTCATTATTCTAGTCAAGAAATGACAAGAGCCCATAACTGGAAGTTATAACTAAACTAATTCAGATTAGGAGTAAGACCCGTATTTTTTTAGTATGAAAAAGCTACCAATGAAAGGTTTAGATTTACCAGATATGCCTTACTAAGTTAAACATTTTGGACTTAATACAAGGATAATGGAAAAAATAAATAGTTGGCTTGTGAGTTGGACCTTAGAATCTATGAATCCATCAAATTTGGCTTGGTTCCTTATGGAGCATTTTACCTCCAAGTGAATCAGGAGCTACAGGCCAGTCCTGAGGCAAGAGATCAGGCATTTAAATTTTCTATACTCTGCTCCAAAACCACTGAAGTCAGTAGGAGTCATTAGTTTGTGTTTATCTTTCAAATCAATATATTCCCGTGCACCAAATGTCTGTAAAAAGTGATGCAGTGACTGGAACATTTATGTTCCTTCACCTGGCTAATCCAAAAACCCTTTGCTATTCCATCCTGCAGTACATTTTCAGAGTAGAGGATTAGACACGACTGCCATTCATAATGGAGGGATCTGGCTGCCAAACTCCCCTACACCTTTCTGGAAATTTTTGTATCCTTCTGATTTAAGGCCAATTTTGGATTGTGGTTACATAAAGCATAAAGCATGAGTGCAGTTACCTTTGTCTTGACACCATCCCTGTGTAACTCCCCACATGCCTGCCTCGACAGACAGATAATAGATAGGGTTAAGAGGGTCTTGCCAGGCTGTTGTTTTGAGATAATGAGTGTTAATTACAGTTCTTCACACAGGAGGTTTTTCTCTCTTCTTGTAAATTACATTTGTAGCCATGGCTGTGATGCTGGTAACGAGATGTTGCTCTCCCCACTGCTTTTGCCTGTTCAGGTACCCCAAGCTGGCTGCTAAGCACCGGGAATCAAACACTGCTGGCATCGATATATTTTCCAAATTTTCTGCATACATCAAAAACACCAAGCAGCAGGATAATGCTGGTGAGTATGACCATTGCCAAGTGTGACAGGGAGTTTGTGTGCTTAGAAGTGGGAGAATTTTGCCATTCTCTCATCATTTTTTGTAAACTTTGTTCAGATGACATCAGGCACTGCTGCTGATCAGCTCCAGGTGGCTGGTTAGGTAGACTCAACTCACATGTCCACAGTTGAATTAACTACTAAATTAACTAAATAAAAGAGCCACAGAGTGTTTGGTAGCCCCTTTACCAACAGCCATGGCATGACTCCTGTCCATTCAGTCCAGTTTTCTCACCAGAACGGGATCCCCAGCTGCTTACTGGAAGAGACTGGTGGCCTGTGCTACCTCCTCCTCTGCCCCAGCACTGCTTAGAGGAGTGTGTGTTGGCTGGACCCAAACCTGTGAGAGCACTCATGCTTTATTAGAGGTTGCCATCAGGCTCTTGGCCCCCTTATCTTATGATTATGTTATGCTGTTACAGCTAATTTGCTCGTATAAACCGAGTTATATCGAGACAGTCCATATAAAATAATTAAAAGACAGAAGTGAATTCAAGAAATGTAATTGCACTCTGTAAGCTCCAGATTTTCCTTCACATTTGTTTATGAAAAGAAAGAGTCCCCCAGAAGCCAGATGCCATTCATGTTTATATGCATCCCACACTGTCTTCTTAATGAAATTGCTGTTCTCGACATTCCTTTCCCCTCAGAGAGGCAAAACTCCAGCAAGTCTGAACTCCTGTTGCTCCATAAAGCTGTGGATTTACACATCCCTATCCCTTGAGATGATCTAGTACAATATTTGCAGTCATTCACTGATGTACCTCCTCCCTTGTATTACTGCTTTCACAGAGACATAAGTTAGCATGTTGAATACCATGGGCTTATATCCCATCATTCAGAAAACACTAGATTTTGCAGGTTCCAGCTCTGCCACACACTTCATCTGTGCAATTATATTTAATTGCCTGGGGCTGACCCATGAGATAAAAGTGGGTAAATGATGATTTATGTCAGATAACAATCTCCTCTGTAATATTTTTTGTGTTGTTAACAGAAGGAAATAATTATAGTGCTTTGCTTCTCAGTGATGCTAAAAACTTGGGGGTTTTTTGACTAATGCTAATGGGATGCTCAGCTAACCTTTATAGGAAGTTGTAAAAGGAAGATAAATTAAGAGTTAGACTAAATATATGTAACAATGAAAGTAAAATATCCTGGCCATTTACAAGGAAATTTTATGGTCTGCTGTGCAACTGCAAATCTTCAGCTGTGCTAACCCACATGCACAGTCCCAACTCTTGCTTCCCAGTGACTGCAATATTCAAGTCCCTGGGCTCACAAGGGCTGGCATCTCCAGCCAGGAATAAATGGTCATCCTAGAGGTGTCTGCATCTGGCAATCAGCAGAGCTGGAATTCAAGGTCTGATATCCACTATGGTGAGATAAGGAATCTAACCTCACAAAGCACTCCACATTTTCAGAAGCTGCAGTGTGATTACAGAGAGCTTTCCCTAGTTCTGCATAACAAGCTCTTGGTTTAGGTACTCTTGTAAATGACAATTAAGCACACAAAGTTTTAGAGACACGAGCTGTTAAGCTGCAGGAGAGACACAATCTTTGCTCCCTGCAAACATCCTCACTTCATTTTTGTTACCTGGTTCCTGCTCCTGTCTTACCCAGACACTGCAGTCTCTGAATGTACTGATGCTCAACTTTCCTCTTCAAAGTAGAGAAAAGCTTTTAGCTTAATTTTATTGTAGCTGGAGTGCTGCACTGCAAGGAGAATAAAGCAGACATGGGCAGAGCAGAACTGGATCCTTCTATCTATAACTATGTTCTTTCTGTCAATGAAGTAAGGTCCCTGGGACTGTCAGTGCAGACCTCAATTTCAGCAGAGTAATTGACTGTCACTTTTCAAGGGCTAAGGAAGAATAGTTTCTCCCTAATCCCAGGGATGTTTTATTCACCTTCTGTCTGGTTCATCTGAACAACAGCAGTTTTTCTGAAGGCTGATTTGGATGGAGGAGAATGAGTTAGTCAAAAAGTAGTTGTCTTACATTTCTTGAACAGTAAAAATACTTTGTGCAAAGAGGAAAGGAGAGCAACACTGTGTACATATTTCATAATGAACATATTTATTTTTGATTCGTATTTTGTAAATTTTTGTAAAATTGCAACACTGATTCAAAAGGGATCTGGGGCTCTAGTTCTCATCTGGTGCATATAATTTTACAGCAGGTCCTGCTGCATTATTAAAAATAATAGAATAGAATCACAGAATCCCAAAGACCTGGAGTTTGGAAATTGGGAATCTGGAAAAGACGTTGAAATCATCAAATCCAGTCTGGTCACAACCCTGTCAATTAAACCATAGCATTGAGTGCCACATCTTGAATACTTCCACTTCTTGAATACTTCCAGGGATGGTGACTCCAGCACCTCCCTGGAAAGCCCATTCCAATGCTTAGCAACCCTCTCACTGACTAAATTCTTCTTGATGTCCAGCCTGGCCTTCCCCTAGTACAGCTTGAGGCTTTCTATTTAAATAAATAGTTTTTATATTGTATTAATATTATAGTCCATTATATTTATATGTTAAATAAATTTTATACATTCATTTTTATGTATTTTAATATTATGTTGGTATTGTATTCTATTTCTATTTCTATTCATATTCATATTTATATAGTTATTTTTCCTATATAACAGCAGAAGTAGTTGTATATAGTTCTGTGACAAAAAAAACCCCATATTTATAAACATAAAATATATTTACTTAGGTGAAGTCCCTTTCCCTGTCTCCACTTGAGCAGGTGAGACCCAAAAAGAACAGAGATTGCTGCTTGTGATTATCATAAATGTTTCTGTAGCTCCCAGGTCTGAGACAGAGGTTATATGTGTCTCACAGTCATCCTCTATATCTGTTCCTAGCTCTGGCTGATTCCAGTGCTCCGGTTAATCTGGAAAGCAACACCAGTGGCTGGAACATCAGTTGCATGTGATCAAAACACAAATAGAAGAAGAGTTGTTAGTAAACTAAAAATAGATTATAGAACCCAGATTGCTATATAAACAATAGTTTTCATTTCTTTTAATTGGCAATAGAGTCCGGGGGGCAGGACAGCAAGGTGGCTAAAGCACCAAACATCAAGTTGCTTAAATTATGTTCTCTTAACTCAGGAGTCAGGGAAGTGAATTCAGTAACATGTGGGATATCAGGCTGGGAATTTGTGGTATCAGCCTGTCTCTGGCTGTGAGAAGTGTGGGTTAGGTGTCATTATGCGTGACCATTCCTGATAGGATGCTTGTTTAGGAGAAGTCCCGTGGTGTGTGCAACGTGAGCTCTCACCCCAGCCTGGCTCTGTGGAAAAGTGACACAAAGTGGTTGGGATAATTAATAATATTTGTGCAGCATGAGGGTACTGGATGTGAGAGTTGATGGGAATCTGGTGCACACCGAAGAGAAGTCCAAGCTGCTGTCCCTCTTAGCAGAGTTTGCAGGCAGGGCCATGGAGAAATGTCACACTTCAGGTGATGCCACTGCTGGCCGTGCCACTGTGGTATTTCCTGTCCTGGGATGGCACTGCTAGCACAGCCTTTACATAGCTAAATGATTTTTTTTTCCCCCTGATAGTGGAAAAGTCAGTGAGGACAACAAGAGGTTGGTAAATCCTTGTTTTAGTGTGTGTCTGAGTCCTGTATGTGAGTGAACAGATGAAAGGATACATTTGTAGGTCTGTTTCTGAGATTGGGACACCCTCTGCTGGCAAACATATGAATGTATAAAGCAGCTCTGCACAAGCAGCTTTGCAATCAGGGCGGAAACATCCCCTTACCAAAACAGGGTTCTTTCTATCAAGACAGTTTCCTCTCACAAATGGAACATTGCCAAAAGAGAAGTGTTTCATAGTAATCTATCAATTTTGACAAAGTTTTCATGGAAAAAATTATGTTTTTTCTGGATGAGTTAAATTTACTTTGAAGTAAAAATGCTTTAACATTACAGAGAAAAATAGTGATTTTTTTTTTCTGGATTCATGCAGTACTTCATCAGCCACACACCATTATGTTTTATGCCTGGCACAGAAGCAGGTGATAACCTTCTCCTGTAAGTTTACATGGCAATATGTTAGTGATCATGATTCATTTACTTACCAAAGGTATTTGGCAGCAAGGCTGCCCTGATTTAATAGTTCCCTGAATTTATGATTCTTTTTTTTCCATCTTTGTTTTCCTAACTTTTCTGTCTTATAATATAAAAACGTTGAAAGTTTTGGAACAGGCTGGCGAGGGCTGTAAGCCCAGAAGCAAACATGCTCATGCCATATCAAAGTCCCACCACTTTTAAGCTTCTTGAAAGGGAAGGAATTGATTCCAGATTCTCAGGATGTGGCAAGCTGTGTTTAAAGAAAGTGTGTGCATTTATTATTTCAAGTCAGTTCAATCAGAACTTGATTCCTTCCACCCCCTGTGCCACTTGATAATTTTATAACAGGCCTGTTTGAAGGAGTCATCTCCACATTGTGGGATTAGATCTGTGTTTCAGTAGCACCACCAGATTATTCAGTTCTCTGGCTGTTGTCACCAGGCTTCACCCCTTGTGCCTCAAATGGCCAGGGCTCATTCACACATAGACAGGAGTCCTTGGGATCAGTGCAGTAGTCTTGAAAATTATTTCTTGGGTGCTCTTGCTCAAGTTTTCATGGCCACTTTGAGAGTCTTTGATTGCTTAGTGATTGTTTAGTATCGAGAATGAAGTCTTGTCTGAGCACAGGAAAGTAAACTGAGGTCTTGTGTGTTTACTTTGGTTCCTCTGGTTGATGCTGGGCAAGTCACTCATGCTCTGTACGGTCACCAGGGAAGCAACAATTTATGTATTCATTGGAGGAGGATGAAATCTAATTAACTGGAATGCTGTGTACACAGTCAGCATCCTGCTTGTTATTTTTACTTACGAGACTGTGTGCTGCAAACCAAGGGGACAACCTGGGGTAACCACCCATTAACTGTCCCGCCTAAAATTGTGAGTTCTTTGGCTCGCAGAATGAGCCCTTTGATTTCATGTAGGAGTTTAAAAAGTTGTTCTTGAATTGAGTTCTTCGGGGGCACCAGCTCCAGTGTGGGTGGGCGCATTCATTAGTGGTACGGAAGGATATTTCACTGTACGGCTCCTCAGAAGGCGCTGAGTTGGAGACCACCAACATGATTTCGTGCAGAGGAATTTCCAGCCGTCTGACCAGAGGACTCTGCTTGTCTGGTTTGGATTTACATCAAGAGGCCAAAAATAAAAGCACATTTAAATCATTAACTCACATGTGATTAAGTGCTGTTCACCTCTTTCAGTAGCTCCATCACACTTTGTGGTTTGGTGCGTGAGGTGGGAAATGTCTCTCTCAGTGTGCTCTGTATGTACACGTGCACTAGAAATGCACACACACGCACAGGCCTGGAATTGAAACTGCCCTACATCAGTTTTACACTGTGGAGTTACTCCTGCTAAGCAGAGGGTCAGACCCATAGCACAGGTGTGTGCACAGGCTGAATTGTGCACACTGATCCTTCCTAGAAACCATCACATGCCTCTTGTCATAAGCAGAAAATCTGTTCACTCCAAACCCAGCTTAGAATATTCACAGTAATACCAACTGCATGGTCAGACCCTCTGTGGCACCTGAGCCAGGGGCAGGAGCTTCTTGATGTGCTGGGGCAGCCTGGGGCGTCCTGACAAGCGTGGTGTGGTCTGGCTCCAGCAGCAGGAGAGCAAAACATCTCCCCAGAGCGTCTCCACCCATGGTGGGGAAGGGCAGGGAGTCACCCCTCTTCCTTCCAGCCTGGCTTCTCTCAGCCAAAGGGGTCATAATACAGCTGTTACTGTGATATGGCTTCTCCTGAGTCATTGGTCCTTCTGATCTGCTCCATGCCTGAAGGCTTCACCCTGTGCCCAGCAAAATTCCTGGCAAAGCTGCTCTTGAGTTTGCCAGAGCAAGTTTAAAAATCTCTTTGAATGCTCTTGTATTGATGGAAGGTTTCCTGTGACAGGGATCTTGGATCAGACTCTAATTTGGGACCAACATTACGCTTTATGGTGTTTGAACAGATTTTCAAGGTGCCATATTAATATATAGGTAAAAATATAAATACGTGTGTGATGTCTGTGTATCAACTTGCCATTATGTTTTTTATTCTTTCTCTTTAGTTGAAGAATTTCTATTTTCCACTACAAACCCCACATCGGTCCAAGGCCCACAACAAGCCACAATTTGTCCTGTGGTGTGACAGTGACAGTACCAAGTTTTCTCTGGCATACAACCAGGAAGGACTAGAAAGAGCTTTTAAAATTGTTTTAGAGAAAAGGACTTCCCTAGTGATGGAACTTGTCAGGATGACAGTTCTTCTAGTGGAAGGTGTCTCTGTCCCTGGCAGGGAGGTTGGAAATAGATGACTTTTAACGTCCTTTCCAACTCAGGCCATTCCATTATTCCATGCTGATTCCATGATTCTTTAATTTTGGCCTTTTGAAGCACAAAAAAAAAAAAAAAAAAAAAAAAAAAAAAAAAAAGAAAAGCTATTTCAGAACGTTTTAAACAAGTTTTTATTACTCCCCATGAGCTGAATAATGTTGGGCTCATGGTAGCTAAAGTGCTTGGCAGCTTTACAAAACCAGCCCTAATATAAAAAATACCCAGTCTTTAAAACATATGTAAAATAGCTTTTCTGCAACATTTGTGGCACATAAAGTACCAAATACATGTTGGTGAGTGTGATATAAAGCTTTTATTGCCATTCATTTGGGATGACCCACATAACTCACTCATGATATGCTAATAAAACTGTTCACTCTGTCTCCTTATAAAAACACACATATAAAGATCACTAAAACTGTGGTGTAGCTTTGTGCTAACTTGTTAAGAAGTGCTGCAAGTTGCATTTATCACCTGTCCCAAATTGCTTTATCTGCTTTCTGCCCAGTAATCAAAGTCTGAAATGCCCAGGAACAGCAGTTTGCAAAATAAATTTTCTTGAGAAATAACTTCTTTTAAAGTTCTCAAAATCGTGCTGGCTGGAGGCCCAGAGCCATCAATATTCTGTCTGGTACGAGTGACAGCTTTAAGGACCAATATCTTTTGACCTTCCAAAACTGAGAACTGAAATGTTATGTCATTAAAAGGAAGAGGTTTTCAGTTTTCTAAAATGATAACACACCATCACCTTAATCTGAGAAATATGCACCTTACAAGGGAATATTTCTGAATTTTCCATCTTCTAATACCTTGCTAATTGAGGAACAAAGATTTCCTGATGGAAATGTGAAAAACATTATTTGAAAACAACACAAAAGGAACATTTTCTGTAAGTCCAGATGTGATCAGACTGCAGGCTCTCCAAGGCAAAGGACTTGGTATGCCTGGTTAACATTCTTAGATGCAGCCATTTTGGGAATAGTAAATATTTGCATTAAATACATTTACTAACAGACAAAATTTTCTGACATGTCTGTGCTGAAGCAACTTTGAAGACAGAGCATACCACAGGGAGGAGGAGAGAGAGAAAAAAGAAAGAATATATGTATTTATATAATTTAAAGTTATAGAACATGCTGAAGTCAACAAGGTTAATGACATGATGAAATTAAGGCACTTTCTCAAGCCTTTGCTGAGTCAGGGCCTGTATGCACGGCCAGGCCTAGAGTGAAACACTTGCAATGGGAACAGTAGTTGGCAGACACTCTCCTTTAAGAGGGAATTATTTCCCCTGTGTGTTGGAATATTCCTCCAAGTGCTGCTGGCTTTACTGGGATGCTTTGTTCTGTTTCCCAGCCGAGCTCCCATGCTCGCACACAGGAGCAGTAGCACAGCTGGAAGTGGATTAGAGCAATCTGGCAGCAGCAGTCCTGGGAGGAATTAAGAGCCTTGCTGCTGGAATGGGAGGCCTAAATTGCATTATTATTTAGAATTGAGTTTTAACTTCATTGCTCTATGGTTTTGCCCTGGTGGGTGACTCCCTTTGTTGTGATAGACTTGGTGTATCTTAAGTGGGTTCCCCACAGCAAAGACTTAGGTGAAGTTATGGGCTTGCTCAGTTCAGTGTCCGAATCTTATATAACCAAATGTTTGGGTTTCAACACCCAACTGGTCTTGATATCCTGGCAGGATTGTTCACAGGTTTGCATTTAGCCATTGCAAGCTATCACATGGTAGATAGCCCAGTGACTGGCTCCTGGAAGTCAGTGTGCAAAACTGTTGATGACTTCAAAGGGAAAAGAATTGACCCAGGTTTTGTTTTTCCTTAAGCAGATTTTTAAAGAATTTTTTTCAATTATTATTTGTTTAATGCATGCAAATGTTCTTCATAAAATAACAGGGGAAAGAACAATGAGATGTAAATGAAAATCAATGTTACTAAGTTTCTTTATTAGATATATCTTAAGTCATTGGCTTTCAGCTTGAAAATACTGCTAGAAATGAGGTGACAAAATGGGAATTAGAGAAATAATTCTTGTAAAAATATCCTGGTTTTTCTGATTGCAGAAAAAAGTAATCCGAATTTCATGGACTTTGAGGCCAGAAGGATCTTTGTGTTATTTACTGTCATCTCCTACAAATCACATCCCAGTGAGTTTAGCCCATTGAGCAAACATGTTAACATTCCATCCTTAAAATGATTTGGTTTGATTGAGCAGAGAACAGGAGAAACTGAAGTGTCCTTGGTGCACCGAAGTGTCTTTGGGGCTTTTTTCCAGTCCTTGAGCACTGTCTTACTGTTTTCCTTTGACCTCTTGCTGGAATTCCCAGTGCCTTTTTCCTTTTTTTAATTGGGGACACCAGAACTGGAAAAAATGTTTTTAATAATTGACTCAACAGTTCAGTTGCAACAGAGGCAATGTGACCTCCCTACTAATTCTTGGATTGTTTTCATACATCCAGACTTAATTATAACTGATTTTGCTTCTGCTCCTTTCAGGGAGGTTGAGGCATAATCACGATGATCCCTAAGTCATTTCAAGGGGCTTGAAACAAACAAAAAAAAAATCTCAAAAGCAGAGAAACAATGGGAAGGAAGGAATTAAGACGTGACTCATTTGCAAATCTCATCGTCTCATGGCTTTTTGTGTCTCAGTAACAATTCTTGAACACAAAAATTCTGGAAAATTGAACACAGAAAATTCTGGAAACAATAAATAAATCTATTTGAGACTGAGATTTTTCCATGTGAACGAAGGGGTTTGGGAATTTAATAGCTTTAAAATTTCATCCTCAGGTGCTGCTAGCTAGGCATTGCTTTGTCTGCCTCTCATGTGTCTTCATTGATGCTGGAATTAAAGACAACATAGTTGAAAACAGTGGAATGCAGTTGGGATTATGCTGGTGTAAACAGAAGCAGACTTCATTCTTCAACATGCCTGGAATTGGAAGAAATTAGTATTAAAGATTCAAGCACCATCAGCTTGTACAGGAACAAATTTCTTCACTTAAGTCTTGGAACACAAGGGGTCCCCAGAGCACTGCTGCTAAAGCCCAGCTGTGCTCGCTACCAAAATCTCACTTTTCTCTTACCTGAACGCAGATACATGAAGTTAGTTTTCCTTTGTTAGTCCCAGAATTGTCTTATTTGCTCTTCAGTAGTAGAACAAAAGTTTAAACTCTGAGTGAACACACTTAAAAATTGAGATAGTGGTAGGATAACCTCACACTATAAAATAATGTGTGTTTAAAATCTGCAGGGCTTTTATTTTATTTTTTTTTTCCAAATTCCTGATGCAAATCAGCTGCTGCTGTCTGCAGTTGCTTTAGGGACACCTGCACAAGACTAACGTGGCAGAGGTCAGGATTAGGCCCTTGGGGACATGCCCTAGAAATGATGCTTGTCACTTACGTGCTGCTGCAGGGTCACGATGATTTGTGAAATGCAGATTCAGTGCTGTTCTTCCTGGGGCACTTGTAGGCCACTAGTTTTACATTCACTTGCTTCCTGCCCTCAGGGTCACTTGGACTCCTAAGAGACTTGGGAGTGAAGCTTTTCTTTGGTGTTATTTGAACACCTGGCTTTTCTTCTTAAAAAACAGCATTTGAAGGTGCTCTGACAGCATTCTTCATGATAATGTTACAAGTATTCCATTTATTTCTTGCCTCCATAGTAACACTGGATAAGAAAAGAGAGGGAGGAAACCTGAGTTTTCTGTAAAAAAATAGAAACAAGTCAAAACAGTCTTTCTAGATGCTTGAAAAACATGTCTAACTTACTATTTAAGGTGTTATTGATTCACCTGCTTTGCTAGGTTTAATTTGGGAGTAGGACAGATGGTATCACAAAAATAGAAGGATGCCAAGATGCCTGTTCTTTTTGTTATATTTACTGTTTGTCGTGTCTAACCTGAAACATATTTCCACAGCTGGAGCATTACTGCTTTACTAATGTAAAGTTTATGGCCAAAGAGTATTTTTATTTTTATATTGGATATAGGACGTGGCAAGGCAAATGATTTAAATTATTTTTACAAGGCCATATAGAAAACTTGAGAAGAAGAAACTCAGGTCTCCTAAATCCAGGTAACCTCTAAATCCTTGGATCATTGCTCTCTGTTTTAGGAAAAGGTGCCTCTCTGTTTTAGGAAAAGGTAGCAAAAGGAATTGAGCTTTTAGTCTTTCTCATTCCTTCTATGGAGGTTTTGAGACATGACTGTCAAAATATCCCAAACTTTTTGGGTGAAGCTCTAATCAATCAATCAATCAATGAATCCACATCATCAGTCTGTAGATGGGTGAGAAGGGAAAAGAGATGATAAGGTTGGGATCATTTCACTTAAATCTGTCAAAAAGTTATATATTAGTCATTCAAAAGCCCTATTTCTGATCAATGGAGAGAGACATTTCTAAAGGGCATTTTGATTTTTCTTAAAGTTGGGAGAATTTCCTTTGGAGGTGGCTTTCTTTTATTGCTACCTTGAACAATTAGGTCAGACTAATTACCTAACAATTAGAAATCAGGCAAGGGAAATTGTACCCATAAGCAAATCAACAGATTTTTGATGTGTCCGGGTTTCTGAGGGTGCTTGGGGTATCCCTCAGCTGTGTCAGCTCCATGTTCCTCTGAGTTCTGGGGGAAGTGTTGCTGGGGCTTAGCACCTCCATTTCTCTCACTGCAAATACACAGAACAACATATATGTACCTACATGTATGGAAAATGTGTCCCTGTTTATGCCTGCCTCAGACCATGTCTGAAAGGTGATTTATGACCAGACTTGTGTGTCTGTTTCCATGTGTGCCCCTGTGTTTTTGTGACTCACCCCATTCCTGGTGTTTGCTCACCCCAGCACTGACTGGGAGTAAAAAACCCCTTTTCAAGTCCCAGCTCTGACTTGTCTGGAGGATGAACATGAGCCCCTGTCCCCTAAAACAACCCCAAACCAGGAAAGAGTGGATTTGAGGAGTAAGAGACACTACTTTATTTCTCTTCTGGGTGCACAAGGTATTTGTTGATTCATTAAGTGGGCAGAGACAGAGAGATCACAGCTTGTTCATATGGCTGTGTGGGCATTCACCTTTATTGTGGGAACATGCACAAGTCTCTTTTCCAGTGAATATTGAATTATTTATCTGGAGTAGAACATCTTTAATAGGAGAGCTGAATCACCCCAGAAACTCCCTTTGGCCCAGACTTAGGCATCTAAATGCCTTGGATGCATGGGAGCACACAACCTTCATCCTCCTCTGCGTTTCCAATGGCTCTCCCAGTGACCTCCCACTCATTTGCTGCTCAGAGCTGGGGATTTTATGAGGCAGAAACATGCCTGGAAAGGATGCTGCAATGCTCAAATAGGCAATGTATTTGCCCTGTGGGGAGTAAACCCTAATATTTAAGTAACTTTAAAAAAAATTGGAGGTATTATCCTAGATCACTTGGGTGAACTGTGAAATTATATTCAAAGAGTAGGATTCGTCTCGCCTGACTTCACCTCCCTGAAAGTGAGGTGTCTAGTCTGAGCTAGTCCTTTAGGTTTCATCTGTAATTCATGCAGCAAGAAGGGCATGTGCGCAGTGAGTCACTCAGGTTTGAATCAGGTGTCTCAGGCAGTTGGATGGAATTGCCCTCTGGAGATGCTCAGTCCCTCTGAGCAGAGAGGGAACCTACAGAACCAGCTTGGACAACACCTGACTCTTAAAGGGCTGAACAGAAGAAGTCAAGGCAGCAATCAGATCTCGAGGGTTTTATTGAAATCACAGGGGGGGACGATAAATTGTTCAATATAGAGTGCAGAGTCACGTGTATTGCAGTCACAGCTCCTCCATGGAGAAGAATTAATCTATGCAGATTAAAGTTACAATACTCTGTTGAACCAGCCTGGGGAAAAAAAAAATAAAAAAAGAGGACAGGATGGAAAAAAAAAGAGAGTGAAAATATGAATCTTTAGTTTTTAATCAGACTGTCAGACTAGTGGAATGATATTATTTTCTTACCTTAAATTGCTGTTTCTTAGCTTGTTCCTTTCTCCTACCAGAAAACAGTATTGGGTCTCATATAATATCAAACTGTGAATCTGGAAGTGATCAGGAAAGGTGGTTTGTTTTTTTAAAGGAGGAATAAATCTCAGATGGTTTGATTGAGACTGTGAATATTTATGTACTGTTCCCCCTTTTCCCTCATTGGTATTTCACCAAGTTCATTTGCGTGTGTTACAGGATAAATCTTACAGGAGGGCAGTGGAAGAAAGCAGTAAAAAGGGAAAACATCAATCAGTGATCCAGGGTAGCAGCAGGAATCGTTCATTTTTGTACATGGATCATGGTTTGTTGTACTTGCCTGGGCTTGACAATTAAGAGCCTTGCAGTTGTGCTGAGATCAGCCTCAGGTAGTTTCAGATGTTGGCTACAAAAGACAAGATGTTGCTGGGCTTCAGCCACTTTGAAGCCTTGTTGATAATCACTTGGAAAGAGCACCACACATACTTGTCCTTGACTTCGAGAAAATGTTTTGTGACAAAAGGTTTATTTAATAAATATGCCATGGGTGGTGTGAGTAAACTGATTTATTGGCAAATGTGGGTGGAATTTTGTGAATAATAACTTGCTTTGGAAAGTAAAAGTATTTTCTGTTAAACTGTTTGAAGCAGAAGGTTATTCTCCTTATAATTTGGAAATTTTATGTTAATTTTGAAGATTGTCACCATTTAAAAAGTGATGCAAAAATTATTGGATGTCTAGGCAAGACTTACTTAACCAACCATCCCCAAATATGACTTCCTTGTTTTCGTGTTTGTTTAGAAATCTTGCATCTTTTTTTGCTTAAAGTTTGTTTAAAAAATTAACTATTTTTGCTCCCTTTTCACATAAATCAAATAGTTTTTATGTTCAGTTTTTAAAAAAAATCTGTTGTTCTTATTACTCTGATTGTGCCCTCTATGCTTTGAAACTTTTTCCATAATAACTATCAAGTGAAATCCTTATCCTGCAAGAGGTTCCACACAAGCACATAAAAAAGGAGTCATCTCACCTCATTTTAGCTATTTTAAATTTAGGTAGCCAGTCTGCCTATGACAGAGAGTGAGAGAGATAGAGAAAGTGAGATTGAGGCTTCTCTGGTGGTAATTCAGCTTTTCTTAGGCTACTATTTTAAGATGGAATGATTTGCCTTGCAGTGGCTCGTTCAGGCCACAGAGATCGGTGTTTATGTGCTTTGTCTGCTTTGCTATTTCTCCTTGTCCCAACATTAAACAAGGAAGGAAATATTTGGAGTTCAAGGAAGGGGAAAAAGAGTCCTCGCCTGACCTCTGCAAATGCTGTGGGTGTGGGCAGTCTGAATCAGTTTTACTTTTTCCAAACCGTTTTTCTTTTACTACTTTCTAGTTACTTTCCATTTTGCTTCAGCCTCATTTGACCCACAGAAAGCAGAGGTGGAAACGACTGATGACGCTGGAAGTTTTATGGCTGGTATTATTTCAGGGTCAGATTAACTGATTAAAATAGTCTCTTTTGGCTTTAAAAGCTTCTGGAGAAATCCTAATCCCACTGAAGTCAACAGCAAAACTTCCATGAGCTTCAGGATGGCCAAAATTTCACCCTGAGTACCTATTAATGAATCTTTGTCATCTGGCCCTCTGCTTGACTTGCAGGATCGCTCCATGCATTACATTTTCCAATGTTTTGTTCAGATGTAGTATAAGTACTTCAAGGCACAAGGGTTTCTCTCCATCCCTTGGAAATAGTTGCACAGGGTAATAGTTTAAGGAAGTTTTTGCTTGAAGAGTTGAGTAACAGAGCCAAAGTCTGTTCTTGGTTGAACTGGAGTAAATATGGAATAGCTTGTTGACAATGCAGTTACTCCTCTTTTATGCCAGTGTAACCGAGAGCACAGTTTTGCCCATTATTAACTTTTGTTACATTATTTGTATTTCTGTGCATGTCAGAATTTGTTAATCTCATTGTTCAACATCAAGTAACCTTCTGCTGAAAACAGAACGTCAATGTGAATTAGGTATCATCAGCTAAATTGAACCTCACCCTGTGCATTTGACAGATGGTAATACATTCATTAAGTGTTCTGTGGTTGCTTTGAGGTTGGAAAGTGCTATTTTTCTGGCTTCTAACTCAGAATTCTTAAGTAAAGTTGTTTAAAATCCTAGTTTTGAAGGGAGAAGAAAAATCACAAAAAGCTCGCGAGGGTTTTTTTACTAATATTATTGTTTATTATTGGTGGGATGACAGGGCAAAACTGTCATTGCTAGAAGTTGTCTTTGGCTACATAAGTAGCCCAGAATGAAGTAGAGAAGGCTGAGAGAGATGGTTCCACCATGGATTTTGTCTATACATGGGTAGAATTTCTTGGAATTCGAGGTTATATTAAATATATCCCAGTGAAGGCAATATGATGCTGGTGCCTTGGTGCTTGGTGATTCCACTGTCCAGAAAAATGATTTCCAGGAGTTCAGACATTTCAGCTGTAGCATGGATAAGCTGATGACAGGGCTCCTCTCTCAGAGCTGATCACATTTGGGATCTCTAAGTTCCTACTAAAAGTCTGCAGGGTGGGGAAGCAGTTGGAGGTAGAAATTTCAAAAGCAGCACAGAGCCACAGCCTGCCTCTACTTGGTGTTGTAATATTGAATCCTCCACCCTGACATTACCAAGACAATGCAAGGGTGTGATTAGACACTTCAGAAGTTCTCCCCACAGCTCATTTAGGGGTCACCAAAACCAAGTGTAGAAGAGAAAACTCCACTGAGCAGAGAGGAAGTTCTCAGGGTGTTTAATTCAAACCTATTCTTTTAATTTTACTCACGTCAGGGAAGATTAATCCCACCCATTAGCTGTTATCAGCAAAGCTGTTTAGTTCTTTAATGATGTTTCCCAGAGGACAAGTTGCCAAGGGAATTAGGTGCTTAGCCACTTCTGAAATTCACTGTGGGTGGTACTCTCACAAATGGGGAATTAGTAACTTTTTAGATCTTCACATCTTTTTAAATGTCTTCATCCAGTCTGGTGCTGACTGGCGTTCACATGGCCCCTGCCTTGGTGAGTGCATCCTTTCCCTTATGTTCTCAGTGGAGACAATGTAGAGAGTCATCCAGCTTTTCATGCAATAGCCATAGTAGGGGAAGTTTGGAATTAAGTCCACGTTTAAGGAATTAATCCAAGCTGAGTTTGGTCAGTAGTGTGAACCCAGACAGTTCTTTGCTCAGAAAGAGTCCCAGAACATTCAGAGCTGTTCTGAAGAGATCATTTCCTGGTCTCCATTCACAATTTTTCACCTTTCACATAATGCTTAAATATCTACCAGGCAAGAGAGTAAATTAGATTCTTTTACACATCCTCCTACTTTGAGTGGGGATTTCCCTGAGTACCTTCTCAAGGAACATAAGATTTCAAATCCTACAGATAGATCTGAGTGTGTTAGGGCACCTAGAAAGTAGGATTTGCAGCATGGATATTTGCATATGGATTTCAAAAAATGCCTTGGAAATCAGCAACAGGCTTTAAAAATCTGACCCTGTGCACCTAAAATCCATTTGATATGGCAAAATTTGGATTTTAATTCTCTTAGTTTTTAAAATTTTTTTCCCTATTTAATTGGAAGGAGAGCACTTCTCTCTTATTCTTTATTTTCCTATTTTCCAGGCTGTTCTGAGAACTTTACTAGGATCTAAGATCTAGTTTACTAAGAAAAGTTTTGATTAAAAAAATGGGGTCATTGGTGTCACAAGTAGTTGTTCAGTTCTTGCCTGTCAGGATATAAGATGGTCCTGATTCTGTGGTGATTTCAATGTGAGGTGTCAGCATCCTGTGGGCTCCAGCAGAGCCTGTGAATTAGGTCACAGATGTATTGAGCCCTGAACATACACACTTATTTCTGGCCTAAAGCTGCCGTATGCAAGAGCCAACTATGAATTCAGACAGTTGTTTTTCTTGCTGTCACAAACAGGCTGCACTCCAGGCATTGTTTTTGGGACAGCCATGACGCACTTTGATAGAGCAATGAGAGCAAAAAAACCCCCAAAACCTAATAAGTTCCAGAAGAGTTACATAAACACACCTCACCTGCTGCTGCTGTCTCTGTGCACACACCTGACTGACCCCATGGGCTAGCACAAAGCATCAAACACCCTCCTGACACTGGAATATTGCTCAGATGACTTGGAGAACCAAAATCCTGCTGGGTGAAGGGGAATACTGGAAAGTGGTCAGTGTTGAGCCAGTTCTCTAAAACCCAGATGAACAAAACTGAATGAAATCACAGGAATTCAAATCCACTGTCTCTACATGAACACACTGGAAGAGGACACAGTCTGAGGCTGACCAAGAGAAGCAGAACTGTCTATTCAACAGGTATTACAGGTCAAACCAAAAAGAGATTGCTAAATCCTTTGAGTGCTGCCACACTCCACAGTTCCTACCCTCCTGTGGAAGTTGTGAGGCAGGACAGCTGCAGGCGATTAAAGGCACCACTGCCAGCATCTGACAGCAGAATGTCAGTGTCAAAATTCAATTTGAATTGATTAAATGAAAGATGGCAACACTTTTCTTTTATGGATGGCAGCACTTCAGTCGCTTTAGATGCTCTGCTTTCAGAAATAAAATTCCTTCCCTCCCTGCTATGTTTGTGGGGGTGTTTTCAGTTGGATCACAGTAATTTCTCCAGTCAATCAATTAAGCCAGGGTTTGCCACTGTGTCTCAGAGTCAGCCACAAAAGAGCTGGTATGGTTCCCTGGTGCTGGGCCAAGAGACTTCAGTGGGAGCAAGGCATCAAGCGGCTTAATCTGACTTCCACTGCTGGCACAGGTTTAATGGATGTTAGGGCAGCAGGGAAATCATGTTCTGTGGAGTTCAGGTCCTGCTCTCTCAGTAGCCCTGGACGTGCTGCCTTTCTCTCTGTGCCAAAAGCACAGGGGCAGCTGACAACAGAGCCTGTGGAGTTACCTGTGCCAGCAAGGCTCTCTGTGAAGGGCGATTGCTGCAGCCCTTTCGAGTGTCTCTTGTGGTACATAAATATATTTAGGACCATGGAATCATAGAAGGTTTGGGTTGGAAAAGACCTTAAAGACCATCTAATTGCAAACCCCCTGCTGTGGACACCTCCTACTATCCCAGGTTGCTCCAAGCCCTGTCCACCCTGGCCTTGAACACTGCCAGGGATGGGGCCACAGTTTCTCTGGGAAACCATAAAGAATTTCTTGCATATAGTTAACCGAATTTCCCCTATTTCAGTTTGAATCCATTGGTCCTTGTACTTACCTCCATAGGCCTAGTAGTGCTATACCACCTGAGTAACTCTCCCCTAAGTTCAGTGGCAGTAAGTTACTCAGAGATACCAGATTTTACAGTATTAGGCCATTAATACTGACTCCAGGCCACATCTGCAGTAGGTATAAATCACTGCAGGTAATTTTCACCAGCTGAAATTCTGGCCTTAAGCCTGTGGGTCATGTTGTTATTTTTTCACATTGTAAATTCTTGCTGTTTCTTATTTATGTTGCTTTAGCACTTTGGGGCACTTGTGGGGGACCAGGACTCCATCATGCTTTTCACCCTTCAGACAGAAACACCAAAGACCCTTCTTTACCCTGAGTGTTTGCAGTTTGAGTAATGCAGAGAGTTATCCAGCTTTCTGTAAGTGCAAATTGCACTTGCAATTGCAAGCAATCTTTTCTATTGTCCTGACAATGAAGCATAAAACCACAAATTCCTTGCCTGGGTGAAAAATTTGCACTCTGCTGTAGAGGTCTAGGTGGCATTTGAACACTGGCATTTGTTGGAGCCAGCAGAAGTGTGAGACATGATCTTCAGTAACTGAACTAAGAGGTCTGGAGTCTCCATTGTGACACTATTTGAGATCTCTCAAAAAGAGTGTTTGCAACCAGGTTGAATCAGAGTTAAATGGGAATTTTAACACTGGCTAATATCTCATCTCATTTGTAGCATATCTTTCAGCTCTGTGGAGCTCTGGTTAGCATCTTTGGAATTACTGCTATTGCCTTTAATTACTCTGCAAGGGTGTTGAAAGACGTAAAATTAAGACTTGATAGAGCTGAAGTAATGCTAGAAAATTCTGCTTCATTGCAGTCCTATGCAGCTGTTAGAAAAATGAAGGAGCAGTGTACAGGGTTCCAGTTCCTGTGTGATGGCTTTCAACAGACCAGAAGAAATATCATAGGCAGTATGGTTTTTTTTGGTGTATCATCTTGACAAGCTGTTTTTTCCTTCTGTGATCTCTTTCACTGCTTTTGTTGTTTGTCAGGAGAAGACATGGTACAGCAAGGTCCCTGTGTCCCTTTTCCCCCTGCAGGATGAGCTTTATCCTCAGGCAGATATACTTTGCTGGGCTACTTTGCCATTGGATCCTGTCGGCTTTGGAGCACAAATTAACAACGAATAAATTGGTTCTTGGCTTTTTTTCTAGACACTACCATAGCCATTGATAATGAGCATTTATAAACAATACTTATTCTGCCCTAATCACTTATTCTTTGGTTTTTTTGGCAAAGCTCTTGAAAGGGGCTTAGTGAAAGCTCTGAAGAAGCTGGATGACTACCTGAGAACTCCCCTGCCAGAGGAGATTGATGCAGACAGCACAGAAGAGGAAAAAGTGTCTAAACGCAAGTTTCTGGATGGAGATGACCTGACACTTGCTGACTGCAACCTTCTGCCCAAACTCCATGTTGTCAAGGTAAAAGATGTCGTGAGATGGTCAAAGAAGCCTTATCTGACATGATGTGCCTTGCTCTGACAGCTGAGTGCCAAAGCTAACATGTATTTCAGCAGAGTTCTTCAGGCCTAGAAGAGCAGTTTGAAACACAGTTTGCTCTTCAGTGTTTCCTACAGGTTAAATAAAGGAACTTTATACATAGTTCATGGGAAAGCTGTCCCATCACTTATTAGTGGTGAAGACAGTACTGAGTTCTAGATGTATTGTTTCTTTATTTTTACTCTGCTGCAAGTAGCAGCAGTCTTTTGTATTAATTAGTTCCTAATGCCCTTAAGAAACATGTCAAAACTTTAGTCAGTTCCCACCCATTTGTAACTTAAGAGCTGCAGTCCATCTCTTTGGGGAATTTTTATTCCATCTGGTATTTCACACAGAGATGTTAACAAATCAAAGTCATTGCCAAGGTCCGGGATTTAAGATGTACTATGGTTGTTGGTATAATGCAAATCATGTACATCATCTTGACTTCTAAATGTTGCATTTATTTAATTTATCAGATGACATGTTGCTTTAGAATAACGCAAGTACCTGGCAGACCTTGGCAAGCGAGTGAGCTAGGAATTAAAGCCAAGTCATGCATCTAATTTGGCTCTGTGAGCCAAAACATAAACTGAGCCTGGGAGCTGACTGCACACATGCAAAAAGGAAAAAAAATTTAAAAATTTTTTTTTAACATAAGTCACCAGGTAAGAGATGTGATAATATCCTCACAGGTTTAGCGCTTATTCTGGCTTGTCTTCATTGGCAACATTGGAGTCAGACAATGCAAAATGAATGTGTGGCCCCTCACTGGTTCTTGTCTCCTAGGGATGAAATGAAAGATGTAAAAAGAGAATTAAAATTTTTCTCAGACAAGCGTAGCCATAGGATATTGCCTGAAAAGTATTTAACAGATAGAAGGGTGAATTATTTTTTCATCTGATGGAAGATGTGTGCTGGAAATTTTAAAAATGTTGACTTAAGCTGCCCAGCAGGCTTTATCTTCCCCATATGCGTGTGAAGCTCATGGAAGGCAAGAATGCTTAATTAAATGCAGTTTAGGACAGGATTTGGACTTGCATATACCAAGTGGATCCTGGTAATAGAAACAAATCGCAGTAGTTTCTGAGCACATGACTGTCCTAAGAAATCTGAGATGGAAAACAGCTCTACCATGTGCTTTAAAAATAAAGGGGAACTCTGTGGCACATATGTATGTAATTTATGCCCAGGAACAATTTTATACTGTCAGAAAAATTAGAGATTGGAAGCACTCATTAAATTAGCTAATCCATCCTTTCCTATCAGATAGTTCACTCTGTCACCACAAGCTTATTCTATATGGTATATTCCTACAGGGAAACTGAAATATCCCAATTCAGCAAGGTACTTAACCAACTAACTAGCTTTAAGTGCAGATTAATCCCATTGACTTCAATGGGACTGTACAGGTGCTTAAAATTAAGTATGCACTTAAGTATTTTCCTGAATAAGGGCATGAGTGTTTTTAGAAATCGAAAATTTGCCTTGATAGACAATTTCCTAGTCTAGCAAGTCTTGAAATAACCATTTTCTCTCAGTTTATCCCAATGCTCCTGTTTCTAATATATGCTAAATCATCTTGGTTTCCTAATCATGGTGCCCATACCACCCTGAATTTTTCGTTTTCATGAACACGGATCCAGCCTTCCAACAGCTGTAGGTGGTTATATCCTCTCACACCATTTACCAGGCAAAATGTATTACATATATTAAAAATATAATACCATATATAAAAATAATGTTACATATAGTAATTAATATAAAAACGTTATAATCATTACTAATGCATTTCTTTTAAATCTGTCTTGCTCTTTATTTCAGCCTCTTCTTATGTGGTGTCTGAGCTTTAAGTGATGTACTCAGGACTTGTCAAAAAAAAAACCCCAAAACCCCAATATAGTAAAATCAATGCACTTCAAGTACCATAAAAATTGAACTTTGTTAACAGTAGCCAGGTTGTAGCTTTAGAGTATCCTTAGGCCAAGCAGCAGCCTTGCATGATAGGGGACAACCAGCAGTCACTTCTCAGACTTTTCTATGGTAAATCACTGATTCTCCAAACATTCCTCTCATTGGCTATTAATTATATGACAGAAGAGAGCAAGAAGGTCCCTAAGAAGGAGATGCATCCCCTGTGAGATGGATTTTTTCAGGTGCTTTTTCTTTGCTTTAGATTGTTGCAAAGAAATACCGCAACTTCGAGTTCCCGGCGGAGATGACGGGGCTGTGGCGGTACCTGAAGAACGCGTACAGCAGGGATGAGTTCACCAACACCTGTGCAGCAGACAAAGAAATCGAGCAAGCCTACGCAGATGTGGCCAAGAGGCTCAGCAAGTCCTAACTGCCCCCAGCCATGGCTCAGTATCCCCTTTTACAGACTCTGCTCCTTGTTGCCTTAAGATGTTCTTTATCGTTATGCTGTCTGGTTGGCATCTTTATGACTTCACATGTTCCAGGTGTATTGGGCAGGGACAAATCTGCCTCTCCCTGGCCAAAAGGGAAGGCAGCTGTAGTGGGGGGAGGGGTGGGGGATGGGGGTGGACACCCTTTGAAGTCTAACCCAAGATCTAGCTCAACTAGTATTATTTGCAATCAGTATTGGAAATGAGTCCGCTTGACTAGTTTCTTGTTCTGTGTTGGGGGTACATCATGACCTGCATCCTTTAGAGTTTTAAAAATAGCTGAAATTTCAGGTAAGAGAGTTAGGAACACATAGAACTGGTTCCTCTCTAGGTTATTTCAAGGACACTTTTCCCTTCAATTCTATTAAGATCCTTGAGGTATGGACAAAATTCAGGAGAGAGAGGGGGAAAAAATAAGAGTTTGACCCTAAAACAGAAATGCTCTTAGCAGTTATATCTAAATAAACTCTCTGAATGCATCTTCTGTCTTAGCAGGCCCAGGAGTTTATAGGGTATTTATTTTTAACTTGGCTCAAGAGGGGGAAGCCTGAGTGAATATGTCAGACTTGCAGATGCTACTCTGCATAAAATTTGCATGGTGTTGTTGGATCCAAATGTTTAAAGCAAGAGAGTGAAAGAGCAATTGAGCAGGCAGCCCTTGGAAGAGCAGGGCCTGTGCCAAAATGCCCAGTGAATCTGCTGGTTGGTAGAGAGACAGACACAGCAATAACAGGGGCAGCAGATTGACTCCAGCACCCACAGAGGGAATTGGCACAGCAAAGCAAACCACGCAGGATATTGTCGTCTTGACTGTATGGTTGCCAGTTCCTTTATAATTGCTATCTTGGGAAACTTGGATCAGCAGTGGGAAGCTGTCGCTGCACACGGATTCCAGGCAGGGGAAGCGCTTTCGTTGCCTTGGGCTCCAGATGGGTCACTCTCAGATGCTCATCATCTCAGCCCAGGAGGAGTTTGCTGTGAGAGCCTCAGAGAGGGCAGGCTGGCACAGCGAGAGGCATGTTTCCAGCCAGGAATTCAGCAAGTGTGCTAGCAGAAATCCATGCATGGTGCCTCAGTCCCACTCATCCAGGCCTTACCCATTCAGGTTCCACAGTTCTGTATTAGGCATTTTTTCCTAAAAGTGATTATTTTGCTCTGTCTGCAGTGCCTGCCTGGCACATCTGCTTTACACTGGTGATTATTTGCATGTTTCCTCAGCAAATTCAGAATGACAGCTCTTTCACTTGAAACTCATGTGCTCCAGTACATGCAGGAGAGCACATGGTTTGTGGGTTTCAGTTTGTGGAGGGATTTACTGCTGTTTTAAAAGATAAAATAAAGCTGAGCTGTAACTTCTTGTGGCTCTCCTTTTGGTCAGAGCTGCTAAAACTGCACTGATTTGAGGGGAACCCCAACCTGGTGAGCTGTGACCAAGCAGACTTGTCTGCAGCCAGAGAGCTGGGAAAGTGGAACAACATCGAAAGCCAGGCTCTGCCGTGTGATGCTGATGACAATCTGAAACCATCCTTTTGCTTTAGTGGGATAATTCCACTTTTCACACTAACCCAGCTGGGAGCAGAATGTTGCTCTCTGAAGGGAGTTTGTGGTTGACTGTTGTTTCACATGCAATGGTCAATTTGTTCTGAACTTTCAAAACCTTGGAAGAAAATCCATGAACTCCCAAGTCTTCTCCTAGAATGGGCTATTTCAGCAGTGGCTAGACTGGAGGGCAAAGGCTTGCACTCCTTAAAATATTGCTGAGAAATCAGCTGGCTCAGAGAACACTAATAGCAGCCAGAAAAAATCTGGTGAGATTAGAAGTATCTGCACAAGCACATGTGGCTTGTTAAAAACATTTCTTCATGAGATTGGAATTATTGTGATTTTTTTTTTTTTTTAATTCTGGCAATTATTTATTTATTTATTTATCTTAATTGACTCGATCCTTTCTTTCTGTCTTTCTGGTTTTTGTTTTCACTCAACACTTGGGTCAGGATGGCTTGGTCAGTTTAGGAAAGTGTTATTAGCAAAGCTCTGCAAGTTTGTTCCTAGAGAAAAGTCTTCTATGTGATCAGTGGTCCTGGGGATTTTTTACTCTCAGTATGATCCTGTCAATCAACATAAACTACATTTTTCTCATTTGCCTTTTCCCAGGTTTGCACTTCAGTCAGTAGCTTTCCTTATTCACAGTTTCTGTAAATATTGGAATAAAAGACACAGACACAGATGCAGATTCTTGCTCTCTGCTTATTATATTTATGTTCTAAAAGAAGACTGTCCAAACATGCAGCAGATCTCAGGCAGGTAAACCAGGATCTGCCCTGATTTTCATCTCAGAATCTTCTCCATTTTGCTAAATCTCATAGTTCTGAAATTCTCTTATATGTTTCTCTCTGTTCTTCTTAGAAGAGGGCCAAATCACAATCAGCTGATTTCAGTGACCTCAAATTGCATCTATTTTTTAGAAAAAAATGTTTAAAAATGGTTGGGCTCATATCAAAAAGCAAATTGTCTATAAATGCAATGATGAGCTTTTTCTGAGATGATTTGCATGCTCTTAAAAACTTTTTAAGATTTCATAATAAAATCTAAAAGTCTCCAGGCTAATTTCCTTTTAATAAATTGCAATAAAATATCCTTAAATATATTCACTTTTCATATGGTATTCCAAAATATCTAGATAAAATATACTTATGGATATGAGAAGTTGGAGGAAAATTGAGCAGTTTTCAGCCGTGGTGCCATTTCTGCCTGAATTCAATTCTCACTCTGCATCCTAACTTTGCATTTTGCTCATAACTCTATTATAGGCTGATCCAAGATCATGGACAGGTTCAGGCATTCCCTGACCTTTGTTTGGGTTTGAAATCCAAGCTCATGTTTTCAGATGTGTAACTTTCACTCACCTTTGTGCTTCTTGGCTTTGTCCATTGCCAGAAGCAGGAAATACTGGAAATCCTGCTTAGAAAAGTGTTTTGCTAAGATTTTGAGCTCAGTTCTCAAGGCTCAGGATCCATCACCAATGAGATTGTAAAGGGCTCCAGACTCTTTTAGGCAGAGTATTTTTGGTGACCTTCCATTGTATTTAGAATTATAAGTAATAAATATTAATCATACAGGATTGTATATCTACATTGGCAAGGCAGCATTTCTGAAAAGAATCTAAGTGACAAGACAGACATTGCAGATTTACAATAACTTTGTTCATAAATTTTTTTGTAAGATGTAAAGAAAGACATAGTGCAGAGAGGGAAGAAGCCAACAATGTGGATTTAATCATCTACATTTCAGAAATGCAGACCAAATGTCTGTGAAGATGTCCATTTCATCCAAACATTTCTTAGATATTTATTTCAAAGCTCTCTGCTCACTCAATCCAACACTCCATTCATACTGGAATGAATATTGATTTTTCTTCTATTAGCAGTGCTATGGGAGTTCCTGAGGATCCCATAGATTAGTTACCCTTATTCTCTGCTAGAACTCTTTGAATTGCCAAGAGGTCATTTTGCAGCACAGGTAGGACTAAAGAGTATCTCTTTAAAGTCTATTTAAACCAGGGTTTCTAAGAAACATTTTTTCCTATAGAAATCACGTAATGATACTGCTTTATCAGGTCTGGTGTGGAATATAGAACTGCAGGTTACTCCTCTGGTTGCATCAGCTGAAAAGCCACTGCCAGGGCAAATGACAGTCTACAGCACAAAGAAAATAGACAATTTTGTTTCCTACAAGAAAGTTCAGCTGAATTGCACATACTATTTATTTTCAATATATATTTATTTTATTTTAACCCCTAAGCATCTTTCTCCCTCTCTTGTCTGTGCTCAAATTCAGCTCCAAGTTAGCCATAACCATTTCCTCAGTGATAAGTAGCAGGATTCTTGTGGATGGGCACAGGGGAAACTGTGTTTTAATGTAGCCCTTCTACCTGGTGGGATGAAGCCCCCTGTCTGCACCACCTGAGTTTGGCTAATCAGCTGAGTCAAAAGTATTGCAAAAATTTAGCCAGTGGAAATCACACTCCTGTAAAAGCAGAAGCACATGGAAGCATTATTAAAAAAAAAAAAAAAATTGGTGTTTTAATGAAAAAAATAATCCCTAGGTCTTGTGTCCTCCTTCATGTGTATTCTTTTAAGCATCAGGAAATTTGCCTTTGTTTATTACTTTTCTAAAGTATTCATTTTTCTTGAATTGTTTTTGATATTAAGAACTATTTTTCCAGTAAGATTTTGCCTCTCTGCTGAATCTTTCATCTCTTCATTAATTTTGATGTCTGCAATGACTTAGTAATTCCAGAGGAGGCAGGAAAGCTGTGAGGTTTATACTTGTTGAGAAGTTGAAGGAGGTAATGATTTTTTTTTTTTTTTTGAGAAAACAGCATTAAAATAATTTTTAAAATTGTGTCCTTTCATCTGGGATCCTTTAAGCAAGAGTTAAGTAACTGTTTAGTCTGGACATTGAATTTCAGCACAGACAGGAGCAAGGCAGCGTGTTGAAGGTGGCTTTGCCTGGGGGTTTCTCTCAGGTAGTAGACATGTTCCCTCTGAGTCACAGATTTCCCATTTCCTCCTTTCAGGAGGGCTGTGCTAGCTTGGACACTGAACTGGGACAGCCCACTCAGTGCTCAGCAGTGAAAAGAGGAGTCCTGGTCCCTTTTCTCCCCTTCCAGCTCACATTCAGGGAAAGCAGAGAGCGTTAAGCTGCTTTAGTTCCTTGTCCCACAGTCCAGCAAGACTCGGCCCCAGAAAAGCCCACAATCCCCATCCAGTTCTGTTTTCCAAAGCTTGAAATGTCCATTTTTTAACACGTGACATAAAAGCCCGAAGAATCCCGTGTGACCCCCTCAGGCATTCCCCAGGCAGGACTCAGCAGCCTCTCAGAGACCAAAGCAATCATCTTATTCCCCTGTTGCCCCAGCTCATTCCCCTTTCACCATTCACTGGAGGGATGCTAATCCTGAAAGCACTCCCAAGGATGCGTTTGCATGTGGTGGATTTGAGCTGTGCTCATCGGCTGAGCAGCTCTGAATGGTGGCATTGTCACAGCTCAGCGGGTCCTGCCTCTGCTGCCAAGGGGACCCACCACCCTCTGGAGGAGCCAAAACTGCTCCACCAGTGATGGTGCAGCCATGGTGAAAGGTTTGAGGGCCGCCTTTCCTCCAGCCTGCCTCCCTGGCTGAAGTGTTAGAGCTCAGCTGGAGCCACGATCCAGCACTAATGAGCATTTCTAGCTTGCAGCATGTGAATAGGGACTACTGATGTGTTTAATGTTAAACATGTGCTTGCCTGCCTGCCCGCCTGCCTGGAGAGGGGCCTAAAAGCCATGACAGAAAAGCCTATATTAATGAAGGGCATTATTATTCTCTTCCCTTTGAAATCTGGTGGCAGAATTCCCAGTGGGGGAATTCCCAATAGGAATTCCCAGTAAAGCCAAAGGTGGCATAGGCATGAAGATGTTTCGAGTACAGAGAGAACGGAGAACACTCAGGCAGAAAAGAGTGGTGTAGAGGTTCTTAGTGCAGAAGAAGGACGCCAGGTGGTAACTGCAGGACATGAGCAGTGCTGCCAGGCTCTGGGCTGGTCCCAGGGGGGTTCAGAGTGGAGCAGGGCCCAGGCTCTGCTGGCAGTGTAGTGCCAAGGCATGTTCTGCTGTATCTCCAGCCACACTCCCTGGGCTGGTATCCCGCAGCACAACGATGCCTCCATTGTGTCTGCCTCACTCTTATTATGAAGTGGCTTGTCTAAAGAAAACTAAGAAGGGTGGGGGAATTTTTTTTTTTTTTTTTTTTTTATGTATACATGGAGTGAAAACAATTCAAATATGCTTTAATGGTTCTCAACATGATACTGTCAATTCTCACCACAGGGTGGAATTTGTTGGTGGAAATTAAATTAAATTAAATTAAAACAGAAAAGCTTGGCTATTGCTAATGGGTACTACTGGGAGCCCTAAAAGCAGTTTGCAGTGTAGAACCATAACAGGAGTGAACATCCTTTAATTCCCAGAATTGCTTGGGTTTCTCAGGGTCATTTTGGCCTATTCTTCTGCACTGCTGAGAAGTTGCTCTTTCCCTGTCTCTCTAGGTCTATAAACTCTGAAGAATTTGGGAAATGGCTACGGGCACCAAATTAGTCTTTTTCACTCCTTTTTTTTTACCTCCTTCATTAAATTAACTACTTTAGTTTGGAAGTTAGCAATAAGTAAGTAGAATTTGCAAACAGCAGATTTCTCTTTCATTAAGAAAGTTTTTAAGAGCTTTCAGGAAATGAGAGGTTATCTCCAGTTTTGGGAATAAACTGTGATATAAAATACAAATGCAAGTGGGATTCTGATTAAATTATTGAAGCAGAAAGATTGCAGGTTTTTTTAAGGAGCATGCTTAGGAGTAAATGAACAGAATATTCCAGATACTGCAACAGAGGTTTCAGTTCTAGTTTCTGCTTTTGTTTTTTTGGGGTTTGTGTTTGTTTTTTTTTTTTTTTTTAATTATCTATTGCACAACATAAAAACTATATATACATGCATACATATATATATAATATATATATATTCAGAGTATTTATCTGCATTATTTAATTTAATAATGCTGTGAAATTTGTTGGGATAGAAAGTGGCATAAGGAGGAAAACTTACACTTTTGAAACAGCGCTATTATTTCTGTGTCTTTGATTTGGTTCCCACTGGAATAAACAAGAACCACACCATTAGTTGTGTGGAAGTAGAATCTCAACTTCACAGACCCCGAAAGTCTGGCAGTCCCTTGGAGGGCAAGGTAATTTGGTATTTAGCAATCCGAGCCTTGCAGTGGGCGCAGCGTGTTTGAAGGCATTCAGAGCCGTCCTTGGGTGAGGGAGTGATGCTTGCAAAGGACCCCAGTGAATCCCCTGCTGTTTTAAAATGAGATTAAGCCATCATGAGATGTGGACTGGCTAACCCCAAACCAGACACGTTCGCCTGCAGCGCAGCCGCTAAATTGGTCTGACATCAGGAACCGCAGCGAAGGAGCTTGGCCTCAGAAGTGAGTCAAAGCAGCATCTTTGTCACCAGTCATTTTCTATTTATAATGACACAGATCTATTTTATAATCACGGGGAGGCACAACAGGAGTGTGCTTTGTTCTGCCTAAATCGCGTTTCTCGTGCGGGTGCGTTTAAACACGGCCCTTGGCCCCTTGCCCCACACCACACACACCCAGGGCGGGCACTTCTGGCACAACAATGCACACCCTGTCGTGCTTGAATGCTCAAAGCCTCCAGTGCTGGAGCAATAAACTCCTGCTAAATGGCTTAAAAATGTTCCCTTAAGTGCACCGAGCTGCCTCGCTCCTCATTTCCAATGCTGTCGTGTTTCTAAGCCTTGTGTTTCAAAGAAACCAGGAGTATGTTGTGTTATTTAGTGATGGAAATTGCTGGGCATTATTGACTGTAAGAATTTGGGATGAAAAACCCCACTCCCCAACCCAACCCTCTTTCCTGGTGCAAACCTGACAGCTTTTACTCCTGACTGTGTTCTCAGAGGCAATGAACAAATTCCCAACAGCTGCTTGGTTTGGCTCCTGGAGAACAGGTCCTCATCTGTGCAAACCCTCAGAGCTATGATGGTAACCCCCTGTTTCTCTTTTTTTTTTTTTTTTTTTTTTTTTTTTTTTTTTTTTATGAAGGGTCCTGCTGTGTATTTCCTAGAAAATTATGATTTTGTTATCAATCAAATTTTTTTTTTTGCAACCCCGTTTTCAGTTCTAAAGCCTGAAGATCAAAACCAAGTTGCATAGTAAGGTTTGGGGGTGAGCAGAAGTGCTTTTTCCTCTCCAAAACCTACTAGTTTTCAAATCCTGACTCATTTGGAGCACAATTCTGGTTACTTTGAGGAGGTCTGAGGTTGAAAGAGAGGAAGGGGAGCCCAATGAGAGAGGATAGCAGGAGCCAGTCTGGAAGTCTTAATAGATATTTGGACAAGTTTCCTATCAGTGTGTGAGCAACCTCTGCCCCAGTGGACCTATAATTGCTTAGACCTGTACTGATATTCAAAGGCACAATTTGGGCAGTGAACCATGACATGATGATCAGACATGATACTTCTTCAGGGCATCATACAGGCAAAAAAGGTATCATTTGAAAGGACACTTAAATTTTTAGCAACTGGTCAAGATCCAAGTTCACATGACTGGATTTTCTCCTCCAAAATGTCATTAATGACAGAAATGGGTGATGGCTTCAGGGCTCCCTCCTGAAGTACTGGGCTAAATGCAAGATCTGAAACTCATGTGGAGAAATGAGGAATTACCTTTAAACTCAGACCTGGTGAGCTTCAAAGGAAAGTAATTTATTTGTAAACAACTATTTTATAGTGTCTGAGAGTGAAAAGTAACTGTGTATCCAGAGGTCTCCATCAGATAAGAAAGCAAGCCAGGATCCCTTTGTGTACTTGTGTTTTTCAGTCAAGGAACATCCTCTCTTAATGTGCAATTTTAGATTAGAGTGCAACCTCTTCCAGTAGGAACTCTGTATTTGTTCTCTGCATGTGCAGCTCTTTACATGACAAGACCCTGATTACGGTCTTTTGTGTGCTGCTCTAACCCTCATAATCTGTAATAATAGGAAAAATATAATTAAAATGTCATTGCAGTTCACGTTTAATATTATGATTGTGAGACTCTGTCAACTGTGAATAAAATACTGTCCTTTTTGTATAATAGGTAGTATATTTTATTATTGAAGAAAGAGTTAAATTTAATTTTTAAACACAAAAAAGTATCTGCTCATTGTTTCATTTTAAGCTCTTGAATATATAAGCAAATACTTCTTTTGTATCCTTCAAATGAGTATATGTTAAATGAAGAAACCAACCTTCCTGAATTGGAGCTGTTTATAATTATATTCCAAGAGTTATTAACACCTTATAATTTGAATAAAAGTGGTTTATTTTCTCATTGGGTTATTGCGGAACTTTGTTTAATTTTGTTAATCTTTTTTTTTTTTTAAACAGGCAACTTTTCTTTGCCTGCAAAAAACCAAATGTGTGCTCAGAGCTTGAATACAGCTGTAGTCATCCCTTGCTCTAAGACTGGGATATGAGAACTGGTGGGGTTATAATTTACATCTATAAAATAATGGGGGAGTGAAATGGGGGGTGACCATTCACTATTTCTCATATCAGAGATTATGTGCTCCTAATGAAATAATCAAGCATCAAGTTTAAAGCAGTCAGAAAGAAAAGCCTTTTTACACAGTGTGTAATTAAACTTTGGAGCCCTTTACTGGATGATGCTGTGCAGATCAAAATGAGTATGGGGTTCAACCTCCTGAAGAATAGATCCATAAGTGTTGTTAAGTACAAAACTTTGGAAGCAATGTCCTAGTCAAGCAGTCCTGAAATACCAGGGCTGAGAGAAAGTCCATGAGGAAGTAGGTTTCCATTTGCCTCATTTCTTATATTGTTTCTGCTGTGAAAGAAATTGTGAGAGATTAGACACAGCCACAGGAGGGCTGGGTGCCTTGGCTCCAGGGTGTCCTTTCTGGGATTACAATGCACAAATGTGAAGTATTGGAAATTGAATTCCAGCACAGAAATTTAAATTTAGCTTCCCCAAAGCAAACCAGTTCCAGAGGTGCTTTAGATACAGAAGCTCAGAATCCCTCTCATAGCAAATGATAGGGAATCACATTCCATCTGAATTCATCATCCAACAGCTGCAGCTGAGAGGAACAAGCAAGATTTCTCTGAATTTACATATCAACTTCTCTTCTGGTCCCAAACACCAAACATTGTACCCAATGGGTCAGAACTCTCTAGTCCTGCATTGCTCTGGTACCACATCTCTTTTGCTGTGGTGTGTGATATAAAAATGGGCATCTGTTTCAAATTCTCCAGGCCCAAGGTGGTAAGTGCCAGCCTAATGTTTCTGCTCAAACTAGTGCTGAAATACCATTTCACTTGTCCAGCACTGTACAAATCCAGGGCCTTGGCTGATTGCTTTTGGACTGAGCCCTAAATGTGCAAACACCCAGGTGTACCTTCATAGCAGATGTGATCTTTCCCTTTCTCTCCAGTCGTGAAAGCATGAAAGAAAACCAGGGAATCTGCAAAACTCTCCATCAGACGTATCAAAGAATTAATTACTACTTTATTTTTGTTTAATTTGTAGCCAGTCCTGAATGGAAGTTCAGCTTTGCTCTTCAGTCACTCAGCTGCTGAGGGTTGCCATGCACTGCTGTGGCTGATGGGGGACACTGCTGTAAAAACACACACCTTGTACAGCTCCATCATGTCACTGTCATGCCAGAACCACAGATGTGAGACTGCTCCATCCTGATGAGTATCTGACAGTGATCAGTACTGAATAATTCACACAGGGCTGCCAGGAGCCCCAACCCTTGAGGTTTGACCTACTGACCATACACAAAAAATGTTTGACACTGGTTGGTGGTTTTGTAGTTTATTTAATTAGAAATTATTTCCTATAACTCTGTCCCCTCTCATTGTACAAACAAACCTAACACAGGTCTAAGGCTCTCTGAACACTGTCCTGGGTGATGTTTGACAGCAGTAAAACTGAGTGCATCAGATCCATTAGGCACTGTGTAAAATAAGTGGTCTCTGTGCATAAGTGATTGTGATTGCGGATCTGAATGATGAAAAATGGGGTGAGTAACAACCTGGATCACTTATGACTTTTCCTGTCTTTATTTTATCATTCCTTATGCATTTGCTCTGAGCAAAGCCAAAGCTTTCCCCTTTCCACAGCAATGTCTCACTGCTGCTGGTCATTTTTTTGGTCATTCAGACTCTGAAAATTCACTTCTACCCAGGTAATCGCTCTCTCTGACAAGGATTTGTACTGCTGTCTCTCCCTGCTTGCTGTGTAAAAAATAGAGCCCTGATGGGCTGCACGGAGCTGCTGGCACCTCTTCCTTCAGCAATGGGGTGGGGGGAAGCTTTGTCAAGGAGGGTTTAGTTTGGGTTTTCTTTTTTATCTGACTACCTGACATAACACTCCACACGTCCTGCTCGACATACAGCAATCAGTCCAGTCTGCGCCAGGCAAGAGTTTAGACATTTCAGGTGTCATCCATCCTTCATATCTCATGCATGCCTTTCCTTTCATGAGCCCAGCAGATGCCTTTAATTGCCAGCCTTTGCTTCTTGGCTTTCCAAGGAGCAGCAGAGGAACTATGGAGTCCCTCTGGCGAAGGATGAAACGAAGGGGCCCAGCAGTGTTATGACATTTTCTTGCACTGAATTGGCTTTGGGAAGAATGGCCTCTTTCCTTCTGTTAGATAAGCACAGAAATCTTAAGCAGATGCTTGCAAAACATCAAACAAATATATACTTTAAAAAAAATAAATATAGGCTATACCCACATGCCCCACAATCTGGCCAATATTCAGCCTCCGTTGACAGGATCTAGCCTTTCTCTGGAGGAGCCTGGAGGAAAAGGAAAACCCACAGTCTGGTCACTCCTCAGCAGGACTGGAACTGGCTCCTCCACCATCCCAGAAGCCAGCATGGCCATGCCAGTGGCTGGTGGCCAATTTCCAACCCTCCCTGTTGTTCAGCAGCTAGAGGGAAACAAAACCCTTCTCTCTTGAGTGTTGTGTGTACACCCCAGGGACTTTAATCTCTTTAAGTTTCCCCCTAAATCAGCATTGCAGAATGTAAAGGGGAAATTTAATGCCATAGGGAAGAAGGTGCAGCAGTTTGAATAGTCTAAACTGCCAAAAACAAGAAGAAAGGGTGTTTTCTTTAGTGTATACGTAAGCCTTGTAACCCTTATGCTTCTGAATTTTAGAGCAGAGATAACAGAGGGGTTTTCTTCTGATTCCCTTGCACTGAAAGCCACAGTGTGAGAAAGAACTTATTGCAAGAAGTCCCCCTTCCCTCAATCCTTTGTTAAAACAACATTAAAGAACATTATTGGTGCCAAGGGAAGGACTTTGAAGAACCTGCTGGAGTTCAGGTCGCCTGTGTAATCCTCATCCAGCTCCTGGTGTGGACGGGTTGTGGTACCAGCTTTCATCAGCTCCTGCACCACATCCTGCACAGCTCCTGCCCCGTCAGTGCCCTGAATGGGTGATGCAATTTGTTTTCTTGGCACAGAGTGGTGCTGGGCCTTCTTTATTCTTTATTGCTCAGCCTGTTAGGAAGCTCTTTAAAACAGTCATGGTATCATGTGCTTTCTGCAGCAGCGTTGTTTGTGACTGCTTCACAAACATTCACCAGATCACTTCCTCTGTCCCCAAGGGGCACAGGATGGTGTTTCACAGTGTGGGGAAGCAAGATTGAAAACTTCAGAGATGAGTTTTCACTTCAGATGCTCTGTTTCACCTATTAAAGATGTGATTTTCACACTGTGCTGTGCTTTCAGGGAACTGCTGTACTCAATAAACTCAATGTACTGGGATCATTCCCAGTCTCTGGGGCAAACTGGCATGAACTGGCTCCTGTCCATACTGGTTTACCCTCCTCTACTGAATAGCTGCCTGCAATTGGCTTGTTAGAAACACCCCCTGGACAAATGAGCTTCCAGCTGATTTCAAAGGTTAGTTTGGGAGGGTACTAGATGGCCTGAGCCAAGATACACATGCATATTTATGTATTTATATATAAAAATGTATAAATTTTTATATGTATATCCACTAAGTACTATAGGCAGGTATTTGGGTTACAGTTCCACTTGCAGCTGTGGCTGCTCAGAAGTTCCTGCCCCTCAGCTGTTGCCTCAGGTCCCAGTGCCACCATGAAGCTTGCGTATGAAAAGTAGCAAATTTGGGGCAGATGAGCAGTGTTTGATCTTTCCTGACTCTGGAGTGACTTTGCAATGTTTTGCTGTAGTTGTGCTTTGTAAAATGCTTTGTGCACATGTGCACACCTATCCATATTATGCACATGCACACATGTGCAGTGACATCCTTCCCTTTGAGCAGCATTTTAGTTCTGGGTTTTCCCTTGTCATCCTTAATGATGGCAGAAAATCAGTGCAGCTGGGATTTGAGCCACCACAGGACCAGCTGGCTTTGGCACCACCTCTCTGCTGAATCCCAAGTCCTCAGAAGGTTATTTATCACACACACAGGGTTGTGCTGTCTGTCTTCCTGCTCTACTGGGAATATTCCCCATCCTTGCCACTGGCATGATTCCCCAGGGAGAGTCCCACAGATGTTGGAGTCAGTTGGATCCCTTGCTCTGCAACCAGCACTCATATTTATGGTGTATAGGGTAAAATCTTTATTCATAAAGCAGCAGCTTTAGCTTTTCATTGTCAGCATGGATGTTGAACTAATCAGAAAGGGGAGCAGGGGAAGGGTGGGGACAGGAAAAGAGGAGTTTGTGGGAACATAACAATGTTAAAGAAAAAAACTCTGCTTGCTGTCAGTTAAGTCTCTCCATTAGTTACCTCTACTATTATGGATTCATTTTAAGATCCAGACTTCAATATACATAACTTTAAATCACTAACATCCTTCATGGCTCTGTGATTTGCTGGTTCCATATGTAGCCTCTTGGCCCATTGTGTTGGCACAGGTTCAACTCTTGTTCTTCCTTTGGGTTACGGTTTCCTTGCTTTGATGGGGGGGTCAGGAGGGGAAGAAGAGGGAGAGAGCAAGAGAGGGATGGTGAGACAGAAGGCAAGTGATGGTGGAGAGGGGAGGGATGGAAGGAAAGGAGAGGAGCAAAAAGAAACATAAAAATAATACAAAGAGAAATACATTAAAATAAATCAGAAGTAAAGCAGCATAGAAAGAGCAGAAAGAGGAGAACAATGAGAGGTGTTGCCATGAGCAGCTATCCCCACCTTGCTGCTTGTGGCAGTGCTGGGATGCTGTGGAGTGGGAGGAGAGGGCTATTGCAGCCTTTCCTGAGCTCCTGGAGTGGCAATGCCAGCCTGCCCCTCGTCCCAGTGCCAGGCTGCCCCTTGTCCCCTTGCAAGCAGGCTCAAGTCTCTGCCTGAACTTCATAATTAAGCTCGCTGAGATTTTGCCTAGGGTCTGGGCTGACAGCTGTATTGAATTTTGGTTTGTAGTGTGATTTATCAGGGCCGTCGATGGGCGTTTGGATGATTTAGTGCTGCAAAAATACCTTGGAATGCAACGCACAGCAATATCTGCATTATTAATAACAATAATAATAAAGATAAATGTCCCTCCTCAGAGCTTTCGATGGCTGTGCCACTCAATTTAACATTTTAACAGTGGCATGTGGCCTCTCCATGGCACCTGGTAGCGTCTGATGGATTTGAGCAGGCAAAGAAAAGGTTATTTGTCAAACACTCAGCCTCAACTGTACAGTATTTTGAAAGCTCCAGGTCAGAGCAGCCTGAGCTGCATTCCTGTCCCTGACATCCAGCGAGACTGAACTTTGTCATGTTATTAAGCTGTCAGCAGTGCTGGGGCGTTATTTGGATTTCTGGTGGGAACTCCTTGCACATGCTTGGGGTGCTCTAGTGGGATTATATCAACACCATTGTAAAACACACACAAATGAGCTGTGCTGTAATTACCACATGAAGACCTCACTTGGCTGGGTTAATCAGCAGAGAATGGAAATACCAGATAAACACAAATGGCCCACCAGGATGTTTATTCCAGTGGCAACAATGCCATTGTTTCCTAGGAGACCAGCCTGATTCCAGGGCTCCTCTGGCAGCCAAACCACTGATTGCTCATGTCTGCCGTGGAGGAGCAACATGGAGCTCTGATCCATCCTCTCCACCAGCACCTGACAGACCAGCAGCACCAGGGCTGGGAAGGGTAGAGGGAACACAGTATCTACAGGTGTTATAAATATCTGTGACACTTGTTGATTAAAGTACAAGTTTTCTCTACACCCTTGTACCAGTTTCACCCAAAGATCTGCTTTGCACAGGAGTCCTGTGCCCACCAGGTAGAACAGAGGCTGCTTTCTCTCCACCCCTCCCCATGAAGCTCTCTGAAGTGGAAGGGGCAATTATGGCTTTATCAGTTCCTGCTGCCTGTCAGGAAGGGAAGGCTTGGGAACAGCAGCCATCTGGGGTGGCTTGTTATGTTGGTCACCATTCAACAAATCACATTTTAATGTACTTTTACAATTTGCTTTTTTCTGGGAGAGACACAACCTGAATGAAACTGACTGCGTTTCCCAGTGCCACGAGTCACAGTGGCCAGGTGGGACCTCGGTGGCACCAACCACCCTGGGCAGTGCAGAGGGCAGAGGTCCTCCACAAACACTCCTCTCTCTGCCCAGTTCATTGGTCTTGTTTTACTTACAGAAGCCCTGGGGACTGTAACCAACACCATGGAGGTTGGCTTGCCAAGCAAATACTGAGCTGCTGGAAAATGTCCTTGTCCCAGGTATTTGCTACAACATTCACAACTTTCTCCATGGTTAAGGGGTTGCCTGAGCACTCAATTCAGTGATGGTGTTTATCCAGAGTAGTTTGGGTGAGCAGTGAGAACCTGCCTGGCTCTGTCAGGAGGTGATGGCAGAGCATTTGGTTAATCCCCTCCTCTTAAAAAACTACAGAGAAGCATAAGGGATGGTGACAAATAATCAGCAGGTAAAGCCAGCAAGATTTGGAAAAGGTTTTCCACCCAGCCTGACATCCTGTCATAGTAATAGCAATAAAATAATGAAAATATATGGCACTATATGCAAATAATATAGTAAGTTCTTGAAGCCATTGTGCTACTCACATGCATTTGCAATCTAAATGAAATGAGGATTTCACTCCAAATGAAAGGAAGATTTCATACTGGAGCCTCCATTTGCAGAGAGATTGTCCAGAGATGTTCAGTCATCACTCAAACAGTCAAGTTAATTGTTTGTCTCCCAGACACTGTATGAAGAGCAGGACAATCACTCCCTTCCCATTCCTGGCTCACAGGAGAGTTTTCTCCTGCACAGAAAGTAAGAAGAGAGGAACAAGTGGTGGCTGTGGTAAGGCAAACCCAGGGACAATGGGTTAGGAAGACACAGAGCCAAAGAGAATGATGTTTCCTTAGGGCCTTTTTGCCATTTGCTGGTTCTGCAGGAAAAAATAGCCAGACCATCTGAAACCAGCTCTGAAACCCTCCTGAGTCTCCAAGTGCTCCATTATTTCTGGGAACATGTAGGACACCAGACACTGAATAACCATGATAATTTCATTACTATTTCTTCCTTCCTGCTGTTTGCCCCATCTCCCTGTGCCATGTTCCCTTTTAGTTCTTGACCTCCCATCTCATGCAGAGGGTTGAGCTCCACCATGCATTGGGGCTAAATAATGCAATAGATAAATAATACTGACCAAGAAGCCCTTATCCCTTTGGTGCCACCACCCCTGCAGCAGCCTGTGGAGGTTTCCCAGCCAGCCACTGAGCACCATGCAGGCGTTTGCTCAATCCCCCAGTGGGGTGGGAGAGAGAATCAGAAGGGTAAAAGTGAGAAAATGTGTGGGTTAAGAAAAAGACAGTTTAATTGGTAGAGCAAAACCCATGCACACAAACAAAACAAACCAAGGGATCCATCAACCGCTTCCCATGGGCAGGCAGGTGTTCAGCCACCCCAGGAAAGCAGGCCTCCATCACATGTAACAGTGACTTGAGGAGACAAATGCCATCATTCCAAACATCCTCCCTTCCTTCTTTCTTTTGAAACAGGATACCTTATGATCTGGGATATCCCTTGGGTCAGTTGGGGTCAGCTGTTCCAGCTGTGTCCTCTCACAATTCCTTGTGCACCCCCAGTCTCCTCACTGGAGGGATGGGTTGAGGAGCAGAAAAGGCCTTGGTGTTGTCTAAACCTTGCCCAACAATAACAAAAACAGCTCCCTGTTGTCAGCACTGTTTCCAGCACAAACCCAAAACACAGCCCCACCCCAGCTACTGTGAAGAAAATTAACTCTGTCCCAGCCCAAACCAACACACAGCCAAAGGGATGGACATCACAGGTCCGCTCCTCTCCTGCTTTTACCCACTCCGTAACAAGGCCAGGGAAATCCTGATGTCTTCCCTGAGCATGGTTCACCACCTGCAGAGACCTAGTCAGGAACCTCCTGCTGCACAGGTGACTTGAGCTCCCAGGGGAACAGCTAAATGCTGTCATCACTTCCCAAAAATTTGAATGCGCAGCTCATAGAACTTTTGTGTGTGTCTCTCAGTTAAAGCATCTTCTGAGCAATGTGCATCCCAGATGAAAAACATTTTTCACCCCAAAGAAAATTCTCACTAAAAAACGTAATCCCTTCAAAATTTTCCAAATAAAATTTCTGGTTTGGATCCACATGCAAAACCCCACCAAAACAGTTAATCTTCATTAACTAACCAGGATACCAAAGTTAAATACCTCATTGAAATTCAGCATTTGGAAATTAAATTACATTTTTAAGTGAAATAGCATCTCAAAATGAATTGTTCCTTCCAGGGCACCAAAATGGGCTATGTTTGGCTGATAGTCATTGCCACCTGCTTGGGGACTGGGTGAACATCTTCATTTGTATCTCAGCAATAGTGTGTCCACCAGGATCAGGAAAGTGACTGTCCCTCAGTGCTGTGAGACCACACCTTGAACCCTGGGTTCAGTTTGGGGCAAGTCCTGACCAGAAAGATGTTGAGGGGCTGGAGCGTGTCCAGGGAAGGGAATGGAGCTGGGGAAGGGTCTGGAGCACAGGTCTGATGAGGAGCAGCTGGGGGGACTCAGCCTGGAGAAAAGAGGGCTCAGGGGGAACCTTCTTGCTCTCTGTAGCCATGTGAAAAGAGATTGTGGAGGTGGGTGTTGGTCTCTTCACCCAAATAACAAGCAAGAAAATAAGGGGAAATGGAAAGTTGTTTCAGGGGCAGTTTAGATTGGATATTAGGAAAATTTTCTTCACAGAAAGGGTTGTGAAACATTGGAACAGGCTGCCCAGGGCAGTGGTGGAATAACCATTCCTGGAGGTATTTAAAAGTTGTATAGATGTGTCACCTGGGGACATGGTTTTGTGGTAGCCTTGGCAATGTTGGGTTAGTGGTTGGACTCAATGACCTGTGAGGTCTTTTCCAACACAAACACTTATTCTATGACTCTGTGGCAAATGATCACTGTTTTGGCCTCAGAGGGGTGGGCACAGGTAGCCCATAGCTTTGCTTTGCAGGTGATCAAAGCTGGCCAGACACAGCTCTGATCACATCCTTTGTTTCTTTGACTCCCACCTGAAAAAATGCATGAGCACACACTTATCCATAAATCCATGATTGAAGTCAAGGAGTTACATGGTCTGTTGAGCTGGGATAGAGTTTAATATGTGCTTGAAGAGGTGCTCATTTGGTTTACTGAGTGGGAGCATTTCCACAGAATTTAGAATTTCATACAAATGAAAAAAAAAAAAAAAGACAAGATCATGTAAAAGGTCAGTATCACTGGACAGTAGTGACACAGCAAGAGAAGCACCTTCAGATAACTTCATCCTCTGACCAGCACTGACCACCACCTTCAAAAGTACTTTCTTTAAAGTGCCCACAGCTGGGTGCTAAAAATTAGTGAAAAATAAATAATTTGGAATATTTGAAACATAAAATATATAGACAACAGAATTTTGAGTAATGAGAAGTCATGTGGTGATGAATTGTTCACTATGTAGTCCATGTTTTCCATGTGACTTTATGAAATGTCTTAAACAGGAAAAGAAGAAAGTAAACACCTTTGCTCCCAGCATGCTTGAGAGTTTCATGTTTCACGTCCTGCAGTACCAAGATTGCTTGTTTGGTACTTGCTTTCTCTTTGCCATCACTCACGATCTTTGCAGCTTCAGAAGGAAAGATGTCACATATTGTTTTCCTCATAGCTACAAGACCAAAAGATTTCAGAGAAAATGTGGAGCTCACTTTAAAAGAGGGTTAAAAGTGTTCCCCCACAAAAGAGAAAGTATTGTGACATTTGAAAGATTATTCTTCCTGGGACCCAATGTTTTTACCAGTGATCTGCATCTGTAGCCTTTCCCAAAATACTCTGTCATCAAATGATTCAATGTCATCATCAAAGAATTTTTGGCTACTGACTTTCCTTTAATAACAGTTGAGAAGTTTAATGAAAGGTCTGCAGAGATTTCTTCCTAAATTGGATGAAATCCTGCATTTTTTCTTTTTTCTTTTTCTTTTTGGTAATATTTCTGCTCAGAGAAAATTATAGCCTCTGGTGCCAGTGATGTGCTCTGTATGTTTTGTTTATTACAGTGGTTTTAACTGGAACCATGGGTGAGGGAGTATCATTATAAAATTCTTGATACCCCTCATATATTTGTGCAAGCATAGTTGTGGGCACTGAAGGCAGTGGTGCAGATGCCAGTTCCAAAGCATTCTCTCCTTGTTTTAAAAATGTGGTGCATGCCCACATGCTCTCTAGGCAGGGAGGAGCCCAGCTCTGGGCTCAGACTGATGCTGACCCTGCGTGTCCAGCCCCACCTGGGTGAAGCTGGGTTTCTGCAGCTGCCTCTCCAGCTGGGCCGTGGTTTGGTGGTGGTACCCAGTGGTCAACCCCTTCCTGGTGTTTGCCATCAGGAGCATCCTGAGGAGCTGTGTGGCTTCTCAGAAGGGCAGTCTGGAGTGGTACAAACCAGGAGCTGCTGCATTTTGTAGTAAAAACCTCTTGGCTGTGTGGGTTGCACACATGCAGTGGCTGAGAGGAGCAGGTGGTTAGCCAACTTTGTGAGTAGCAAGTGTTGGGTCTCAGAGAGCTGCAAATTGATGCCATGTCTGCAGAACCAGTGAAGACGAGCTCTGAAAATAAGGCCTGCTGGTCCTTTCTTTGCAATTCTCTGTATTTCTTTATTTACTACTTTCTAGCACTGAATTGCTTCTGACTCCCTGTAGGACTGCAAGAGGTGACAGCTGTGGATGAGATAAACAAGAAACTGTTTGAAATGCAAAGGCCTGGGTTTTCTAAAGATCCAGGAGCTGAACTTCTTGCCATTTGGTACCTACAGGCTGGGACAGATTTTCCAATTAATTCAGCCAGCAGAACTGGATGTCTCCCACCAGGACAGTGGTATCCCACTCTGCAAAAAACTTCAATCAGAAAGATGTTAAACTGTCTTAGAAACTTTGCACCCATGAATCACCAGTCTGCTAATTTATTTGTACTACTTTGTTATCAAGCCCTGGAACAGCCTGGCTGGGGAAGGTGGAGTCACCAGTGCTGGAGGGGTTTAAAAGACATGTAGGTGTGGTGCTTATAGAGGTGGTTCGGCAGGGCTGGGTTAGTGGATGGATTTAATGATCTTAGATGTCTTTACCAATGTGAATGATTCTATGAATCATGGGATTCACTTAGTTGAGGGAGATGTGGAAGGGGAGGGGAACTGAGGTTTTTATTTATCTTTAGGAACTACCATACCAGTAAGGGCTGTGTGTGGCCTCTGCAGAGCCAAGCACTCCTTGGTGTGACCCTGCTGAGATGAGGGCTCACACCAAAACCCTGGGGTGGGCTTGTCCTCATCTAACACTGGCTGCCTCAGACCAAGGTGTATCTGCCACCAGTGATGTAAGATGAGCACCCCCACAAATCTGTTTGCCTTTCTTGTTGTAGACACATCCCCCTAGTAAGGAAGGCTCTGTTATTTTCCAGAGGACCATCTCAGGACTAGACATTTAGCTTTATGATGGATGGAGTCAAGTGAGAATTATCTCAGGTGGACACAAATGGGGGAAGGGGTGGCCTGAACTGAAGTACTGGGCTTGCACGCTTTGCTGGATTGGGCAGTCAGCAGCTGTTACAGCCAGCCCCCAGGAGTATCTGTGCTTCCACTGACTGAAACACCCCCCTGAAAGGCACAAATTCTGCTCCTGTCCCCCAAAACTTCCTCTCATTGCAGTGCCATAGGCCAGTGATTAGGAGATAACTGAGAACACATTTGTCCCTCCAGGGGCAGAAGCAGCTGCCAGCAAAATGTGAAGAGTAGGAAGCAAACCGGGCAAGAGCCGTAGACATGCCCCACTGGAGCCTGGAGAAAAGCTCTTATTGATATCTCTGCAAATCAGGGCTGAGCCAGATGAAAGCTGTGAAGAGAGAGCTCTGTGTTCTGTGAGGTTGTGTTGGTCTGCAACCAAGAAGGGGAATAGTCTGTAGTCTACAAGAGCCTTCTGGGCAGTACCAAGAAAAATTTTTCTTTCATCAGCACAACTGGAATTAATATGGACTAGTTCTAGTGCAGAAAAAGAAATAAATTCACTCTGTAAATTTTCCCTTTTCTCTCCTTGCCCCACACCCTGAATATGCATTAAAAATAAGTCCTGAGCTCAGAACTCAATAAATGACAACTTACGGTGCACATGCTGGGAGTGTTTGGGCAATGTTTGTATGGCAGCATCATCTGATACAAAGGGGAGATGGGGAGATGGAACAAAACTCTCATGAAGGGCAGGAAATCAACAACAGATTGGTCACTCAATCCTGGGATAAATACAGAACAAATTAGTGAGTAAATACCTTGTTGACTTAAGGCATCCTGTTAGGAGGGATTCTGAAAGCAAAATGTGGATGGAGCCCACAGTGTCTTGAGAAGCAGTAGTGGGTTTGGTTGATCCATATTTTTATGTTGCTGGTGCTGTTGATGGTTTTTTTTTGTTTGTTTGTTTCTTGTTTGCTTTGTTTGTTTGTTTATATTTTTTAAATGAGAGACACAGCATCTTCACCTATTTTGACAGATTAACCAGTGCCAGGGAGCATTTCATGTGCAGCCCCTTTGTTGTCTCTGCTGTTGAATTGCCCAAATTTTCCCCAACATGCTTCTGGCCTGATCCCAGCAGGGCCCAGTTGTGAGCTGGGAGCTAACAGAGAGCTTAGACTGTTTCCAGCAGCTGTTCAGATGCAGCTTCCCACTTTTTGGGGAGAATTTAGCAGTGTGAACATGGACATCCAGGGAAGAATTGCTCCCATGTTTACATACTAGTATAGGTGCCATCAGTGTGTTTGTGTTCAAAATAAAGTAAAATATTTAACCATATATCCATCACAAACAACTATTGGCAGATTTTTTTTGGTAGTGGGGTGGGAATCCATGGGACAGCCAAGCACCAGGATCCTGCAGTCCTTTATCTTCACTTGGGTGGCTCCACTCCATATCCAATGTCTGTGTGAGCTGAGCTACCACTGTAAAATGGCAGGAAATGGCTAATTTCCACACTTTTTTGTTGGATGTATCTTCTGTTACTTTAATGAGCTGAGCTAGCTGAGCAAAAAAGTCAGCAAAGAAGGCCTGGGACAAGAGCTACAAGGCTGGGGGTCAAGGAGAGAGGGCAGGGATCCAGCACAGGAGGGATTTCCAAGGGGCTCAGTGGGCCTTGAGCCTGGGCCATCAGTACCCCATTGATGCTGGTGGGATCCCACACGCAGCCTTCACACCTTCCTCCCCTGGGACTCGCCATCCAAGAGGTTCCTTTTGTTGTGTTTTGGCTCTTCTCTTCCCTCTCACAACTTAAATAATATTCCCTTCCCCCTGCTGTTCTCTGTTGTGCCTTTGCCTCTGTTTTCACAGGGAATGTGTATATTTCACGAGTGTTCAGTCTTGCACGTGTGGTGTTCATCCCAAATATGAGCCATTCTGTATCAGGAACAGTCATTTATGGGGCAGGAAGTAGTCAAAAATATTAATAGTAAATCCTGGAATTTGACAGTGAGTGTTCAAAATCTTTGGGAGCATATAATTCATAGCAACAGCCTCAGACTCACTCCCATGAAGAAACCAAATTTTCATAAAATAAAAAGAAAAAACCCACTCAAGGTTGCATCCTATATATTTTAAGGGATTTTCTGTTCCAAAAGACCAATTATATAAAAAAAAAAACAAAGGTAGGAAAATGCCTATTGTCAGCTGTCTCATAGCCATTTTTTAATCACAGTAAGGATGGGGAAAGATAAGCACTTTCTATGACAAGTGACCAATTCAATGAAAAAATACTGGAAATGGAAAAGCAAAATAAGCTAGCCCAAAACATAGGCCTTATTCAACACAAAAAACTAGGAATGAACAAAACCACGGAAATGACCAGAAAGTTATATAAGCCTGTAAAAAAATGGTTTAAAATCAAAGGGAAAATAAAAAAAACATTTCTTAATTCCCTTTCAAACAACACCCAGTCCACTATTTTGCAGTATTCTAGTCCTTTAGGGCATTCTTGAAAATTCAAATTAGACTTACATGCACATTTGCTAATATTGAATATCACTTCTTTTTTGGAATTTGCTAAATAAATAGAGCTGATTAATTTTACTGTAGTACCTTGTGTTGATAATACTTCAGGATGCAGTAATGCTTAAGAATAAGGATCCTGAGGCACAGGAAAACATTAATAAAACAAGTACTTAACTACAGAATATCTAGAATATATCTCCAGCTTCTTCACTGATGAAATATCCATGGGAAAATAACACCTACTTAAATTTACATGTTTAAGGAAACGTAAATGGAGGTAGATGGAAAGTCACTGTTCTCCTCTTGTGCACTGAAGGTAAGTATTTGACTACTGGCAGAAGCTGAACAAGTTTTAGTAAATGAATATAACCGTGCACAGTGGGAACAGCATGGCAGATATTTCATTTCCATAATCCATGTGATGTTTTTACTTATGCATTCAGCTGAAAAAGGATTTTTTCTTTGCTCAAGATGTAATGGAAAATGAATATTCTCCTAGAAATTGAAAAAAAATTTGGAAGGTGGACGATGTCAGTCCAAATGTGGACTTATGGGGATTTGGTCACTTAGGGGAATTTGGTTACTTAGGAAGATCAAAATGTCATTCAGTGTCTTTTACTGTCATTTGTTAGATCTTGCTCTACCCAGAAGGTCCTACCTACTTCCTATCCTTCTTGATAGCTCCTTCCACACCAGGCACTAGCCTGTTATTTTTATGAAATAAATGCTTTTAATGCACTTAGTGCCTTTGCACTATGGATCCTCCAACAGAAGTTTGTGCATCCTAATTTTCTGTGTGTGTTAGGGAAAAAAGAACCATGAACTGATGTTCAGAATGAACATCAACAGATATTAAAGATGAGGTAGCAGGGACACCTTCCACTATCCCAGGTTGCTCCAAGCCCTGTCCAACCTGGCCTTGAACTCTTCCAGGGATGGGGCAGCCACAGCTTCTCTGGGCAACCTGTGCCAGGGCCTCACCACCCTCAGAGTAAAGATCATCTTCCTAACATTTAATCCAAATCTCTTTTCTTTTAGTTTAAAGCCATTCCCCCTTGTCCTCTATCTTTCCAATTAAAAACCCAGACTCCCTCTTTTTTTAGGCTCCCTTTAAGGACAGAAAAGCTCCAACAGGATCTCCCCATAGCCTTTCCTTCTCTGTGTTGAATACACACAGAAGGGAAGAGTATGGTCCATCCCCACCCAACCTACTTTCAGTGGCCTTGTATTTACACCTCTCAAGAAGCATGGAATTAAAAGTTTTGGGAAGCGCGCTGTCTGCAGAGCGCGCGCGGTGCTCTGCGATGCCCAGCCCCTGTGGTTCTGGCACCAGAGGAGCTGACTGCTGCACTTTTACCAGCAGATCACTTAAGGCAATGGAGAATTCAATGCAGGGAGAATTCAGGGAAATTGCTTTTTTAATAACAGGGCAGGAGTTTTCACCCACCTCTTTCACCCTAGCCCAAGTGCTGCAGAGAGTACTTATCTGTATGAATTGGCTTCCTCAGCCAGTCTGAGTCATTTTTCTGAGTCTTAAGTTTTAAGGGATTCTTTGTGGCTACACATTGACTCTGGTTTCATCCCTGGCATCCCTGCAGGAAACTCAGTCACACAGTTTTGGTGTCAGACTCAGCAAAACAGCCCTACACTGAGTGGGAAGAGTTGGACCCTCTGGGAGAACAGAGACAGCGTGAAGAGGCAGGGTGAGGAGATGTTGCCCTGCTGCCCTTGTTATTCTAGTTCTGTGGATAACCAGAAGGTTACAACCTTCAGCACTTCTGCCAGTCAGAGCTATTTTTGATTAAATATAGAGCCAGGAAGTTTTTAATATGGGCAAACCAATAACAGGTTGTGTCACAGGCAAGTTCTAAAAACTATTATGCCGAGTCTTTGTTTAAAGGCAGAAAATTTTACCTATTGTTTTCTTTCTTTTTTTTTTTTTATTATTTTATATTTAAGATCCATTCATATGCTCAAATATTAAAAAATAACTTTCTTGATAACACATTACCTATAAACTTGTGTCGAAGCTAACAGCGTGGTCTGGGACGCTAATACAACTCAGACTTTTAAGCATAAACTGAGTATGGTCAGCAATATGTTCCACACTAAATGAGATTGTTCTGTTATTACAATGTGTTTATATCTTGCTGTGTGCTCCACAAGAAGTCAGAATATATGTGGTGGCTCATCAGTGATCAACATGAATTAGCTGGAAGATCTGTAAGGAATCAGCTCAATAAGAAAGAAATATTGAATGCCAGGAGAAAAGTTATGTGTTTGGCTGAAAGGAGGCTACAGGATCCGATTTTTTTCCCAAGAATTATGCTTGTCACTAACCATTTCTTAAGAATGAGCACATTTAATATGGCAATTGGTCATCTTAGCATAAAAGCCTGTTGATCTCCCAGTCTGTTCTTGTGAGACTCCACCTGGTGTCCTGCATCCAGTTCTGGAGCCCTCAGCACAAGGGGAATGGGAACCTCTTGGAATGAATCCAGAAGATGCCATTAAATTGATCACAGGGCTGGAGCACCTCTTCTATGAAGAGAAGCTGAGAGCTTGGGGCTGTTCAGCCTGGAGAAGGGAAAGCTCCACAGAAACATTAGAACCTCTTCCAGTACCTGAAGGAGCCTAGAAGAGAGCTGGAGAGGGACTTTCACAAGGGCATGGAGTGATAGGACAAGGGAAAATGGCTTTAAGCTGAAGAAAGGTATGTTTAGATTAGATATTAGGAAGAAATTCTGAGTTTGGTGAGGCTCTGTAGGAGGTTCCCAGGGAAGCTGTAAATGCTCCATCCCTGGAAGTGTTCAAGGCCAGGTTGAATGGGGCTTGGGGCAGCCTGGGATAGTGGAATGTGCTCCTGTCCATGGCAGGGGCTCAGAACTGAATGGTGTCTAAGTTCCCTTCCAGCCCAAGGCCTTCTATGATTCTGTAATTCTGTATTTTGCTGATGGTCACAAAGAGAAGGGTTGTCATGCAGGGAGATCTGATGTCCTGAGGGTGAGAAAAGCAGAAATAGTATGATTTTCAGCAGAGCAAAACACAAGGATTTCACTTTAAAATTGTTATTATTATTATATACTTTAATATCAGAACCATCACCTGGAAGCAACTGAGACATGACAGACATTAGCTTTTTAGCTGACAGCACATTTATTCAGAGCCACCAATGGAATGGAATCAGAATAGCACAAAAGTCTTCCCAAAATGGAAGATGTCCCCAGCAAGGAATATGTTTTCCACTGTTGCAAAAGATCTGTAATATTGCCTAATGCCTGGGTTCCTGTTGTTGTGTGGCCAAGCCTGAGCAAACCAATCCTGATCAGATTCAGGGATTTCACTAAATGGACCTGGTTGGGGTGCAAACAAAAGCCTCACCACATTTGCACAAAAATCTGCTCCAAGCCAAATTGGTTTTCACCTGGCACATGATGGAATCTGAAGTATCTTCTGAAGAGCTGTGAGAACAAATCAATCTCCTTGTAGGCTCCTCTCCATTAACACCTGGACTATGGCAGCACATTTTTGGTTCTGCTGCCCTGCAGCTGCCCAGGTCCATGTGCCAGCAGCCTCTTCTGAAACATCTGATACCAGTCACACACTGAGATGAGGCCATGGTAAGATGAGCAGCTATTTCCAGTTTGGCAGCCTGGCAATTCTTGTTTCCCTGGGAACTGGCAACTGCCCACATAAGCTGAGCCACTGTGTAAGAATCCATAATTAATGTCACATTTGCTCTACCATCAGTCTAGACACATTTGTCTAAACTATTGTTTTTAAAAAAGAAACAAAAATATAAAAAATGTCAATCCCCAACAGACAGAGAGTAGAGAGTAAATAAAGCCTGGCAGGCTCTTTTGCCTTTGATCACTTTTGCTACATTCCTAGTTGTCTTTTGAAAGAGTCTGGCACAGATTTGAAAAAGTGATTTCCTTTATCCTCTTTGACTTCGCAGTTGCCCTGCGTTAGTTGGCATCACATAACAGAAATGCTGTTAGAGTAAAATAAAGTAGACACCATGTTCAAGGCATAACAGAGGTATGTTATATATTATTTGGGCACCTTTTGCTGTGTGTTTCCACATTTTCATCAGCCTAAAAATGTCCAGAAACATTCAGAAATAACTTCAGTTATCTCTGAAGTTTAGTCATTTGTGAAGTGTTATACTGAAGGAATAATGTTACAGAGTCTTTTGGTTCAGAAGTATGTCATTAAACATCCAGATGAAAGCACAGGAAAAAATTCAATTCATAGGATCCTGATATCTTGCTTTATAGCACATTTGTTCTTTAAAAATGCCAGTAAAGATCACCATAATCTTAATACAGGATGCTGTTTTCTAACAAAAAATCTTTTTCTTCCTTCCTTCCCCTCTCTCTCCCCCCATCCCTTTTCTCCATTCCCTCTCTCTCATCCCATTGAATTTAAGTTCTCTAAAGCTGTGTGGATTGTGTAAATCACTCAAGTAGGTTTCCTTAGAATTAGTGGAGTATGACATCCTACCTGTTACTTTACAGTTGCCTCTTAGGGTGGAATGAGGAACACTTCTCTATCCTCCATCTCTAACACAGGGAACATAGGGAAGTTACTTAGATGCCACCTTAACTCATCATTTCAGGTGTCTGCATATGTCAAATATCCACCAGTGAACTGTTTGTCTTGACTCCCACTATAGTCAAAACCTTATTGCTCTGGATAGTGGAACCTTGGGCAAAGAACCTCTGACCAGATGTGGGTGCCTACAGCCAGATGAACCTCACTGACTGTTGGGATGAAACCTGCAGTGACTAAAACACAGGTCAGATGCCCAGCACAGGTCTGACTGTGTCCTGAAAGCACTTTGGATGTGGTTCATCCCACCCTTCATGCCTAACTGTGGCACTGATCTGCCCCTCTGGAACAATGACCCCTCTTACTGTTTTAGCTGTTTGCCAAACTTTATGTGATCTGCAAATGTTGCCTGCAGTAAATTTTTTTCTTGAGATAGATGAGTTAGAATGACCTCAAACACATTCTTCAGAGATCCTATCTACCTATTTATAGCATTTCAAAGTTCTTATCAACATGATATCACCACAAAAGCCTTTTAACTGGAGACAGAGAAGAGCTGCATTTTGGGTTTAATGCATCCAAGCATTTATGCCACACTCATTCACATAGTTTCAGAGCATTTAACAGAAGGATGCAAACAGTCTGTATATTGTCTCCAAGTTTTGTCTCCTCTGACAAGAAATACAGCTCTAGGAGCTGGCCACACAGCTCTCATAACTATACACTTGTAAACACATGGCAGAATTACTATTGGATTAAAGAGAAGGGTACACCAACAGCAAGTGTCTTGCAAAAACCTGTCTTGAAGTGACAATAAGGGAAATAATGTAAAATTAAGGGGAAATCTATAATAAACAAAGGTTGTGCCTGTTTTTCATGGCAATTTTTTTTTTATTTTGCTATGTGATGACAGCCTTTCCATATTTCTGTCTGAGTGAAGGGAGTATAGAAAATAAACGATTATAAGAGAAATTTTAGTAACTGGCAAGATGAGGGAAGAAAAGGCAGAAGAGTGAGTGAATGGCAAGAAGCAGTGTGAAGAGGTAGCATCTTCATGATTCAAAATAGTGTAGACCACACCTAAAGAGAGGGTCAGCTGGAATAAATTAAGTTTTCCCTATTAAAGTAGATATTTTAATAAAAGCAATGATTCAGTTCTGTTCAAAATTTATATTTTGACTGAAAAGTTCAGATTTCTTTAGACTCGAAGTCTGTTTGTAGATTTTTGAGGCATTTTTTGAGGTAAAACACCCTCAGTGTGGGTGCAGTATCGCATAACTTTTGCAAACAAGTGTTTGACATCGGTTTTACACCATCCTTCCAAAAGCAGAGCTCAGAGAGTGTGCTGAAAGGCCAGGGTCTATCTTCTAAAGCCCAGTACAGCAAAAACCTACATCTGTACACAACTTTCACCCAGGAATTTAAGCATCTTCCCACTCTTCTACCTCATGCACACATATGTGCTCTGGACTCCTGTTCCTTTATCCTGAGTGAACATCAACAATCAAACAATGACCTGCAAGGAATGAGACACACAATTAGCAGTGAAATACAAAACAGCTGGTGCAGCTGAATAGCTGTTATTCTGAGCACATGAACCTGAAAAGATACTGTTTAGCTTATAAGACAAACAAAATTTCCCTTCTGCTTGATCTCAGAGACCATCTACCATCGGGAGCTGTCCATTTTCATTTAGTCTTTCTGATGCCAGGGCCAACTGTGCAGGGTTATAAACAAAGAGCAGAAAGTATCACTTTCCTTGTTAATTCGACAGTAAACAGTACTAATTTGACCATGCAGCTGTTTATTGATACCACCCCCCAACAATTTAATATACAAAACAGTAGCCAGTGTGCTGAGACTGCACAGTTTACAAAATTCAAGGGGCCAGAATGGGCACAATCTCTTGCTGCAAAGCAGACATCAGGAGGGATTCCCAATTGTGCACTTCACCTTGTGCCAGGGAAGGCTGTGGAAATCACAGAATCATGGAATCTGTGATGCTTTGGGTTGGAGAGGACTTTTAAGACCATCTTGTTCTAATCCCCTGCCATGGACAGGCCATTTTCCACTATCCCAGGTTGCTCCAAGCCCCATCCAACCTGGCCTTGGACACGTCCATGGATGGAGCATCCACAGCTTCTCTGGGCAACAAATGTAAAAAAATACATTACTGGGAACAAGATGAACAATGTTTTTATTCATGAGTGTCTTCAAGATGGTGTTTCCAGAAGCATTTCTTATTAATCTCTGATTTCTGTGAGGTCAGTGGGAACACCTTAACACTGCCATAGGTCTACTCAGCTTGCTCACAGTGTGATGACACTGAAAATAGCCTTAAATGTTTGTTTCTAAGACATTCTTACTACTAAGAGATAAAATGCTGTATTACATAAAATAGTAACTGGTGACATCCACAGATTGTAATATCTTCATGCCTTTTTTCATGCCCAGCCAAACTTACATCCCAACTTTTTTCATTCATGCTTTAGTTTTGACCTGCAGCTGCCAAATGCTGAGACAGGTCATCAGGTCCTCCAGGGACAGAAAGAGAGAAATTCTACAGCAGTGCCATCTTACTGGTTTTATTTCTCAAGAATTGTGAGACATGGCTTTTATTTGTATGGCCAGAGCTGTGACATGCTGCCAGGATGTAAAGTGTCCTGCTGAAAAGCTGATGACCCAATCCAGAGAATACTGAACATACACAAGCCTAAGTAAACAACATCAGCTGTCATATTGAGGGGCAAGTATAGCAAAAATAAAGTTAAGATTTTTCTTGCCCCATTTGCATGATTTTTAATAAGAACTTCTTGCTTTTGCCTTTTCTTATACCTCTTTTGTTAATGCTTCTTGGGAGTGATGACTGATGCTGTATCAGCTTTTTGGATGAAGGATTGTTTTAAAGATTGTAATGAATGTTTGGATGAATTCTTACTTCTTGATTATGCCAAGTTTTGATTGGATCACCCTGACTTGGCAGAAATAGTGATATCAACTTTGATTTTTATTTTTTAATCACTGTTACCCAATTTTCAAATTCAATGGTGTATTAATAAAAAATACGTGTATGGTTTTTATTGGGCTGAAAGGGAATTTGAGTATGTAGATAACACACTTGTGTGCATTGGTAATTCCAGGTGTAGCAGAGAGAAAGAGATGAAAACTATTTGCCACAAAATACACAAAAATCAGAAGAAAAATATGAGTGTGCCCACAGCAGAAATACTGTGGCTCCATTTGCTTTCAGATTTTACAAATAATTTGAACAAGATAAAAGGCTTTCAATGTCCATATTTCCTCCTAAAACATAAACAAAGACTTAGATATTTGAAATTACATCCTGACACTCTTTTTTATTCTCACTGCATGCAAAATCAGGAGCTGCACATATCTCTGGTGCTCACAGCCTTATGACAGGTAGCTGCTGAGATGTTCCTGGGTTCTGCTCGGTCAGGATATTAAAATGTTGCCTCTTGTGACATAGTTGGCAGGAACTGCCAGTTCTCAGGGTGGTGGAATGTTTGCAAACAAGTGAGGATAAGCCTTGCACTATACACACCCTGGGCATGGTTTCCATAGTGGTGTAAAATCTACTAGTGATGGCAGGAATTGTTCTTCCATGTGGGCCTGAAAAATGGTGTTTCACTGAGCTGAAGGAAGCTCAGTTTGGGGAAATGCGCTTCCTTCCTCTTCTGGGGTTTGTATTTGAGTGTTACCAACATCAGCCATGCTCAGTAAAGAATCCTGTGTCCAACATATCCTGAACTGGCATGGAATCAGAATCACAGAGTCACAGAATGGGTCAAAAGGGACTTTTGGATCAAAAGGGACCTTAAAGATCGTGTAATTCCAACCCTCCTGCCATGGACAGGGATACTTTCTACCAGACCAGGTTGCTCCAAGTGACATCCAACCCAGCCTTGAACACTTCCAGCGATGGGACAGCCACAGCTGGCCTCGGCAACCTGTGGCAGGTCCCCACCGCCCTCATATTAATAATTTCTTCTTAATATCCAATCTAACTCTGCCCTCTTTCAGTTTAAAGCCATTGCCCCTTGTCCTATCACTACTTACCTTGTAAAAAGTTCCTCTCTGACTTTCACTTGGCACCACCAAGTTAATTTTGTGGTTTTGTGTTTTCCCTGTGTGATACCACAGCTTCAACAAGGTAGCTGTGTCTGAAAGGCAGAAAGTTGCCTACAGCCACAAGCTTGCTCCAGTGCTGCTGACTTGCTCTTTCATATCACTTTGTGTGTCATTGTGCCTCTGCTGGGCTGAGGTAAGGGGTAGTACCAGAAAAGCCAAGAAGCAGCTGTAGGTGGTCTGGTAGTGCATCTAAATAAATCCCTTGTGGATCACAATTAATAAAAGTCAGCCTGAAATAGTGGTAGAGCACTTCTCTGAGACAATTGCAGAGCAACCCTTGCACATCCCTTTCCCCTCGTTTTTTGTCTGTGTATGTTGGCCCTTCTGTTGGCTCCAGACACGAAGACAGTTCTTGCATTTGGTGAGCCTGGCTTGGGTTTGCTCTCTCTACAAGTTTTCATAGAAGCCCAGGCCTCTTGAAGATCTTAAAGATCTTTTCAAAGGATAAATGACATGCTTTGTTTCAGTATTTTGTTGTCTTGAGCCCAGAAAAAAGTTTGCAGGTTTCTTGAGTTCCTGTAGATGGCAACTGCAGGACAGTTGTCCCTGGCTCTAAAATAACATCTAAATGGTGAGATTTAAGCTCAGGGAGACAGGAACAGGAAGGGTCCTCCCAATTGAAACTAATTGGATCCATGCTCCGATATCCGTGCCTGTTTCCAAAAGGGTATAATGATTCCAGCCAGACTGTTTGCTCAGTGTCAGTCTGAATTTAACTTCATGCTACTTTGCTTTATTTTAATTTGACATTATTTTCGTGTTTATTTTACCTAATAAGTGAATCATTTAACTATAAAAGACTCGTTTTGGAGGGTTAAGGGTGGAATCTGGAATGGGTGAAGCTTGGAATAACCACTGACCTGCTCGATTATGCTGGAGTAGGGTATGAGCAATGATGTCACATCAGGGAGGCAAGCCAGACACGTAGGGGTGAGCAGGCCTGCCATTCTCCCTTCCTCGTCATTGGAAATGTCAGCAGACTTGCTTGAAGGACAGATGTGGTTGAGTTCGTGATAAAGACACACTGAACTCTCCACCAATCAGAAAACATTGACGTTATTGTTGAAATTTACTTTGATGAATTGATTCTAAGAGAAAACTGATGGCATTACTACCACAAAAACACCGTTTCACTCAATCTGCAATATCATGATACAAATGAAATATGAGGGGTACACAGTCTGTGATTCAAAAAGCACGCTGTGAAACTGGGAAACTGTTTTTGAAAACTGGACTCTTTCATCATTTCTCAAACTATCTTCCAATATAAGTTCTCATTTTTTTAACAGTGAATTGAGCTATTCCTGATTTATGCTGTTCTGAAGGTATAATTTAGTAAAAGATATGTTAATGTCTCATGACTTAGAGGGAATTGTTTCCTTTGTTCTCACCTGAGGTGGGATTTACCTTGTATAACTTTACAAAGTAACATTGAGGATGCTAACCCAGGCATCTACTATAAACAAAGGAAAGAAATAAGATCCCTTGGGAATTGCTTAATCTAGTCTGGTTTTGTTATCTATATTTGGAAGAGATACATCATGGGTTTAAAATGCATCTCCCCCTGAGAGAGCTGGGGTAGTTCAGCTGGGAGAAGAGAAGGCTCCAACTTATTGTGTCCTCTCAGTATCTAAAGAGGGCTAATAAGAATGCAGGAGAAAGACTTATTACCAGTGCCTGTAGTGTGTCTACAAGGGGCAATGCTTTTAAATTGAAAGAAGGGAGATTTAGATTGGACATAAGGAAGAATATTCTTTGTGGTGAAGGTGATGAGACCCTGAAATGACTTGCCCAGAGGAGCTATGGATGTTCCATCATTGTAGGTATTCAAGGCCAGGCTGGATGGGGCTTTGAGCAATCTATTCTAGTGGAAGATATCCCAGCCCAGGGAAAGGGTGCTGGTCTGGATGATCTTTGAGGGCCTTTTCAACCCAAACCACTCCATGGTACTATGACTCTGTGATTACAGAGTCCAGAGTGAGTACTTCTCTGCAGTCATCTACACCTTCTCTGCAGTCATGTGGTCATGTTAACTTGGTTCTTGTGATCTAAAACTGAACATTTGGAAATAATAATAACATTTGGAAATGCTCTGACCCACATCTTGCATGGACAAATCATAACTTTAGTGCAACTATCTGTATTTTCTGGAAAAGCGTCCATTGCTGGTCTGGAGATCTTTTGCACTGTTTGAACCACTTTTTTTCTGGAGCTATACTTCCATTTGTACCTGCTAAAACATCTCTTGTTTGACTGGGATGAGGTTACTGACTGATCCAATTCATTCGGCATTGAGGCTCAGCCTTCATTTGTTATTTAGCCACCTGGAAAACTTTGTGCAGTCTGAAAACTTTATGAACAGCAATATTTATACTTGTTCTCAGAACAATGATCAAAGCACTGGATGACATGACACAATACCAACCTCTGTAGGAGCCATGGGGGTGTACCATATTAAAAACTAATTTCCTGTTGACATTCCTATTTCTGACATCTCTTAGCTAATAATTTCTTAATTCATTTTACTTCTGTGCTATTGAGACTGTGCAAAGTTCATGGTTGCAGGAGAATGACAACACACCCAACTGACCTTTCAAAAGCCTATGTACCTCATATATCTCAGAAGATATTTTTATAGACCAAATATGTTGGTTCCAAAGAGAATCAGGTCAATTTGAACTTACTGAGTGGCCCCAATTACATGTTATTTCTAAATTCTTTGCTTATTGAATCACTTTAGTACATTCCTTTAATTTTACCATGAATTAAGTCACCTCAGTCAGCTATCTGCATAATCTCACTTTTCTGCCTTGGAAAACTTGCACATGAATTTTGATCTTCAGGAATTCTTAGCTTCTCTGGTTATTAAAAATAAGTATGAACCTACCAAAATCTCTCTCGGGTAGTTTTTGGTGCAAACCAAGATCTGTTAAATTAAAATTTGTTAATTCCTCAGATTGCCAGAGCATGTGTCTTGAAGGCAATTAGGCTGGAATCCAAACTCTCTCCCCACCCACAAACCACCTGAGCTCGAGGAGAACCTCTGTATGTGGGTCTCATGCAGGCCTTGGCTGAAAGACATGACTCTAAGATGAGACACATGAATTACTCTTAGCAATGTGCAACACTTGTAGTAGTGAAGGTGATGAGAGATGGGTAAGTTTGAGGAATGACTGACCATGAGATTGAACTCCCGGAAAAAGAAATGCACAAAAAGACCAAGTTACTGATGTGCACAAATCCATATCCTGGCCATCTTTTTCCCGTTATCCCTACCTCTCAAGCACTGCATACTGAAATCTTTTTGTGGGCCAAGTAGCAGAAGGGCAAGTCCTGCCCTCATTAATACCAATTCAAGCCCACAGAAGCCATTAGGATTGGAAGACTCCCACTGGCTGCTACTTTTAGCCCAATGCTGATGCTTTTCTGCTTGTACAAAACCTCATTGATGAGGTTTGGGATAACCAAAACCAAATGCAACCAATTTAAGAGAATGATGATTTTGTGGTCAAGGCATTGGAGTTAGGTATTGGAGACATAAATTCAGTTTCTGGCCATCTCATGGTTTTCCTGTTTGATCATGGGTAAGTAGTACTGTAAGAGTAATGCAGTAATGGATGCTACACAGGGGGCCTGATTAGCTCTGGATCATATTTTAATTGAGATAATGAGGATCTAATTCAGCTAATTTAATTTCATAACTGTTTCAGATCTGAAAGATAATTTCTTTTTACTGAAAAGGAGTTACTCAAAGGATAAAAAGATAAAGAATATAAAGTATTAGAGCGCTAGTCTTTTCAGTACATGATACCCAAGTAAAAAAGAGTTGACAAATGTTTAGTCATTATTAAACATCTTTCTCACAAACATTTTTTACACTATTCTTTCATATTAATAGAATATACTATCTTAAGGCAAAAAAAAAGATTTTGCTACAAGATTCATTCTGTTGAGCTGAAATAACACCATATAATTTTCTTGTTATTAAGCAACATTATTTTCTTATTGACAGGGAAATAAGGCTTTGTGCAATTGTACAACCTGTATCAAATAAACTGAGTTAGACAGATATGTCTAAAGTTGCCTTGGACTCTCACCCTCTCTCCACCACAGTAATCTGATCCTGCAAAATTTCACAATGAGTTTTTGGCAATTGTTCCCCTAAGGTCCATGACTCTTCCGATAAAATCCTAGGCACTGATCAGAAAAAAACCCCTTCAAAGTTAGAGAGAGCACATTATTACAGTGGTTGACATAATGTCATCTGGAGGAAGACATTACCACTCAAAATTAACCATGGCCATGTGGTGAGCACTGTGGCTTCTCCTCACTTCAAAGCTCAACATGGTAGTTAACAGATGACAATACCCACTTCCTTGGGCCTTACTGAATTTACTTACTGGGCTTCTTGAAAATTATCTTCCCCACCACATGAGTGACCAAAAAGTAAACCTCCACAGAAAAAAAGTCATTAACATCTGTACAATGGAGTCAAATGTGCCCATGTTTATATGGGGCTTTGATGTGTGTGAACAAGTGCTGACTCCAGATTTTGTAAATTTAGTGTAATGCGTTCCTAAATATTTTTAATGCAGTTTTTGGACACACTGAGAATATGAAATCTGAGATCAGATATTTTGCCTTTCAAACAAAAGCATACCTCTGCTTGTGCTACATGTTTAGGAGCTTTTATCTATTTGTTTGTCTGTCTTGCTGCTCTTCAATCTGTCCATCCAGGGAATTGTTAAATGCCCACGTGCTTAAATTGACTCCTGATATTTTTCTGCTGTGAGTTGAGCAGCTGTATTTGAGTCTGTCTAGCATAGAAGTATGGGATTATGTATACTCAGAAGTAGGAAGGAGACTGGGAGAAATAAGAGAGGAAGGGGAAGAAGGAATGAGCCCTGGTTTTGTGCTCACTGCAGTCTGGATGACTCCCAGCATTTCTATTGCTCATTATTCCTTTGAAGTCAGTAAATGTCTGTGAAAATTGCTGGTGAAGTTTTCTCACCTCCACATAACTCTGGTAGAAGAGGACAGTTTAGTCTCACTGCTGCTTTCTCTTTTATCTTTAATAGAGGTTGGTCCACAGTCTGTGTCAATGGAGCCCAGTCCTTCCCACGTGAATGTTGGCATGGTGGCACCTGATGAGCCATGCAGGGGAAGGGAAAATGTTTTTTTTGATACCTAGGATATTACATTTAAAAGTAAATAAATAAATAATCCAACCAACCTGAAAGAACTTTATATAGCTGTAGAATCAAGCACTTAAAAGCTGATAAATGCCAGAATTAAGGGTGTCAATCAAGTTCTAAATGTTGCCTTCTGGCACTGTAAATTATCATAGTCTTTAGTTATCTAACCATATGCATTTTTTTTTCCTCAAAGAACATTAATGAGCAGAAAAAAAAATTGAGGATTTGCTTATTAAATTTGCCTCAAATGAAGCAGAGTGCAGAAGTAGAGTTGCAAAAAAGAGGAGCTAATATCTGCAGAGGGGGAGTTAAACCACTAATTCTGAGATCATAAATTTTTGACAATTACTATGATGTCTTCTTCATCTCTGTATCTGGGGAAGTGTTGACTCAGATTATAACCAGCCATCTGAGCAGTCATCACTTTAACAAAGTGGTTCCTCTGAGGCATTACAGATTCTAGCTGGTTGTGAAACCATAAATGCAATCTTCACACACATTCAAATTTAGAAGATTTATAGAGATGTACCAGAATTGCTATTGCACCTTTACTGTTTTGACTGAAACAATACTGATACATGATTAAACGTTTCAAAGGTTTTGCCCAGCAAACTAGTAAATCCTTCAAGTTTCTGTAATCTCATTAATTCCTCTCTTTCTGGTAGAAAAAAAAATTAGAAGTTCTACTTTAGAAGGCATTTTCTTACAGACAGTTGAGCAAAGCTGTGTTCTTACTCACACAAGTTATGGACGTAGTGGCCTTCTTGACCTGTCCCAAAGCACACTCATGGTAGAACTGGTGATCTCTGCCTGATCTCTGCTGAAGGAGACCCAAATCAAAGACTAGCTAAAAGGTCTACAGCATCTCTTCAGTCTCTTTATATCATTAAACATCTCTGGTCCCACCATTATCAGCAAGGAAGTGCAGCACAAATACACTGTACCACCTCCAAAACTGGTCTTCAATCCATCTCACTGTAACATCCAGCAGAAAAAAGCTGATTTGGCAGCAGCACATCCAGAACAGCTGTTGGTAATGCACTGCAAAGGTCAATTTACCCTTCAATTATCACTTAGGTCTGGAATAGAAAGACGTGGTATTTAGTCCCCATGCCTGTCCTGTCCAGCTGCAATGCCATTGCTCCTAATGAAAATGGCAGTCAGGCAATGATAATGCTGCTAGCTGCCTCATACACATGTGTGCAGGGGCAGAAGATAGGAAAAGCTAATAAAGTCTAATTTCTATGAACATTTTGAAGCCTGCTTTGTTACCTTACTGGTGTCTTTTTAATGTAGTTTTACATGTGTGCATGTAACATACCAGAATTAGAGGAATATTAACTGGAAAAGACTTCATGATGTTGAAGACATGAACATCCATGTTGTTCTTGACATTCTTGCATGTTCTAAAAAGCAGCCTGTAATGACAAACTCGAATTCCTAAGCAATATACTTTCTTAGCTTAAAAAATTTCTTCTCTAGTCACATCTATGTTCTTGTCAAATTTCAAGATTATCATCGCTTCTTGTTTATCCTTCCTTGCTCCTTGTCTGCACCTTGTGTGTCCAAGCTCATAAAACTTTTCAACTGTCCAAAGCAAAGTTTTGAATTTCTCTGTCTCCCAAAGAAAGTTTTAACTTCAGTTATGTATCCCTGTCTAGGAAGACATGGTTTAAAGGAATGGGGTTTTCACTTTGATCTTTGAGTATTATTTCAGTTTAACCTTGTTTTCTTTGTACAAGCTCTATAGGAAGCTTTGGTATTCTACAGCTGTGGAAGAGCTTGTCTTACTCAGTAACTCAAAGAGCAGCCCTGCACAGCCTGGTGAGGAGCTGCTTTTGAGGTGAGGCAATGGTGCTTTATTCCTCTCCCAATTACCAGGAGTGATTTTTGAGCACCTCCTTTCACTAGGGATCTCAACAGGCAAGTCTATCTCATATGGTGTCCAACACAAAATCTTTTACCTTCACAATTAGGAAGGACTTCAGACATTGTGTCTTCTAGTGGTGAGAGCTACTTAGCTAGAAAACCACAATAGTGAAATTCAAAGTGAATCCATCCATCTGTTACCCTATGTATACAACTATGTATAGTAAGTGTGTTCCCTTCAGGATTTGCTGAGAAATTTCAATTATATTCATATAAAATTTTATGACATTTCAGACAGGTTTTTTCAGTTCTGTCTACTGAAATGTCTCCATTTCTAAAAATGCTTTTTCATTGCTTGATGGGTTTTCTTCTCTTTTTTTTCATTTTCCATCTAATAACATTACTGAAAAGTGATGTGAAATAGATAAATCCGTCAGTTTCCTCTTTCATTCTCAGGCTCACACACGTATGAACCAGAGGATGTGCATGAAGTACAGGAGATGGAAAGAAAATTTAGAAAATCATGTGCATGCCCTTTTTACTTCTGTGGTGAATGAAAACCTGAAGACCTGAAGAACCAGAGTCCTGCAAGACTTGCAAGGCCAGCACACTGCTGCCAAGAACATGCTGTCATTTGTGGCTCCTCACACTTCCTTGACCACAAGAGAGCCTGGAGACAGGAATCCACCACTGAGGCTTTGAAAAAGTGCATTAAGTTATTGAGCAACTGGATTCATGAAACTCTCCTTGATTTCCTTTTTGGGGTTTTTCTCTGCTTTGCAGCCCATAGCCAAATGCCAATTTCTGACAGCATTTTTACCTAGGATATTGTACATTTTCGCACTGGATAGTCTGGTGTCTGTGATATTCCAGACACAAATTAGCTGGGAAAAATGGATATTACATACAAACACATGAATACATCTTTCTATTCTTCAAGAGCTTTAGGTCTCAAAGGCAAGCAAGAAATTAGGAAAAGCCACAGTTTAGGTAGCTTTTGCAGTCTCAGTTTTCTTTCCACATGCAGAAGATCTATGCAGGTATTTAAAAGATGTGTAGACTCAGTGACGTGGTTTAGTGGTCAGCTTGGAATTGCTGGGTTAATTGTTGAATTCAAGGTTCTTAGAGGTTTTTTACAACCTATACAATTCTGTGACTCTATAATGAAATTATCATATCCTATCTCTTCCAAACCATCTTGGTCTCATCCAGTGCTCAGGATCAGAAGTCTCAAGACTCAGGAGATGCAAATGTGGCAGTCCCATGACTCTCAAGAGGATGTGGAGAAATGGAGCAAGGGACTACAGGGACAGAAAAGAGAGGTGTAAGAGGCTCCATTTACTTTCTTGCTGAGGTCCCTGCTCTTGGTGCTGGGAACACTTGTGCTTACATCTCCCCATGCAATTAGAATTACTTCTTTTCATTCAGCTGACAGCATAAAAAGCTTGCACAGAAAGTACATTTTTCCTTTAAAAAATCATATAAATTGCCAACTTCAGTAATTGTGGGAAAAGTCTTAATGGACAAACCTTTTCCCTTGCCCTAGTTATACCCACACAGCTGGTGTTTTCCCATCTCCCTCCCCAGCAACCTCCCTCATGCTGCTCAGCTCCAGCAGGAGGAGCAATGGGAGCACACGAGAAGCATCCCCTGTCTCTGTGCTCCCCCAGCATTACCAGCACCCCTTCCACAGCCAAGAGCAGCAAATTATCTAGAAACTCATATTTGGCTCAGGACTGGAGGAAACTCCAAAGCTGTTAAACTTGAAAAAAAAGTCTCTGTGGAGTGTGTGCGACCTCAGAGTTCCCAAAGGCTTATTTCATAGGATAATTTCACCGGGTAATTTCACCAGAGAAGGTTTTCGCAGGAAAAGGCATGTCTCTGACAGTAGGGTAAGCCCCTTGCTGAATTCCAAATCCCTGCTCTGGAGAAGAGGGATAGGAGAATTTTTTAATGAAACACCTATTTGCGTTCTGTTGAGTTTTATACTGTGAGACAACAGAACTTTTTTTCCTTGGGCTCTGTTTTGTAAACAGGTGAACCACATTTGTAAAATTTCAGCCTGAATTGTAAAGTTCACAAAGTTATGAAGATGTATAAAAGAAGTGTCATAATGGTATGAAAGCCATATATAAGACAGTGTTGTCTGAATAATAGCATGGGGCTAAGGTCTCATGTAGTTCTGCAGGGGGCTGTGCTTCTGCCAGCTCCTTCCCGGTGCTGTCACAGAGGGCATATCCCACACCAAGGGGTGTTAAAGGAGAGCTAGAGTTTCCTTATTCACCTGTCCTCCCCGTGTTGAGTAGATTCCTGGATAGATACAGCTGTACCCTTAAAAGGGGATTGGCAGCATTTAGAAATGACACACATGTTAGACTGTGTTCTTTTTAGCAGTGCCAGGAGGAAGGATTTGTGGCAAATGTAGGGAATACAGCTGATGGTGCCTTGGAGGCACCTCCAAAGTTAGGTGGGAGGTAATTCAGGGATTTGGATCTTAGAAGGATAATTAGGAGAAGTTAAGCACCCAAGACTTTTTGTGGCTCTTGGCCCCAACATCTGTGCCATGAAGGGCATTGTAAATAATCACAAAATCACAGAATGGTTTGGGTTTGGAAGGGACCTTAAAAATCATCCAGTTTCAATCTCCCTGCCATGGGCAGGGGCACTTTCCATTAGATCAGGTTGCTCCCTCCAAGTCCTATCCAACCTGGCCTTGGACACTGCCAGGGATGGGGAATCCATAGCTTCTCTGTGCAGCCTGTGCCAGGGCCTCACCACCCTCACAGAGAAAAATTTCTTTCTTACATCTAATCTAATTCTCTTCTCTTTTAATTAAAAACTATTTCCTGTCACTATCTGCCTCTGTAAAAAGCTTATTTCCCTCTTTTTAAAAAGTCCCCTCTAGAAACGGGGCATTTGAACTGGAAACCACTCTTAAGAAAGCCAAGAGAAAGGTCTTGAAAAACTCTGGAGAAAACCAAGCTGTCAGAAAGTAAGAAAAAGCACTGGTGTTGTCCTCCTGGATTTCCAGTGGTGTCTTTCATGGTGTAGCAGTACCGTGCAGATGACAAGTCCATCCTAATTCTTGGTGCCAAGCACAACAAGAGACCTGTGATGGAGGGTGATCCAAAGTGCATGGCTCTCACCCTTCTGCAAGTACACTGCTAATCACCGAGATAGCCACAGAGGCCAGCTGGTCATCAATTATCCAGAGATTCCTGAGGCTGGAAAAGGCTGACGGGGCTGAGGTCGAAGAACATGCTGCGACTCTTCTCCCCACTCCACCGGGAAAACAGCAAGACTGGCTTGGTACCAGCCACTGTGAAATGGCAGGATGTTCTTGTGGTTGGCTCCATCGTAATTTGCTTTGGAAATATTTTGGACATCTCTCTTCTTTGTTGGGCAGGGGAGGAGGTAATGTTTGAACCTTTAAACCTGGTGTGTCTGGCTCTGTTCTTATTTACTGCTGTGTGAGAGGGTGAAGGCAGCACTTGAGCTTAAAAGATGAGTAGAGCTGGTTGAGTGTTTCCTACCTGCTAATTGCTTTTCTTAATTTATCTGTCTAAATTGTTTGTGCCTATGTGTTCCCTATCTGACTATCTCTGAAGAACAACAATTCTTGGGATGGTTAAGCAGTTTAAAAAAGGTGAATTGCCCTCATAAGTGATACTGCTCCATTTAAAAATCTATCCTGCTTTCTTTTCTCCTGCTTTTCTCTCTCACACAGCTTTGGGCACAAAGCAGTATTCCAGTAACAACTAATTGTTTTCTCTTTAGCACAACTAGCCTGAATCCTTTATATCACACATAGAAGATATATACCTACAAATATCATACATAAAACATTGAAAGGGCATTGGAGTATATAAAGACATGAATTTAGTATCTGTTGGTCCAAAATGTGGATTTAGCACCACCAAGAAGGCAGTCTGGTGTGCAGGGTGTTCAGATCTTTGACTGTGAGTCCTAATGCCAGAAATTTCACCTCTCTGTGCCTCAAATTATTATCCTATAAACTAGAGTTAATTTTACTTGTCACTTTGTAAAATACTTTGAGGAATATTGGCCAAAATTACCATCTAGGAAAAAAGTGTTATTAATGTTATTAGGACTGATGACACAAAGTTAAGCTGTTCCAATTTTATCCAACTGCCAAACACACGCTCCAGTTTTACAAATTACAGTGAGGGCTATCCAGTTTCATGAGCACACTTGCCACTCGGTGCCACAGCTTTATACCTCTGGCTCCACAGTCAACATGAACTCAGTATAATCACCATAGAATTTATGTCAGTTTTGTGGAAATGTTATGATTATTCACAGCTGAGACTTCAAAGGCATCTTAAAGCACTTCACAGCCATGGAGTTTCCCGTCACGAGTCTCAGGAGATCTACCTGCTGCACTCGCCACCGAGCCTGGAAATCTGCCCACCGAGCTTCAACCTGCGCCCACACAGGGAGCCCAGCTCCTGCATTCATGGGAGTGAGCCTGGGACAGGAACATTCACCTCTGCTTCCATTAATTGGCCCAAAAATGTGATTTTCTGCATCTGTGCAGAGATGGACAGGGGGCTGTCCCTAGCTGAAGCATGGAAAAGGAGGCTCTCTGGGTTATCAGTCTAGAATTATATTTTATTCAATACTGTAAACAAGCACAAATCCCCAAAATGCCAAAAATTGACCTTTGCTAAACCTCTGCACTGAAACTCACCCTGTGCCAGGTGCTCACCTGGTCACTCACCTGGCCTGTGCTGGCTGCTTCATGGTGTTACTGAGAAGCACTGTAGGAAATGACACACTGGAATTTTTGGGAATGAAGGAGAACATGTGGATGTGACCTATGCTGTGCCATCTCCTCCTAGGACCAGAGAAAGGGGCTTGACCCCATTTAATTAATTTTAATAAATGTAGCTGTTCTGAGCAGGATCCTTCGGCCTGTCTTGTAATGTGCATCTTTAAAAAGCCATTTCCAGGATGGGAAAATTAGCAAATTGTTTAAAATTAGCAGAGTACCTGAAAACAATACGGGAAATTGTCTCTCATGTGGATGTAAGACATATTTTTAGAATCAGAAGTGCTTTCATTAATATCTAGTCAATCACCTTTCCTACAGTAACCAAAATTTCTGCATGCAAGCACTTGAGATTAAATGACAAATATTTTTGTTAATTTGTTGGCAGAAATGAGAGCTTTTATAATTATTATTATAGATGTTGTGCTTAGGGACATAATTTAGGAGTGCACTTGACATTGCTGGGTTAATGGTTGGACTTGATGATCTTAAGGGGTGAGTAAAATAGGATGAGAATCACCAGGGCATTTGAAAAAATGTTTCAAGACAAAGGCAGTGCACATAAAATAATGAATCATATAATACATAAAATTTAGGTAAAATACTTAACATTTGAGCAGTAACTATTTGCTTTTGATACCATTTTACTACCTATATGGAAATAAAAAGTGAAATTCTGTTGTGTGGGAACTTGTTTAAAGTCTCAAGATACTTTTTTTTCAGTTCCATGGCGAGGAAATGAGAGGTCTGAGTCAAAAATCAAGGTCTTCTTATGGTACGTGTTGTACAGAAAGAGAGGAAGAAGCAGGCTCTGATGCTGAAAGATAACTGTCTGGAGAGATGAGATTACAGGCACCAAAATAAAAGTACTGTTTTCCTGACATTGTAAAAGGGGAACTAACAGCTACTTGCATCACGCAGAGGTTTGAATATAAATTTTATCAGAGATGAGAAACTTCCAGCTTGGAAAGAAATTTATTCCAAGGAGCATCAACCTCTGTAGCCTCTTGGGTATGATCTGATCTTGCACTGGAAGGTAGAGGGATGGAGATGACCTTGTGGTTGTGCCCAGTCACTGACACTTTGATGCAAAAATGGCCATGGGCAGGGTTGATATCTCGTGGGTTTGAGGTTGACTTCCAGTTCTGGTTCAGCACTCCGCTTTCACCTTCCTCTGAGAGGGAAGCAAGCAACCTGCTGGGATCTGTTTCCTTTTTTCCTTCCAAGCGTTTGCTCAGTGCTCCCTGCTGGCAGCAGCTGCTCCCTGGGGCTTATAAAACTGAGGGTGCTGCTCCAGAAATGGAACAGAACAACCACCTTCTGGTCTGAAATCTGTCTGAAAACTGAGCTCCACATCACCAGGGATTGCACTCCCCCTCTGCCTGGAGGAAGCTTGTCTGCAACAGAGGCCTGAGGCTCACAAGTGTCAGATGGGTCCTTCTTACCTGACACGTCAGGGTGCAACTCAGGAGCCTCCAGAGCGGAAAGCGGCGCCAGGAGTTGTAATAACTCATATCCTCTGTGGGCTGGTGGAAAGAGGACCTGAAACTCAGGGGCTTGCACCAGCCACACACGGTTTTCAGCCCCAAATTTTGGTCCTCATGCATCATTGGGGGTTTTGCATGAGAATTAAGGTTTGGTTTACTAAGCAAATACAATTTCTACCACATGTCGGGGGTGTTCATGTTCTTGTTCATGTTCTTTTTCTTGTTCTACTTCTTCTAACGTGTTCATGTTTTACCTTTTCACCTGCATTTTTTTACCTTTTTTTTGAGCAGCAAAATTGTGTCTTATGCATTTGCATCTAAGTAAGGCTGCAAGAATAGGTAAGCATGGTAATAAAGTGTTATGGAAATGCACTGACCACAACTCAAAGTCACCATGTAGGAGAATGCACATGGTTGGGGGGGTTAGGTTTATGGGAAATAAAGATCTGAATGATGCTCTGCTTGAGAGTCATGGGCTTTGTGTTTTCCTAATGCCAGGAGTGATTTATTTCTTGTAAACAGCTTTGCTCAATTGGGGCATCCAGTTACTACAGACCTTGTTTGGTATAAAAACTAACGGCATAGAAAAATATTGCTCTAGCAAGGTTTAACTGGTCGTCAGCCCAAACATGTGGCTGAACATGAATTCCACTGCTTGAAATATCCTCTGGTCGCTCAGCAACATCTTAATGTCAAGAGGAGATTATAGTCAGCGTTCCCGTTGAGCCGTGACTCAGAGGTACTGTATGGAAAGAGGACATTTCCAGCAAAAGCGTGATATGGAAACTAAACACAGTGCTGGAAATCTTCCTTCCCGTAGAAAAAAAGAAATGTGAAAGGCTAGCTCTTCTGAAGTGGAAGTTTGGCTGCTGCTGGGAACGTTATGAAAATACACATTACATGCCTGGTTCCTCATATATAACTGTGTTTCACAGCACGTTTCATCATCCACCTTTGCCCTTCCTTTTTTAATTCAGAAAAGGTGCAGGAAGAGACTTAACTTCTCAACAAAAATAAGTGAAAAACTGTGTAAAGGTGACATTTTTGCTAAGCAGGAACTCTGATAAGTTGAAATGGTGTCGTTTTGCTTGTGTTGCATAAAAGCTGGCTATTAACATACCTTAGATACTTTGGGAAGTATGGAAATATTTAAAAAAAACATGGACTGAAGAGATTGGCCTCAGTGAAATTTACATTAAAAAACCCAAGGAGGCACTTAAATATTCATAGTTTCCATTTCTAATCTTTCTCCACGTAAGTTTCCTGACATACATAATTCTTAGCTATGTTTGTGAGATGCCCGGCATCCTGAGGTCAGACGAATATTTCTTGTTGGGATCCAGATTGGTTATTTTAAATGTTCTGATCCTGTGTAGGCTTGCACACAAGAGGAACTATAAAATGATCAGGACTATGTGCAGTTTTAAAGCCAGCCACATAACTGTAATTATTTATATTTTTAAATCAATATATATACACACATATGTGTTTTCAGGACTGTGTGATATAGAATTTAGATCAGAAAAATAAGAGTACCACTGTGTATAAATTGTTTGAAGGGGCTAGGGGGAAAGAAGGCAGAGCCAGTCTCATCTCATGGAGCCCAGTAAATGAAGGAAGGACAGTGGGCACAAAGTGAAACACAGCAAATTCCACTTAAACATAAGAGAAACCATTTCCACTGGGAGAGTGGCCATGCACAGGATCAAGATTCCCAGGGAGATTGTGGAATCTCCATCCCTGGACATATCCAAAACCCACCTGGAAAGAGTCTTGGGCAACCCACTGCAGGTGACCCTGCTCCGAGCAAGGACTTGGATTGAGCAATCTTCAGAGGTGCCTTCCAGACCCAGCAGCTCTGTGATTTGGCAATTCCATTGAAGAGAAGATATTTATTTGGATTTATCTGAAGAACGATTTCCTCACTTGCTTAACTTCATTAAAACCCATAAAAGTAAAATCCATAAATTTCTTTATAGAGAAATTAAATGATGGCTTTTGTTCCAGGATAAATCTGCTCTGATCATATAGAAGATTACTTTAAAATCAATTATTTGTTTAGGTCCTCAGGTGTATTTGGTAATCTTATGTAAAAGTAACAAATTTTGCAGATTCATCATTCAGTTTGTTAAAAAATTCTTTTCTGTCATGTATTTGGAAGAACTTTATTTCCATTTCCTTTATTTTTTTAGTTCCTTCACTATGAGGAAGAATACATAGTAAAACTTGATTTTGTTTTTTATCTCAAATATCCTCTCATGAAATAGTACCTGTGCAAAACCAACATGTGATAAATTTCACCAGCACTGGAATAAAAGTTAAAAAAAATAGGGTGAAGCAGCCTAAAGGGTTATGCATGGAGTACCCAGGTAACAGCTTTTGCTGAAGGGGGTGTCCATTAACATTTTTTTCAGTATATTTCTCTTCACTTGACAATTTTCCAGTTTTCTATGTGCAGTGATTCAGTTCCCAGCACTGAATGGCCTGGGTCCAGTTCTGACACTGTCCTTAGAAATGATTTGCCATGAGAATCTGAGCTGAATTTCACAACCAAGAACAAAGTACATCGATGTTCAAATCCTGAACTGGATATGAATTTTGTGGTTGGGGTTGTCTGAAATATTTGTTGCTGTTGCAGGAGATCTGGACCTCACTGTTCTCGCTGCATAAACTACATTAAAAGTGGCTTCTTCCATTAAAAAACCCAAAGTCTTTAAGAAACCTCCAATTTTCTGCATTCAAATTCATTAGAATAGTTTGAGACTCCACTCCTGAGGTGTACCAATGCAGTGGGAGTGTCTGATGTCTGGAGCTGGAATAAATCAGCCAGTGGGATAGGGCTGAGCACTGGCCACCCCCTGGATGAGAATAACCCAACAGGTAGCCCTGGAGTAAAAGTCACTGAGGCATTGCTGGCCAATATGGTAAGGAATGGGATAAGATATTTTTTTAAAGTTGGTCATCTTTAGACAGTGTGGCAAAGGATATGCTGAAGAAAGGAACCACAGTAACAAAAATAGGCAATGTTTAGGGATATTTATGGTAAACTTCTCCCAAACCCAAAGGGAAAAAAGGTGTGAATATATTAGGAAAAAATAGCAAATAGACGACAAAGATTAAATCCACAGGCAGCTCAGAGCCTCTACTTCCTACCAGGCAAAGAGGTGCATTGAAATGATGCTGACTCTTGGAGAACTGTAATTTGATTTGTTTTGCTGCAGTTCAGAGGAGAATCCAGGCTCTGGTTATTGTAGCACTAAAGATCCTCTTACTGCTGGCGTAAACAGGAACCTCTTCCAAGTGCAGATAAGCAGCAAAGGATGTAATATTGAATTATTCTGCCAGTCTAGAGGTGACCCTTCTGCGTGGGCTTGGGGCCCACAAGTGCATGGCAATGCAGTGAGGTATATCCCATTGCTGCTTTCACTGTGTCTTTTCTGTGGCTGGGAGGCTGCTTTGGTCCTCAGGGCTGTCAGCTGGGAGTCTTTCCTGAGCTCTACATTTATTTTAAGAAGTAAATATCACTGGGCTGATGTGTGCACTTAGCCTTGATGAAGTCATTAATGTGGTTTCCAGCATACTGTTCATAAAATTCATGGCTGTACTTAATTGGTACCATGTTCTTCCTCCTCACATATTCTTATATTAATAAGAAAAAATGTTGAAAGGCCTAATAAGCTACACACAGTAGAGGAATGCTTGAACTGCTGTTAGCTGGTCACATCACCACAGACATGCAGGCCAGTTGTCAAACAGGGGATTATGTGTCACTGAGCAACAGCACAGCCAGCGAGGCAGCTCATCCCTGTTCTCCCAACACAAATGTTGCCAGCAGATGCACAATGCTGGGTCTGATGGGTGGGTGGGGACAGGAGGAGGATGCTGCTTATTTACTCTTAGAGTTCTGTCACCTTTTTGGTTGGCAACTCCTGTGATGCTGAGCTGGGGGCTCACTGAAGAAGACAACTCTGATATTCTCCTAGGAAAAAATAGGGTTGTCCCACTAGGGACAGCTTTTTTTTTTTTTTTTCCTGAGAATTCCTGTGTGGTTTTTCTGAACTTACATCTTTACAAGGTGCCAGGACAATGCCTGGGTTCTGCCCAACCTGCTTAATTTGGGGCTTTCTTTTAGAAAAAGGATGAAAGGTGAGTAGGTTGCTAACTAGCTGTTGGACGTATCAAACATTTTCAGGTATCTTATCTAATTTTTTGCTTTTAGCTTGCTAGAGATTAAAAGAGTTGCTTAGCTCTTTAAATGTTAAATTTCTTTTCTAAACAAGTTGTGTATTGTGTTCTGTGGCTAGCACCTTCACAATTTATTAATCTCTCCTATTTAGGGATTTTATTCCTCAGTAACCTCTGCCTACTCCTGATCTTCAAGGTCTTTCCCAACCTAATGCTTCTATGATTCTAATCCCTCTCTGATCTTTTCCCCCAGAGTTCAGGAGTCTCAATGGCTTGCCTAGGTAATTTTTGGAGAGCCAAAACTGATATGAATCCCACTGCCTGTGATCAAATCCCAGCTCCCCTGCAGCGTTGCCAGGAGGAGCTGTGCTGTGCAGGGTGGCAGTGCCTTGCACTTGCAGTCCTGTTCCTCTAACCCAAGTCTCCAGAGAAAGTCTGGGCAGTGACCCTCCACATCAACACTTCAAGGGCATTGCCTTGATACCATGCCCAGTGAGAACAAAATCTTTTCCTTTGCAGGTGTATCACAAAACAGTGAGGTCAGTGGAGTTACACCAAGCAGGCATCCAACCTCAGTTTCCTAATTTAGGCCAACACAGAAGCTGATGGAGGACATGATCAGGGAGGCAGGATCCTCCTGCAGCTAGGTTAGCTGATCTGTCCTGCACAACTCAACCTACCAGGGTGGTTTTCCTTTGAGGCAGCCTTTCCCACTGGCCTGAGGTGTTGGTTCTATGGACAGCCCACTGCTCAATGACTGGGGGATTTGGACTCTCAGTTGCAGAAATTGTTAGTTCCACTACTGAAGTGTGCCTTGGGAAGCACCCGGGTGTGCATAACACTCTGTCCCTCCTCCAGACAAGACTGGAATTGTGTTTTCCCACCCGCCATGGTGGGTGAAACAAGCTGCAAGCAGAGTATAACTGTCCTGATCAGGATTTAACCAGAAGATGGTGAATAGGACCTTCAATTTTAAGTGCCCTGGCTGTAGCAGAACCAGGAAAGAAGCCCCTTTTGTTCCCATCTTCCTCCAGAAACTGACATTCAAAGCTTAGCATTGTCAAAAAAGAAGCATTGTCAAAATATTTGAGGGCTAAACGTATCACCATCTGGAATGGGACTGCAGAAAGAGAGTGAGAGAAAGACTCCTTTTTCACATGTAACTTGTTTAATAAAAATAAAATTCCTCTTGCGTTTCTGACATGGGACTGTAACCACTCCACCCTAACTCGCTTTGTCATGCTCAGATCTATGAAGTAAGAGGAAATTATGGAAATTTATCATGTCTGGGTTCTCAGGATTGATTATGACTCGCTGCTTTTATCTTCCAAACAGTCACTAAATCTAATTGCCTTGTTGTAATGGATTAACCCCTGTGGTCCACAGTAGCATTTATATTGTGTTCAAAGAGACTGTTACAGAGTTAGGGTACTTTTTTTCAGCAATCTACTTTCATAACATGTAGGTGTTCTATGGACATAACTCACCCTTTGTGGGTCTTGGGGGTCTAATTGGTTCATTGTTCTGCCTTTCTGCAGGGGATGCATTTCACATCACTTTGGGAGCAGGTATAGATGGGTCAAAGGGCCCTCCACAGCATAACCATTTCTTTTAAATTACAATGCAAGCAGATTTTGAAACCCTGTGTTCAAACATCAGCATCTGTATTGTAATCAAAAACATTCCCTTGCGGATATTTGTGGGATTAGTGCTATTATTAGTCATTGTGCCTCAGCCCCTGGGGAACCTGAACTCTGGGGTCAGGTCCCCAACTAGGAGCTGTATAAATACAGACCCTGTGTTAATAAAGTTCCCACTTTAGATGTCTTACTCCGTGTTTGCCAAGGGCTAATGGGTCACACACGGGCTCTCCTGGTGACTCAGTGGGTCCTGGTGACTCTCCAAGTGTTGGTAACAAGGTCTTGTAGGTGTGAGGCGAGGAACAAGAGGTGGCTGTGGACAGCAAGGGTGGGGTGGGGTGAGGTGACAACTGCTGCTCAGTGTGACAATCAGCAGTCAAAATGTGCTGGCACCCTAAATCCTGACCAGTATCTCTGGAGGTGCTGTGGGAGAACAATGATTGAAATGCAATAAAATTGAAAAGAAAGTGAAAAATTTGGAGGTAAGAAGGACAGGATCTGACAAGGCATCATGTGGGGTAGAGCTGCCAGTGCTAAAGCAGGAACACATATGCCCCTGTTTGTATCAGAAAGAGGGAAGCAGAGTGCTGTGAGACAGAAAGAGAGCGAAAGAAATGGCACCAAAAACCAGGGGAAGGTGATGCTGTAACTTTAAAAGCACTGGTGAGATCTGACTAGGTGAAAGTTTAAGAAGAATGGAACTCCAAAGTGGAGATGGTGAGGCAAAAATGAGGCAGAGGAAAACTGCACTGAAGGGCTTGATAATATTGTGGTGCAGAGTTGTCTGGAAATAACTAAAAAAATTTAGTTAGAAGACTAACAAAATTACAGGAAAATATACTGGGTAAGAGGAAAATTGGCCAAATCCTGGCTCCCCAAGAGTCTCTGCACCCAACAGGGGTGGTAAAGAAGCAGATGGGGGTGAGTTCTATTTGTGGGAGGTAGCGCAGGTATGAAAAGAGAGAGGAGACACCAAAGGGAAGGGTAGGAGTGAGGAAGCTGGGGCAGAACCAACCACCACCAAATCAGAGACCAGCAACAGAGATGATCAGGACACTTTGGACCACACTTGAGGAACCCAATTTAATGGGCAACTGCTGGTGGAGCAGGAATCTAACAAGGGGTGTCAGGACAGAAGATAGACATTGAGATATGCTTTTGTAAAACACCCTATAACTGGGACTTGAATTACGTTTGAGGTTCATAAAATGATTTTTAAAGGAATAATTTCAGATTCATTCTGAAGGGAATAGGAAGCCCTTGTGATCCAGGCTCCAGTCAGTAAATCTAATCTAACACATTTCATCACACCAGACATGATCGCAATCTCAGATCAGTGTAACTGAATGTTTAATAGCTTCAAGCAAAAGAGTAGAGCAGGTGAACAAATGTCTTTAAATTGCTTGCTTTAAAGAAGGGGAAGTTGTCTGATACATTTTTGTGGGTGCACAATTGCCAATATTATTAGTTTTATTTGACTATTTACAACATATGTTTAATTAAAAGTATTATGAAAATTCTTGTCTTAACCATTAGCAAAATAATTGCTTTTAGAAATCTCCATTCCCAAGTTGGTTTTATATCCTGTTTTTCATACTGATAAGTGCTTAAATGAGTTGCTTCACAAAAATTGTCATAGAAAAATGGAATCTGTTTGAAATCTGTTGAATGAAAATACTTTTTAATTAGAGAAATTGCTACAAAATGCTTTCCTGCTGTCTGTACAACTTGAACAGCACAGTTTAGGTCATGCTGAAATGGCTCAAGATGAACTTTTTTTCAGGCCTGAATTTGGTAAAAGCATTTTCAGAGGTTAGTTCAGGGGACTGAATTGCTGATCACTCACTCAACATTTCTGACCCATCTTTAACTCTGATATTTTCCCACTGTAGCAAGTCATGAGGATTCACACGAGCAGGCTGAGATTCCTGTGTCTAGAGATACATTATTGCTGTGGGTAAAACCATGACATCTTTGCAAACAACAAACCTTTCTTATCTGGGATGAGCTTAACTGTACTACTCAGAATCTGTATTGCAGAATAATTTATAGCAGTTCATGGGGACACAAGCTGATACAGAGAAGGAAAACAACATTTGCACATTTTTATGCACAGTTTCTGCAGGGAGATGTCGCTTTGGTTAACTGTTTCACTGCCTTTTAAGGCAATTTGTTAATGAGTGTAGACTGCAGAAATTTGCCTGTTAGGAATGTAAATTCACTGCTGCTTTCCCTATGTACATATTTTTATGCAAGCTAAGGTACTTCTGGATGTTTCTATGGTGTTCTTCAGCAGCCATATTTTGAATAGCTCTGCCACCTTGGTTTCAATTCTGTCTAGCGGTGGCGAGTTCCCCAAGTTAATTGTGCGTAGAGGCTTTGGGGACAGAGTTAGCCATGCTTGAGAAATCTGCTTTCTCTTCAGAGCCCAGGCAAGGGGATTGTGGCTCCTCCAGGGCCTCCCTAGAGAGAGCCTGGAGCCCTGTTCCAACCCTTTCAGGTGTGCTCCCACAGTGAAGGTGTTCACATGTAGACCCACGGGCTCATGGCCTGAGGACCTGACCTTCTCCTTGGCATGTGGCCACAATATTGTTTCATGTTCATACTCATGTGTGTGTGTTCCTGCATGTCACATGTAGGAGGCTGACTCCAGTGAAGAGAGTGAGAACATTAATAAAATTAAAAAAAAAATAAAATCAATAATAAACCAGAACAACACCACCACCAAAAAAACCCCAACAAAACAAAATAAATGTCTATTGTCAAAATTAATTTGACACCAGAAATCTTCTCTCATGTTCAGACTTCTGCAGAAGGTCCAGGCACCAGTGAGATTAGGATTTAAGCAGCAAACTAAACAGTACAGTACTGTATTTATGAGGGAACAACATGACAGACTCCATTTAAGTTTTATACCAAAAGCTTAACCTTTTGCAGTCTGTGGGTTTGAGCTGCACTAACAAGAAGCAATTACTGCGGTGGATTATTTTTTTTTGCTTATGGTGTACAGCCCCAGGCTTCTCAGTGTGGCTTCTTTCAGAGCTGGCACACAATAGCAGGGGTATATGCCAAAGCTGCTCTCACTTCTCCAAGGCAATGAATCAGAAAGGGCTGTGGTGTTCTAATCAGAACACTTTTTTTTTTTTTTTTCCTAGGCTGGGAGTCCATTGCTTTCTTAGAAACCAGGCAGACACAGCAATCCCTCCTGCTCTCTCTTCTGTTCCCCCATAGATAGCTCACTGGGGGCATATAAGCACACATTTTGGCTGAGCAGCATGATGGATGAGGAGCCTGGTGACACACAAAGTGTAATTTTCTTTATTTAGATGTCTGCACCTCTCCCGTAGAGAGGGGATTACAAGGATGGGCAGAGCAATCCTTCCTTTCATGCTGGTTGTTGGCTCCCAAGATGTCTCAACACAGAAAACAGCTCCAAGCGCAGATTTAGGGAAAGAATAAAGGCCAGAGTTGACAGAAGTTCAGATTCAACAAGTTATTAAGAGCTGCTAAGTGTGTCTGGGCTCCTCACTTTCCCTTGCAGTCTCAGGGTTGACTGGGTGCCCTGAGATTTCATGATCTTCTGTCAACAATTAGCCAGAAAATTAAAACTCATAAGAGCGTAACAGCATGTCTTTACACGGCAGGGAAGTCTGCTTCCATGCCAAGAAACAGAACTGGGGATTCTGTGGGAACACTGCCATTTGGAGGCACCTGCCATAAAACTATTTATATGCACATGGATATGTGTGTGCACGTACCTGGCTCTATGCATGCGTGCAAGTGTGTGTAGGTGCACACATCTGCCCATAAAGTGGAGATGCTTCACTTGATTTTAGGCAAAACAATGTATTTTCTTCTCCAGATTTCACCTTTGTTGAGTGTTTGCAATGCCCTCAGATGATTTGTTCAATGTATGTTTAAAAACAATTCCCTTGTGTTTGGCTTCATTTCATGGATTGATCATGACCACAAGGTCTGATCTAATATTCCATCACCTCATAGGGAAGTTTTTCATTGGAGATATTGCCTAAAGACTAAGGGGACTGGAATGCCAATAATCTGATTTTTGAATGGGTGAATACACAACACGTGGAGTCAGAGCTCTCTTGTTCAGTAGCAACAGCATAGCTGAAAAAATAAATAGAGGCTGGAATTGTTTTCACGAAGATAAAATCAGTTTGAACATCTGGAATATTCACTACAGTTCAGGTCTATCCTAAGACTTATTTTCTAGGAAAATTAGTTTCTTTAATAAGATATATGTGCTATTTGCAGACTGCAGGCTAATAATTCACAAAAATATGTAACCAATAAGTCCTATCTCATTTTTTAACATCCAGGATTCCCTTGGAATTATTTCATATTAGTGCTTACTTATTAAACAATTTTTGCAAATGATTCTGAAGTTACTGGTCAGTCATAGCCAGGTTTTTCAATGGGAGTGTCCACAATTTACCCAGTACAGTACATCTGTTTGCATACATTTGTACACTTTTTCCTGCATCAAATATTCGGCTATAAAAATGTATTTTTAGAAGTTTTTTGGGCAGTTTAGGCTTTTTTTTCTGTTATGATTTGTACCTTTGCTTAGCACAACAGTAAGTGTTGTAATGGCAGTGTCCATGCTCCTGCAACCTTCACTTGCTTTACCCTGCCTGGTGCAGAATTCATCCTTCAATCTGGAATTTTGCATGTGCTAATATTTGCTCTTTCAGACCATTTCTCCACTTTGATCAGTTTATCAAGATCCAAATCCATTCCATACTGAAAGTGCAAGACCAGGGGAGACCGCTCTGTAGGTTTTATCTACTTGATTTTTATGGAGAAGTTAGAAAAATTACTGAGTTCCATAGCACTGAACGACTATGATTTCCCTAAAGAGATGCAGAGAGTTTAGCTGAAGACTGAGTGGATGTTGAAAGTGCAGAATAATTTAGAACTGTACATGCTGCTGGACTGACAAATACTGCAAGAGAATGCACAGGAGCAAGATACCTCTGGGCATCTTCTTTTGTTTCTCTCTCTACTCACACACTCTGCCACTAAGTGACCAGATGTGTTCAGAACTTCATTTTGTGCCAAGATCTACTAGAATATAGCAGCTGATCCTCCAGATTCTTCACTGTTGCAAATCTGCAGCCTTTCACATAAACAAAGTTAAGCTGGAAACTGAATTTCTTCATGCAAACCCACAGAGGCACCACGTGTGACCTTGTCCTAGAGAGGATTTTTCTTATTTATGTGTCAGAAAGGATTATAGAGGTCACTTTGTGTAAAAAAGTGAAAAATTTTCACCTGCAATATTCTTCCTGGTTTGATCCTAATATACACAAAAAAAAAAAAAAAACAAAAAAACAAAAAAAAAAAAAAACAAACAAAACAAAAAAAAAAAAAAAAAAAAAAAAAGAAAAAAAAAAAAAAAAAAAAAAAACCAGGGCAATGGGAGTGTTTAGAGGTGAAAAAAAAAAAATCTCCATTTTGGAAGTGAAATGAAAACATCAAGTAAATGCTTAAGACTATGTTAAATGTAATCCTGAGAAACTTTCTGTGAAATCCTCAGAATTTTTAGAAACATGCTGATTCCTTATAGCAAGTGATCAATGTAAAGTTATGAACATTAGTGTATATAGGGTCTTTTAATGGTAATAAAACCCCAGCTACAATAAAATTTACTACAATATATTTATATGTGTACTTGTGTATTTCATAAATGGTTCACTGTAACATGCAAATTCCTTGGCTCTCAACACAGCTCTACACAGATGGTGAACTTTAGTCAGTTAAATAAGTAGAACACTTCACTTGAAAATTTTCCTTTTATCTTTTACCTTTCTCTGCTGTTTCCCTCCCATCCTTTCTGCCAGCTACTTCACAAAGAAGCCTGGGAATGACTGTAAGGCAGTCTCCTCAGATTGCTTAATATTCCTACTATGAAGACAGTTTTTCAAAGGCTCCATGTGAGACACTGGGAAGATCTTAATTTCTCCCTTGGCAGTTCTTTTATGCTGATAAATCGCAGTTTGCTCTGCACGTTTCTGTTCAGAGGGAAGATCTGCACCGGCTGACAGCATTAACAGCCTTCTCCAGCAGCTGAAACACCTTTCACCTCATTTGGGGCATCACATACATGAGCTGTACGAATCCTGCATCAACTTTTAAACTAGACACGTGCAACTTATTTCAAATTTTAACACCATAACCATAGAATCACAGGATTTTTTTGGGTCAAAAGGGATGTTAAAGACCATTTATTTCCAGCCCCTTGTCATGGACAGGGACCTTCCACTAGACCAGGTTGCTCCAAGCCCTGTTCAACCTGGCCTTCAATACTTCAGGGATGGGGCATCTCCACAACTTCTCTGATGAACCTGTTCCAGTGCCTCACCACCCTCAGCTGTGCCAAAGCACCACAACCATCTGCTCATTCTGCAAAGATTAGGTCTGTGGCTTCATAGATGTTCAAGGCTGGAACTGGGGACACACTAGACTAATTTAGTCAGCAGATTCAAAGCCAGAAAAGTAATGAAAAGACATTTAATATAGAGATGCATCTATCAGATTATCCAAACTAGCCTGGCTAAATACTCCAATAATTTTTGTTCAATCAAGCCATAGTATTGAATTCGTGAAAATATATCTTTGACAATTTTATAGACTGTTGAAAAGTTCCTCAGGTGAATATATCATTGCTTTCCTTGTAGTTTGTTATTATGAAGAATCACTTCCATTGTCATAGTTCTATTAGTAATTTTTAGGGCTTCCATTCCCTTTAGCTCTTTCTCTGATTGATTAAAGACCAATTGCATGCTGAGGCTTCCCACCTTAAGAGTATTTTCACAGATTTTTCTAGTGAAAATTTCTAGTTGCATCACTGCTCAACTATCTTTATGATAAACTCCACGGACCAAAGAATTTTAACTGAGTTTGAATTTCTCACTGAAAGCCATTTCTAGTAATTTGAGATTTGCCTTCCAATTTTTCAAAATTTCATTAAATATGAAGTCACTAGGAGGTTATGCAGGAAATATTCCAGAATTTTGTGATCTAATCCCATGCAGAAATCTTTAACTTCACCTGTCAAAGCTGGAATCTTATCTTGTTTCTAATAATAGTAACAGAAAAATAAATCTGTTTTGCTCTCTATTGTCAAGGGAAGTTTTAAATAGAAATAGGCATAGGCTATAAGTTGTGTTTAGATTTGGATGCAAACATTCATATGGCCTAAAATAATGGATGGAGAACTTACTTGGAGTCATGAGATGTTTTGTCCAGCTCCACTGAGATTTCTGGGACTGCCATAGAGGTGGAGGTGAAAGTCAATGAGACAAATATGTCTAACTGCTGCTAGCCTGAGTGAGGCATCTGCCCGTTTCCTCTGCCCTGAGGAGACCTTTAAGTTAGTAAGTAATTTCTGTTTAAAGAAATAAATTTTTCTCATTGCCATTTTTTCTTGTTTTTACAATAGCCTTGGGTATGTTTTCCTTTTTCTCTGGCAAATGGGTCCAACTCCTTTTCTTTTACTCCCCTGATTTCAATAGCCTGATTATTACCAGTTGTTTGGTACTGTAACGTGTATTGTTTTATTCCATATACTTTATTGAGCGTGGGTTTTGGACTCTGGGTTTTGGGCTGGGACTGGCCAGCAGAATGAAAAGAAAGAAGGTCTGTTATTTCATGATGAAAAGATGAAATTTCCAAGTGCTTTGGGTTTTGTTTAAAAATATGCTCCTTTCTTATGTGTGAAATTTACATTAAATTTATTTGAATTAAAAATTTAAAATCAATATCAAATAGGAAAGACAGAAAACCAGTTTCTTTTATGGTTTCCTTTGCAATATTGCAATTTTAATTTTTTTTTCTTCTTTTTCTACCTTCTGTTAATCCCACAGATGCTCATTGTGATGGGAGACTCATAAGGTCTACTGATCCTTTAATTTGCCTTGTTGCAAAGAAGTGCACAGTGAGCAAGATGCTAACCCTAAATCCTGCCATTTCCTTTCTATTGTCCTCAGTGAAAAATGTCCATTTCATATTTCCCAGTCAGATGTGGTATTTCCCTGCTTTTGGATCACTGTTTCTGTCAGTGAGCAGAACAGCAACTCAGTGAAATGAATAAATACTCCCCAGGTGAAAAGATGACTGTTCCTGCTTCATTATCACAAAATTTCCTTATCACCACATGCTGAAATTAGGCTAAAAGTGACACAGGTTGCAGAAGGAGACATGAGGCCTGGTTCATGGAACTACATAATGCCCAGGAATGTGACTTTCCTCTATAGACAGTCTCTCTATCTCTTTGCTTTCAGATTCCATCAAGACACAGCCTGAACCATCTCACCCCAGAGTTCTTATTTAATTGTTCTTGGTTTTATTTTTCATCTGTCTTGTCAAGGTTCTTGTCTAAACTCCCCTCCAGTCACTCTCTCCTTGTTTTGCTTGACAGGAGTAAATATTTTTCTGTGCTCTGTACTGGCAAGGGGATTAAATATTTTGATGACACTTCCAGAGAAACACAGCTTGGAGGGCAATGAGTGCCATGGAAAAAAGTTCTGATAAATATTCAGGGACAAACTGAATATTCACACAGGATCCTATGATGAAAAATACCTTATACACTATGGCAGGCAGAGCAACCCTCCAAACCAGAAGTTAAAATCTGCTTTATAGGACTTATGGAAGACAAGGTACATCTGACAGCTGTTGACAAGGTGTTCTTTGGTCATAGGTTGGACTTGATGATCTCAAAGGTCTTTTCCAACCTAATTGATTCTGTGATCTTCAGGAAATGCTGTACCCCTTCTTCCTTAAATCTCTTCTGCTATTTCCAGAAAAAAATGCTCAAAAGTCCCTTGGGTGATCCCCCTCCAGCTACCTTCTTGGCCAGCCTAGAGTCCATTCGAGTTGTAGAAAGGTAAGAGAAACTCAAAACTCATGGACAAACTGAGACATGATCCTTTCTGAGGTGGATTTTCAAATGCCAGAAGTCAACAAGTCCATGACAACTGCTGTGAAGCCAGTCTGGGGCTAATCTGCTTTAGGGGCTAATCTACTTTAGGTACTTTGAGAGATACTCTGGTGATGTGCCCCAGCATAACACCCTCCCACTGATAGCCAGAATTTTATAAATGATGAGAGCTGCACACTGCCCTAAGGTTAGCAGAAGTACAACATGCTCAGTTTTATTGATGTTGTGTTTCTTTTCTTTTCTTTTCCAGCAGTGAATACTGTTTAAATTACAGTAGAAATCTCTACCAGTCTTGATAATCAGGGCAGGGGATAAACCTGGCTTGTAGATCTGAGTAATATATACCCTTTACCTCAGCATTGCATGATATTAACTCAAGGCTTGCCAGCCTTTTGGGTTTTAATTAATGAAGTTCCTGTTAAGGACATTTTTTTCATCACTTGCTCTATTCCAACACATTTCTTTCATTTGAAACCTGAGCATTCTGCCAAGCAGGCCCACAGTGTCAGGAGGGGAGGGAGTGCCTGTCTAAACTACAGTCATCTCTCTGTTCAACTTGATTCAATTTAGAATTTCACTTTGTCGAATGACAAAATGCTGTATTTTGACATTTGCCTATTTATGCCAAAGTAGAAGAATAATAAAATCAGTTTGGTGTCTGGCTTGGTCTATCTGTAGCTTTTACTTAAGAATTATAATACTTCTTTTTTTTTTTTTTTTTAAACTGACGTTACTGTTTAGTTTCTGATTTGTTGTGTTGGACTGTTTACCCGTGAGCTTGTTGACTTTTGTTTTGGTTGGTGTTTGGTTAGTTTTGTTGTTAAATAAAAGCTTTCCTAATAAACTGGCATTCTCTTCCTTGAACACACCCTTCCTCAGCTGCAAATCTAAAAAAAGGGAGATAGCTTTGTTAAAGGGAAGGAATTTCTTTTATATTTTTTTTTCCTTTAAAACTTATTGGAAAAAGTAAAATGCAACAACCAAACAAAAATCTTCTAGAGTTTTAGAGCAACAAGTGCTGAGGCTGTAAGAGGGCATCCTGTTACTGAGACAGAATCCCCTTGTGGCTTTGGTACAAAGCTGGGGCGGTGCTGGGCTGGCAGACCCTGGGATGGTATGTTTGAATGTTTTTTGTGTTGGGCTCCTCACCACAATGCATGACCACCTTCCAGGAACCCACAAGAGATGTGACTGGTGTTTGTCATCTGCTCCGTGTCACTCCTTCCCCAGCACACACCTGTGTGCCACAGGGGATTTTGCTTTCCCAAGGAATATTTTCAAGTCCCATGTCTTGAAGGAGGTACCACAGAGGTAGATGCCTTGAATTTCACCAGAGGACAGGGAGACTTGCAATGTTCATTAATTCCTGGGGAAATTCATTCCACAATTTGGTTCAGGAGATAAAAAATCTTTCTGCTTACCTCTATTGCAGAAAATTTACTTGAGCCAGGAAAGTATTTCTTTTATTTTATTATTTTTTTTTTTTAATAGGGAACCCCAAGAACACAAAAACCCTGCAAGTCACACCTGACAGGATGCACTAACAGCAATCATTTTCCTTCCCCCACAGACCAATATTTCTGGCACAAAAATGACACAGCCTTTGATCTCAAGCAAGCCCTGGAACACTCTGCATTGAGCCTCATCACAGTATTTGCAATCCCAACCCAGTCTGTGAGCTGAACCACAGAGTAATTGTGTCAGAACATTTCTGTCATCCTCTCTCTACCTGAGGGTGAGAGGATTTTGAGAAGGAAAATCTAGTGACATTGGTCTTGGCTTAACTCACAGCAAGACCTGCCTGCTAATTAAGGTTTCCACAGAGTAGAACCCAGAAAGATGGACTGTTGAGGAGCTATGCTGATCTCTCCTTACATCTCTTACATGGACAACCAGAGCATTGGCCTGGGCCCTGAGGCTCCAGCAGGCCCCTGCTCCTCACTCTGAGGGCATTGGTTTTTGTCTCAGTTGTCCCGGTGGGAACCAAGCTTTGTCCTGTACAGACACAGAGTGATTTTAAGGCATTTCTGCAATTCCATCTGTGTGTTATTCACATCAAAGGTAGTCTTGGGTGTTGACCTTTCTTCTGGGACTTTCTGAAGAATGTATCTCTGTGTTGATGTGCATCAAATAAAAAAAAAAAACAACAAAACAAAACAAAACAAAAAACCAGATTAAAAGCAAAGTAGAAACCCCACATTTAAAGATTTAAAGCCTACGGTCAATAACATGCTTTATTTCTAAAAAAAAAAAAATAAAAAATAAAGCCTTGTTTTGTTATCAGTATTCTAATTCCACTGCAACACTGAACAAAGTTCAGTGAACTTTGCTCCTTCTGAACAAAGTAGTTTGTCACAGCTCTAATTAATTATGGTCACCACAAATCCCTATCCATTCCTGGATACCTCGTTGTCCCAGCTCTTATCATAAGGTTTTCTTTCAAGCTAAGCACTCAGATGCAGCCCTGTCACATGGGGGGAGAACAAGAATTGGTCTCCTGCTTGTTTTCATGCCAGCCATGAGGAGATCCCTCCCTCCATCCTTGGCTCTGCTCTGAATTCTCCCTCTGCAGCAAGGGACAGCTCTTCCCCATGGATCAGTGTTGAAGCCCTTAACAGGATGGTGGCTGCTATAAACTGTAATGGGAGCCTATAATTTTTTAAATATATCACCTATCTTTATTGAGCCCAGCATTAGAATCTCTTTAAATTTGTGGTTAGTTGTCATTTGTGTAGTTTGCCTTTTGTTAGATGCATTTTCCCCAAGAATTATGAAAACAATTTTAAGCTGTGACTCCAGGCTCAGCTATTTCAGGGAAATCAGACTGTAGAGCATCACCTGGGTAACAGAATCTACTCCTCTGTGAGCAGATGTAGCACATGCTTAAGCCTGGGAGGTCCCCCAAGGGCCTTTTCTCTGCACAAATCCAAACATCATTGGCTACATTGCCAAACTCTCAGAAAAAAAAAAAAAAAAGTTAAAAATTAAATCTATGACATGAGAAAGCAAAACAACCTTAAAACTATAGTATTGAACATGATGAGACCAGAACAGGCTCAAATCATCACCACTGATTTTGGCACTTTCAAATGTAGGACACTGGCCAGGTGAAAATGCCCAAGGAATCCACTCAATGCGCAAAATTGTTGCAAATCTGATATGGAGAAGATTTTTCTGGCCCTGCAACTGATGAGCAGTTTAAACCTGAGCACAGGAGCAAAAAGAAATCAAGAGGGAAGCAGCAGTGGCCCTGACCTCATGTCCCATGTCAGAGTGCTGCCAGTCTGTGATGAATCTGAGTAAAATAGGGAAAAAATAAACACCAAAAATCAGCGGCCAAGTTGTTCATCAAAGGTGGGAAAAAAATCTTCCTGGCTTCTCTAGGCCTCCAGTGGAAACCCTGAAGCATGGAATTAATTAAATACAAAGAAACATAATTAATTTAATTAAATGCAGTCCTTTTAGAAAGCGTTGCTCTGATTAATGCCTGCTCCTGCAAACATTTTTGAATATATTTAGCCCCATTCCCAAAGACAACATTTGCAGGATCTTGATTAGAGAGCTAAGAGCTCACAAATATGAGTGCAAGTGGATGCCTTGCACTCATAGTGTGAAAACAGACACAAGAAATAAGTTTTAAACAACACAGAGATCAAAACATCTCTTGGTTTAATACCTGCTGGGGCCAGGAGGCACCATTCAGATCACCTAGACTGACTCTCTGCATAATTCCAACCACAAAACCTCACCATGTGATTCTCATATTAGGTCCATCAGAATCTGATCCAGGCAGATCCCGCCACCCATTTCCATAACACAATGTTTGGTGGGGCTTTTTGGTACATTGATTTCACCCTCTGATAACACTTGGCAGTGGCTGAGCTCAAATTCATTAAGTCAAACCATTTCCCAATTAAGTGGCAGACCTTATCATATCAAGGGTGATGATCAGTTCCCACACAACAAAACCCATTAAATAAAACATCCCAGCTGAAAGCTTTAGAAATGAGTCTCAGTCACCTCCAACAGAGTTTGGGAAACTAAGGCTCTGAGACAGACAGTTTATTACCATTGTGTGGTCATGTATTCCAGGACTTAGTAGAAGCGCAGTATTTTCTAACCTTCACAAATCTCATGGAAATAGTTGTTCTTTATTTTTTCCCCTGACAGATGTCTTAGAGAGATGTTTTCCTAAAGACTGCAGCTCTTCCTTGGAGAGCTGTGTTAAGTTTTATGGAAGACTGATTACCTTGTCACTTGTTATGTGTATTTCAGGTTTTAATATTCCTAGGTTGTCTCCTCAACACAGTTGATGTGTATCATTTGCAGCTCTCAGAACTTTACAATCCTCTGCATCATCAGTTACAGGGCCAGAAAAGTTGTCTCCATGTCAGATTTGTCCATGAGTTTGGGTGTTGTTATTTTAGCTGTTGCAAACAGTGAATATTACTGGAGCAGAATTCTTAGCATTTCTCCACTTCACCACATTTAACAATAGGAATACTTTGAATTCTTTCTTTCTTTGAATGGGATTAATAAAGGTTTAAAAAATGAGCATTGTGATTCTGTGGAAATATTAACAGTTTTATCAAGAGTTTACTTCTCTGTGAGAGGCACTATAAATATGAGGAGACTTGTGATTTTTAACTTATTTATATTTTTGGTGCTAATTTTTTTTTCTTTTTTTATCATAGTCAAAAGTAAAGCAAAGTTAATAACCTCTACCTCCAGATAGGAAGCAGATGCAGGAGATCTTAGCTGTTCTTCCCAAGGCCTGTTATGAGTTTTGGCTCAAATGTCAACACAAGTCAACGTTTTACTTTCAGTGACAGGTTGGTTTAGCTTCCTATTTAGTATTGGTTGAAACACTGCAAATCCCCCTTAGAGACAAAATATTGCCTCCTTAACACAAAATTGTTCGAAAAGCCTTAGTGACATTTTCCAAAGTATTTGGTGTGTTTTCTCCCCATTTCCTTGAAATTGCAGTGAGAAGGAATTTTATCATCAAAGTGAGCAGAACTGGCAAGGCATGAATGAGCACAAACCTGTCTCTGATGAGATCCATACCCTGCACCTTCGCTCTGTCTGCAGGGAGATCCCAGCTGTCAGGAGAGTGTTTCTTCTGCAGATTTCAATTCCCCTCCAGACCTTAAAGAACCTGCCTGGATTCATACAGTTCATTGGGTCACTTTTATGAAGTCCTTCAATCTTTTAATTTTTTTTGTGCTTTTTTTGTTTCCTGCTGGCCATGTGAGCAGCTGTTGTTGTAGGAGGATTAACATGTACACAGGCACTTCAGCAGCAGGACACTAACTCCATCTAAGCAGATACAACTCTTTGGTGAAAAAAATTTGAAAAAAGCAATTAAACAGCTAGGAAACTTTCCAAAGAAACAGGAAAGTGCAGGTTCAAATCTTAATTGTGAAGTGGGCAGAGCATGGATTTCAGCACAGCTTTTGCGCAGCTCAAGCTAGGTGTGAGCAGTGGATAGACATCAGTTACCTTCACCTATTTGTGACCAAAAGGGACACACTTCTGCAAAGCAGTTTAATTTTTGAAGAGGCAGGACTTGCTGATGCAAAAGATACTTGCTGAAAATGGATCAACCAAAAATCGTGGTTGATCAGCAAATCCTTGACCTGTGCTTGGCCGAGGGGAAAGGACTGGCTCCGTGATTCAGCCTACCCTGTGCTTCTTTCACCTGAACTAAGGTGGCACCAGCTCCAGGTATTACCTCTAGGTATCAAACACATGACAAAATAACAACAGGCTCTAGAAACACCAAATAGACCATTATAGCCTGTCTTAGACATTTACATTTACAGGACACTGTGTAGTTACTACTGAGGCATGGAGAGAAGCAGACTTCTGTCCGTGGGGCTCAGATGTGTGAACACCACAACAACACAAATTAATCCCAGCTATAAGCTAAAGCAAATTCCCTCTGCCCACATTTCTCCCGAGCTACATTTCATAATCTGTTGACTCCCTGATGCCAAAGGCAACTTTTTGCATATCTGCCTCTGCTATCTTTTTTCACTTTCCCCTCCCTCCAAATGGGTACCAAGTACTGAACCTTGCTGTTCTTAATTCAGGCATTCTTGGGGCTTCTTTCTGTCTCATTTGTTCCAAAAGGACCTGGAAAATGGTGTAGAAGAATTATTTAATCAGTCAGCCTTTCCTATACATGCAACAACAGGGATGGGGATTTTCTGGGCTGAGTCACCAAGGCCAACCTGAGCTGAGCATCCTCTATTAACATGGATGGAGAAGGAGATAGGGGTGTGCCAAGTGTCCTTTCTGTCACTGCAGGGTGCTCCTGCAATAGGCTCTGGCATTATTCGCCTGCCCAAAGCCTTGAAGCTTCAATTACTGAGATGAGAGACAGGCTTAAAGGAAAGAGAAATCATTTTCCCTCTAGTTGTCAAAATCCCACATAAACTTTTAGGTTACAGGAAAAGCATCCATTTCCTCTGCTGAGTTTGATAAATTCTTATTCTTTTTCCAAAACTTCAAGCTTTAAGTGAATTCTCTTCCTGGGATTAAAAACAAAACAAGGCAGAAAGCAGGACATAGATGTGAATGGGACAATAATTTCATAGAATATCGCAAGAACCATGACGTACTGTTTCACACAGACACTGGAAGTATCATATTTATGCCAAGACTTTGCCAACAGGAAGGCAAGACCTTAATTTTGAACTCCAATGTCCAATCTAATATGGCTGCAGCAAACAGCAGAGTGGCGAATATCCTTTATTTGCCTTTGCTATAAATTCAGAGGCTTCTCTACACAGGGCAGCTGCTGTGAAGCAAATTCAGATGTGAGTTTACAGCACACACTCCCCTTTGCACTTCCACCCCATCCAGACACACTTCCCACAAAGTAGGTGTGGATCTGGTTATTTTACTGCACTGGGCATTGGGAAGAGACTTTCAAATGCCCAAGGGTTTTGAATAGCCATGATACTTGTGCATGCAAACTGCCTCAGGTTAGGCACCTCACTCTATTTATGCTAATGAAAACCTGTTGCAAAATCTCAGCTCTCTCCCTCCCTGATCCAGTGCTTTTTGAAGACAATGGAAACATGGGATAAGCTGAATACATAGTATAGGGTTGCTGTAAAGACTGTACTGGGATTCAAAACTTGACATGCTTATTCTATATGAATAAAAATCAGATTTGCCATTGAATTGGCTGTGATGAAAATCAAGAAAGCTTCTGAGAATATCTGGAAGCTTTCCCTCACTAATATATAGCAAGCAGATACTGATTCCTAAATAATTACTGAGACTAGAGGTACTTTTCAGCTGGAAAGCACAAAGCATCTGACTGCAAATATGATACATGGGAAGAATGACTCACATACAAAAGGGGATGATTCAAAATGGAATTATTTACTCTTGAAAGTGTCTGTTTTTGGGATGACTTGACTGAAATATTGAAACTGAGGATTATAATGCATTTAAGCGAGGCAGGAGGTTCAAGGACAGATGTTTGAAGGAAGAGGGGAAAGTATTACATAGGGGAGGGAAAGTGTTGTATTACTGCTAGAAAATGGACTTGAAGTCCAGAGAACAAAAAAATGGCTCTGTTTGCTAAGGCCTTCCACTGCTAAGACTGTATGTAGCTGTCTTTTGGGTAAAGAGGTTTTTTTTTTTGCTCCTTCTCAATTCCCCACTCTACCAAGTCAGAAATATAATAATTCTCTGTTTTCCAGGGTCATTGTGAGGTTTAATCCATCAGTTTTTGTAAGCACATCCTGAATGCCTCAGATGACATCAGCATAAGAATTGAAGGAGGCATTGTTTTAGGCAAAGAATAAATAGCCAGGGAGAATTTTGGTTCAAAGGATCTGGAGGCAAATAGTAAGAGCATCCTTAAGCAAAATTTAGATGACTTCACTCCTGATGATAAGGGAGTATTCAATTGTTTTACTCTTGAGAGCAATCAATATGTTGGAGGAAGACAGGACTTTTTTTATTAATCAGAAAACTGTGCTGGGTCAGTATTACAAATGAGAGTTAATTTTTATAGCATTTGCATTTAAAAAAAGAGAGGCTTCCTTTCTCTAACACAAAAATGTTCAATGTATTACAGAGATGACAGGATCAGCATCAATATATTGCAGCCCCAAAGTACCTGGCTCCTGGTCCCCATCCTATACAACTTTGTGTCCAGCTTGAATATACATTTTCTCTATGACTTCTAGTGGAGAACAGCTTTCAAAATCATCTTTTCCTCCTTACAGCCGGTGGAGAAGGTATTTAATTTATGGCAAGGGTTTTGCAAAAGGATAAGCCTTTAGAGGCAATACAGAAGCTAAAGACAATGGGTCTGAGATGTTATTTCTTATTTTAAACTACTGCATCTTTCATCTCTGGCCATGGTGGGATGTCATTTTCCCCCTTGGTCCTCCTTGTATCTGTTAAAGTATTAAACTAATCAAAATAGTAAATATTAACAAATCACAGGGGCTGTCATATCTTAAAGGCATTCAGCACTAGGGAAACATTTCTTTCTATGATAAAATATTGCATGACTAGCAAAAGCATTACAAGTTCCTCCAGAGAATTCCTCTAAGTCTACTTCAGAGAGACAGTAGCATCTGTAGTGATTGCTGCCCCATCCCTGGATGTGTTCCAGGCCAGGCTGAATGGTCCTTTGAGCAGCCTGGTCTAGTAGATGTCCTTGCCCATGGTAGGGATTGGAACAAGGTCCTTCCAACCCAAACCACTCTGATTCCATGTCTCTCAGCTCCTAGCTGGGTTTTCAGTTGCACAAGTATTACATAGGTATGTTCATCCTACCTCTATGATGTGTTGAATGGAGGTATTCTCCTTCAATGTTTACTGAATCATTTATAAAAGAGAAATAATCTGACAGCAGCAGGGAGCCTGACCTAACTACCTACATACATCACCCTTGCAGGCTTGAGAGTCAGGTGAGATGGTCTGGACCCATGAGCACTGGTTTAATGAAATTCTTACAAAGGGGGATATGTTCTTATAGGGCCTGATCCCATAACCAGCAAAGTCAGTGGAAAATGCCTGTGCTGACTTAAGAGCACAATCCCAAAGCCAGCAGGATCTGCAGCCAATACCTAAGGCGAAACAGGGGGCATCAAAGTGGTGCTTATGAAAAACAGCAACTGAACACCTCTAAGGTCTAGGAAGCCACTCTAGGTGAGGTTCATTTTGGGGTAGTACACTCTGCACGATTTATCTGCTTTGAAATGTTGTTTCAATACTTTCTGCTCTGTCCCAAAGGATATAGGGGATTCCGGCAACATGCTGCAATAACAGCCAAGGAAGATTTTGGTTTATCCTTCTGCTTTGTGGCATGTGTCCCAAAGATGAGGCTTTTCAATCCAAAGAAATGTATGGAAAAAAGTTCGGCAAACGTGGGGGAAAAAAAATCTCCCTTATCTTTATTTCTTGAGATGATGTGTCATAGTCTTTCTAGTTAAAGTGCTTTCACTAGCGTTCCGCTAAGGAAAATATGAAATCAGAATATTAAAAAGTGGAAATTAGACATTTGCCTTTTTAGATACATAATAAACAGTCAAACTTAATTAGTTTCAAAATCCATGCTAACTATAATCTACCAGTACTGCATCCAAAATGAAAAGAAAGCAGGGAAAAGATCTGCAGAGCAATGTGTTTGGCATCCACCCTGCTCCTCACAGTCGCTCCTCATAACTGCTCAGGGCAGGACATTTTCTGTTTGCACAGTAAGCAGTTACTCAAATATGCAAGCAGTCCTCAAGAGGAGAGGAATTTAATTTATGGCATGAGCTCCAGATCACACAGAGAAGGACCATATTCAGCTCATCCAAGGAACATTGTCAGAGACCAATGTTCAACTAAGACATATCTATATCATCTATATCTATATCTATATCTAGATCTAATCTACATCTATATCTATATCATCTATATCTATCTATCTATACATAAAAATATAAATATATATATATATAGTACTAAAGTCACTTCCTGTTTAATATTATAAAAATGCATTGCCTTCTGCATTCTATACTTCTGCCAATGTCTGCAAAAATCCTGGGGTACTCTGTCGTGGTTTTGTCCTGTCTTGTGGGTTGAATCTTCTTTCTTCTGAAACTTATTATATAGACTTTGCTGTTCCAACACAATCAAATTTTCAAGTGTTCCCTATGTAATAAGTTGAATTTTTAAAATGAGAGACTGAAGGACTAAGCAATGCAATTAAAGGCATGAACAGTACTATCCAGGAGCTAAAGCTATTGTTCTTAACTGGAATATTTTAATGGAAAAGCTGTCTTAAAGGCGAAGGAAAAGCAGAAATCCTTAGTCTTCATATAAAATTGTTATTCAGGATAGTGGGGATTTTAAGAAATGACAATCATCTTCTGCTATCCCCCTCATGTTACTTTATACCCTAGCTGATAGCTGACTGACCTATATAATTGGCTATATGAAAATCTGCACAGGAGAAATTTTTGAATCAAAGATACTTAGAAGTACAATACAATAACTTAGAGAATAAGCAATTAAAAGTTAAGGAAGACTATGGTGGAAAAAGAAGTATTTTAATCGAGTCATATGTTAGGGGTACAAATAAGGATATTCTTAGAGCTCTGCTCCATATTTACAGTACTGTTAACACATTACATCTTAATCCCCTCTCAAAATTGTAAAAGGATGGAAGGAATATTGGAAAGTCATCTAGTCTCTTGTGGGAAGCCATCCTTAGGTAAGTGATGGCTGTATTATTCTCAACAAATGCTTGTTTTACCTGTTCTTGATCACCTCCTGTACTGGAGATTTCACAGCCTTGCAAAACAATCCATGTCAGTACTTAATTACATTTATGTTTACATTTTTTCCCACAGGCTATCCTAAATCTTTCTTGTTGCAATTTAAACCTATTACTTCTTGTTCTACCTGCACTAGGACGTGAGGATTTATTCCCTTCCTCTTTACTCTTAATTTCATATATGTGAAGAACGATATCATATCTGCCTGCAATCTTTCTAAAAAAAAAAAGTCAACATAATCCTAATTCCTTCCACTTATATATCACATTTTTCTAGCCTTTTTGCTGTTCTTGTTGGACTTTTGTGTGTCTTCTGCCATCTGGACTACATCTCTCTCAAACTGCACAGAGTAATTAAATTTAAATTTAGCCAAACCAAGTAGAGTATGAGTACATTACATTTTATTAATAAGATTCCCTACTGTCCTTGTCAGATAGCATCCTATTTTTTACCAGTCATTTCTTTATTTTGTGAACATTATTTCAATTCTACTTTGTTCCCAGAATATACTCTCAGAATTCACTTTTGGATGCCTGTATAATTTATCAGCCTTGTACTTAATGAGTTTTCTTTCTCCTCTATCACCATTTAATTCATGAGGGGATTGAATATTAACCCAGGAGACTACTGCTCTTGACATATTTCTTGGGAGAGAGTGTAGTATTGGCAGCCTTTATTTTCTCAGCAATTTCTCCTCTCCAATTTATTATCCCTTTGACTTGATCCAAAGAATAGTGTTTAAAACAATATCAAAAGCTTATTAGAGGCAAGATAAAACATCTATGCTTCTCCCTTATCCAAAAGGTGTGTTGCTGTGCCAGAAAAAGTTTAGTTTGGTTTGGCAGGATTTCTTCTAAAACAAATCCACAACAGCAGTTTTTCCTCTCATGCTGTTTCACAGGCACTCTTAATTGCCACTCAACAACTCTGGCCCACAGATTTACCTGGTTTTAGGATGTGATGTGAGACCTGAATACCTTGATTTCCAGAGGAAGGTCCTGAAGAGCACAGTTTTCTGTGTCTGCCTTATCCACGTGGGCTGTAGCAGCATGGGCAGACTGGAAGCCTGTGTGTTCTCCTTATTTGTCTACAGATGATGATTTGGATGTTGTTTCAATATCAACTGCAGCCCAACCTCTGAATCTCAAATGTGGGATTAAAAAAAGGAGTATTTTTAGAGTTTATTTTCTGCTTTTCACCTAGACCTCAGTCATGTAGGGTTGGAAGCAGCATCTGTGCTAATGTAGCCCCAGCAGCTGATGTGGATTATGCATCTTGTTGGATGCTGTGAGCAAGGGAGCTCCTGTCCCTGCTCCCACCCCAGGAACACCAGCTGTGGGGTTTCCTGCAGCTTTTGCAGGCACAGTGGCTCAGAGAGGAGCCAGCCCAGATTTGAAATCAGTGCCTTTGTTAGATCCCTAAGCGTGCTGAAAGTGCTGGGCTGTCCTCAGGGAGCCCCTTGCTGCTTTGGCATCAGAGCTGCTTCAGGCACAGCCATTCTGCAGTCCTGCTGTCTGTGAGGGGCCATGCTGACAAACCCACTTTGTAATGGATATTCTCCTCTTTGGAGACAAAAAAGGATCTGTACCCATTATTTCAGTACATTATAGAATCATAGAATCCTAGAATGGTTTGACATGGAAGGGACCTTAAAGCTCATCTCGTTCCAACCATTTGTTCTGGCAAGAGACACCTTCCACTCAGAGGTCCATCCAACCTGGTCTTGAACACTCCCAGGGATGAGGCATCCACAGCTTCTCTGCCCAACCTGTGCCAGTATCTCACAACTCTCACAATAAAGAATTTCTTCCTAATAGCCCATCCAAATTTACACTTTTTCAGTTTAAAGCCATATGTAACAGGTCTATTTAAAGCTCTTTTTCTAATGTTATCCTTTTGTGTTCCAAATATCCTTTTAGGCAACCAAATAAGTATTACAATCTTTTGGGTTTTTTCCCTAATAAATGAAGACAGTGAAGGGAAATGTGTCTTACATTGCAGGGTGATTTCCAGCTCTGGTCTTTCATCAGCTACTCTACAACAGGCAACTGTTGGAATGTGGGAGAGATTGAGCCATTGGAATAACGCTGCATGGTTGACAGAAAAAGGAGAAAGCAGAGGAAGAGAGCCCAACTAGCCTATAGATATGTGCAAACTGGGATAGTCTTGGATTTAACCTATATTTAATGAACATGCCCTAAAAGTCCATGTTACCCACCACAAACCCAGTACAATAAACCATTCCTTTCCAAATATCTTCACTCAAAATCCCCAAAGAGCCACCAGATATTTATCACATACTTTAGAAAGCAGAAAGTACTTTCCAAAAGTCCTTAGGAGGTGGAAAAGTCAATGGCTCCCAGATGTCCCAATTGCTTCCCTGCAGAATAACCTTGACTGGGTGCTCAGATGGCTCTGGGGTAGCAATTTTGAGTCTCTTGGCATCAGTGTAGGCAGGCAACTGCCTGCCACATGCAAGGTAAAGGATCCTCACCTGGGAGCTTGCAAACTGCATGTAAATCTGTAGGCTGCCTTGCCACCAAGGCACTGTGCAATGTGTCTGTTCACTCAGCATTATTGCTGAAAGTAACTCCCACTCTTTGGATTTCACATTGTCACCTCATATATTACTAATTTACTTGCCAACAAAGCCCAGGAACAGGAGGGTGAGAGGTTGGTGTCCATCGTGCAATGGCTACAGAGGTGGGTCTGTATTAAACTTATTATTATTAATCCTGGGATGACTCCTGTTTAATTCTCTGAATGTAAAAAACAAAGATTTAGTTCACGGTACATTTGCAAAAAAGCTCAGACTATACAAATAAGCATCTTGCTGTAACTGCAAGTAGAGGCAAGTTCCAGAAAGAGAAAAAAAACCAGTCTGATGCATGTCATCTTGTGGTTTTTTGGTAGATTAATGAAAAGCCCACACAGCATAATTATGTTTACAATAAGCTTACAGGAGTTTTCCCACAAGGTAGAGGAGAGTCATAGAGGGATCAGGTTAAACCAATTATTTAACCTTTACAGAGCTGAACTTGCAAGAATTTCAGAGGTAGGGAAAATGGACTATCTTATTGGTTGCTTAGAACCATGTATTAAAACAGTGGGGTCTTTTTTAAAATTTTATTCCATTACTTTTCAGGAGCACATCTTGGCAGATTCAATTCAGATGACTGGGAAACAAATTGTTGGGTGCCTAGATGACTTAAATATTCCACTGCTAGCACAAGATTGCTCTTTAGTACCATGAATGATTCTCCTCACAAATAATCTAACAGTCTAGTAAGGCTCTTCACAGAACGTGGCGTCCAGATTGAGGGGTTTTAATTACAGAGTGACTAAATAAATCATCGAGCTCCACTGGAAGATGTTGCATTCACTAACATCAAGATTTCCTTTTCTGGAGCTAGTCTTTAGGGCTTGAAGCAAGTGGGCAATGGTGGAAAGCAATGAAAAGAAAACAATATAGTATCATTTATCAGGCCTTTTGCAATGTCAGCTCTCCATTGTTCGTGCTTTAAAAAACCATACTTCTTGGATTTCCCAATCCATCAGAGGGACATGCAGTTGTTCTGGTTTAGACATTAGTATTTGTTTTGTTTATTCCAGTTCCAGTGGGCAGAAATCAAGTAAACCTGATTAATTCAGTGGTCTACCTATGTTTTTTCCAAAGGATATTGCAAGCTATGATATAGCAGAGCTTGAGAAGCACAGATATAACACCCTAGGGATTAAATTCTATGGATGTTGTTGACAGAGCATCTATCTAAATGATCTCCCGATAGTACTGGGCAAAATAATTTTTTTTTTTTTTTTTTTTTTTTTTTTCTTGGCTTCAACTTGAAAATGTGGGGGCAAAAGAAACCCCATTCCTGCTCAAGATTCAAATGCTTTGGCAAACTGCATCATGGGGAAAATATTCAGAACACTTGATGTGTTTAATCTGAATTTGGGAGTGTTTTATTTTCACCAAGATAAAAAAAAAAGGGATTTTGTAACAAATTCTCATTTCTGCCATAAAATACCAAAAAGATTTCTTTTAAAAATGCTCTCTAACCACACCCAATTACCAGCCAGCTGCAGCTAACAACGTGCTTTACACATCCAATAATAATCAGCTGGCGTATGAGAACAATGTAAATGAAAGTAATACCCACATGGTCAACCTGGGGCTCTCCAGCTACTCGCTCCAAAGCCATTTCCAGGTGACTTCCATGCTGGCACGGCACAATGGTTTGGGAAAGCCACCCCTCTGGCTGCAGAGAAATCCAGCAGAGGCACCCCAGCCTGTGCTGGGATTGAGCACCGTGTTCAGAAACAAGCAACAGGACCCCACAGGGAGATGTTAACCTTTTCCACCTGCAAATACCTCCTGGCACTCCTCTGCTCCCTGCTGTGTCTGCTGTGTGCAGGGTAGGTCTCATTTGTATGGTGATTTTGGCAGGCGGCTGACAGGGTAAGGGAGGTGCCGCACCTGGGCGTGCGTGGACTGATCCCTGCTGCGTGTCCTACAGGAGGGGACACTTGCTCTTTAAAGGAATCCTAGTGGCAACAACCAACAATGGATGAGCCCCTGACCTACCGTAGAGCTACCTGGCCAGGCATCAAAAAGCACTTAAATTCCTGATTGGCTTTTTCACAGTGTAGACAAGATAATGCCGTGAACATCTCAAAAACAGATCAAGCATTTACAGTCACAGTGTTTCCAGTTCAGCAACTCAGCTCGTATTTGAGCAGCAAAGATATGTGATTTTCTAGTTGTGCTAGTCAAATGTGAGGGAATTGAAATCTTTTCACACCTCTGAAAATTAAACCAATTACTAGAAACCATGAAGGAATTGGCTGACTCAAGGTCTCAGCCAGGAGTGGGAGTGGGAATGGGAATAGATATAGTAATGATCTGAGGTTTTCGTTGCAGGTACTCCTCTCAACATTTTAACAAGTCAAAGTACCACAAAGTCAAAAGAGATACTGAACCACCTGATAAATGCATCACATTTTCTGATTCATCTGCAGTGCTTCAAGCAAACAAAGCACAGGTAAAATATGTGACATATCACCTCTCAGGTTATGTCTTCTTTCCAGATGAAAGAAAAACTTACAAACATTCTCTGTCACAATAACTTTTATAATTGCACAACAAATACTGTTAAAACACTCTAAATTCCAATTATTTGTGTCTTGCCCAAGATTCTGTGTTGGGACCAAAATTTTCCATTTTGGTATTAGTTTATATTTGATTTTTTTTTTTTTTTTTGTTCTATTTGGGTTTTTTTCATTTTTTTTGTTTTGTTTTTGGAGAAATTTAGGGTGAAACAGCCATTTGCAAGAAGACTTGTAAATTATTTTTTGGCAGTAAATTGTGGACACAATTGCCTTTGATTTCTAATGGGAGTCTCAACTTTTACAGCTGGCTGGCTGCTATGGTTGAGATGAGTCTTTTCCATTCCCTGTGAGAATCTGCCCAAAACTGGCAAAGTTTCAGGCTTTTGAAAACCACAATTCACACAGTTTTAAAGACATTAAGCAACCTCCCCAAAGTCTTCCTCTGCCTGATTCTTCTGTTATCTCAAGTGAAGAAGTCCAAAAGGGTGCTAGAGAGGCTCCAGCCCTGCTGATGGCCCTTGTGGGTGCCAGGAGCATAATTCCTTTGGCCAAGTCGATTTTTTCAGATTGGCTTCTTAAAAACCTAGGAAATAAAACAGTAAATGTTAACTGCAGGATGATGCAAAGATTAGGAATCACTGAATTTTAACAGGTTTGCACAACTTCAATTTGGTTTCTTGTGTCTAAGTAGTGTTCATGCAGATTTTATTGGCTCAAGGACTTCCTGCATTTCTCACTGCCCTCTGTCTCAGTGCAAGGAGGGTCTGCTCTGGCACCTGACATCCTGAATGAAGGAGACATTTTCATTCCTGCTCTCAGTCCTTTCAAAGCATGAAAAGGGTGAGAGAAGACTAGAAAATGAAGGCTGCAAGACAAGAATGGATGGTCTCTTCTTTAAATTAGTTGAGTTGGATTCACTTTTATCCTGGTGTTTGCTTAACCCATCTTTGGTCACTGAAGCCAAACTCTTCCTACAAGTCATTAACTTTGCATTTCTCATTTTCCATGTACCTGATAAGATCATGGATTCTGACTGCAGCAGCAGCTGTCATTCCCAACTGCAGCCAAGATCAGGGCATGTGTCTCCCTAAATCCCATTTTCTATCCCCCTGTGCTTTGCTTCTCTGACAGACCTGCAAGGACGACAGCATCCCCTACTCTGTTTTGGGAAGAGATGAGTGAATGTTTGTGAGTCCCTTGGATCCTGTGGTGATGAGCCCCACAGGAGAAGCCACAAGGAAATTAATAATTCTCTCTTCAGAATGAGATTTTTACTGTAAATAAGGCCTGGGGTCACACCTCAGATAATAAGCAGAGAACAAAATATTGAATTAGGAGAGCACCATCCACTCTGAATGAGGTGGTGGAAAACATACAAGCTTTTCATTTAATTAAAGAATTATATAATTCATACACACAAGGAAAATGATTTAAGGTTCATTTTTGAGTTAAGAATTGATTTGCAACCGTAATAATGCTCTTTTAAAACAGTGTGTGGGTGGCATGTATGTTTGTTATAGCCTGCCAGCCAGGTAATTCAAGGAAAGAGGGAAGCTTTGAGCTTTCAGCCCCTGGTCATTTCTTATGGATAATTCACTACCTGCACATCCTTCCTGGAAGCTGCTACATGTATGTTACTGATGGCTTATAAAAACAAAACAAAACCAGAAAGATGTAATGCAATATTTATTTAAAATCCCTGTTTTGGGAAATCATTGAATCATGTCTGTCTTGAGGCATTGTGGTTCCTTTTCTAAATACTTCTTACTGAAGATATTTCACCATAAAACAACCAGTCTTAGGGCTGCCTGTTCCAGGGCCAGGGAAGAATTGTTTGAAAAGCAACTTTGAGCCTTTCAAAATTAGAAATTCTTTGTTAGAACACCTTTTATTTTCTTTGAGATAAAAAATGCACTTTATTTGAGAACATCAGTTATTATTGCATGGGATTTAAAAAACTTGTCCTGAGCAGACTAGTGTGGATCACTGGGGTTTTACCTATGAGGGTGGGGTTTATTTTAATTATGTCAGCAGGCACCTGGAGTCTGTCAGGGCTTTTATCTGAACCCTGCTACATCTGCCATGCTGACCCCACTTCCACTTCAGACGTGGGCGGACACTATGGGAACAGAAAAGTGATGCTGCACTGTGAAGCTGGCATACTGGGAAGATTTCTTGGCTGGAAATAGCTGGGTCTCAGTTTAGGAGCACCTACAGGGACTGTAACACAGATCAGAAAGCTCAGAATTTAACCACTGAGGACATCTGGGGACAGTGCTGAGGGAAGCAGAGAAAGAAACCCTGACTGGGGATTAAAGCCCTACTTGTGCCACAGAAGGGAAGGGTCAGGTCAAGGCCAGCAGAAGGGGACTGCTGAAAATGAGCATATTTGGCCAACATCTGCCAGCACAGGTGTCCAATTACCATCCCTCTGTGGAGTGCTCTGTGTTATCTGCACAGTTCCAAGGCGCTGTGGGGTAGATACAGACAGCTGGGGCAGTAACAAAGCAGTGGTTATTGCCACTCCCAATTCCTGTAACTGTGCACATTTCAATGAAGGAAAATCCCCAAGAGGCACAAGTCAAGAGCATCTCTAACGTAAGTGTCTGGAAGCCAATAAAATGAAACATGTTTTCACAATAGTCAATCAATTTGTTTGGGGACAGGACTGATGGGTTTTTTGCAACCATTGGTGCCTCATGTGAAGCACCTACACCTCTTTTGTTAGCATATAAAATTAGGGCAGCCTGACAAAGAAAAGGATCCAGCAGAAGACACTAAAATTCAAGATCTGACCTCACAACCTTTGACTTTATCCACCCAGGTCTGTACAATTTTCTCTACCAGGAAATTAACACTTTCTTGCCTTGGTGATGCAGTTTGAGACCTGGGGAATTTTTTTTTTTTTCTACTGACAAATAAAAGAGTCAGAAGTCACTTTAGTGGGGGGAAGAAGCTGGCTTCTCACCCACACATAGTGCCCCCAAGTCCAAGAGCTCAGTCATCTGGCTTTCTGGGGGTGAGGGGGTGAGGGAATTCTCACATTCCCTGTTCACTCATTCTTGGCTCTTTTCTTTTTTTTTGTCTCTCTCTTTTCTTCTTACTAAACAAAAGACAAGGTTGCTTTCCTGAACCTCACAGGAGACTTTAAAATAATCCTAAGAATGCCACCATAAGGCCTGTAAACATATTTTTCCCTGGGATTTAATTAGTAGAAAGAGCTGTGCAACCACCAAAAGTGTATTTAAAGCAATCTAATAGTCAGTGCTATGATGAAGTTCAACAAGCCAGTTTTTGTCTGAAAAAGAGAAGGGGTCTGGACAACACCTTTGCTGTAAAAAAAAAAAAAAATCCAGTGAAAGTAATAAATAATATTTCCTCTGTTACCAGCTCATCAGTTCTTATTTAACCAGTGAATGCAATGAAAGCTTAATGCAAACATGTACTGCAATCTTCTTCTGTCCCTCCCTCCCTCTTCTACTCTCACTCTCCTTTTCTCTCTCTCTCTCTGGGATTGGCTTATTTAAAAACTATATTTCTGCCTAGGCATTCAAAAATGCTGAATGCCTCAAGCAAACTAGTAGAATAAGCATGTTTCTCTACTGTTTCTTGGCAGGGTCCACTGCCTGAGTCCTGCTTTAAATTAAAGCACATGTGGCTTGAGTTTAACATTATCATGAAAATGAAATTACCACTTTAGAAAAGTCAAGTTATTTTGGAAGTGAAAACTGCAGGTCAGAGCCCACCAAAATTCCAAAACCTTGCTCAAAAAATGTCTTGTTGAAGGTTCAGAGCTGCTGCCGTGGACAGTGCATCCTTCTGGATCCTGATTATAGTCTCCCCCTTCATGTTTTCCTACGTTTGTTCCATGCTCTTGGGAAAACCTTACAGACTTTGGCTCTTTGTCACTGGCTCCCTCTGCAGCTCCTCCCCTGGAAAGGGGAGAGACATAAAAGTTATCTGTCAGAAATCAGCTGCATTGACCCGAGGCTCATCCTACTGTTTTGAAGTGCTTTTGAAAATTGCCCTGGCACTGGTAAACACAACAAAGCCATGTTGAAGTGCTGCTTGTTTGCTCAGCTAAACCCCCTCTGTACTATTAGACTCATTTTCTTGCCATCAGATGAAGGCTGTGTGGAGAGGAAGCAGGAGCCCAGCACTCTTCCAGCTTGGAATGGGTTCTTCTGTGCTCTTTTCCATGCCCAGAGGTTTCAGTAGGTGGTAAATCTCATCTGCAACATGGTGGTTTGAACAGGCTTTGGGTTTTTGTGTCCAGAGTGCATGTGTAAAGCTGTATTTTACCCGTAACATAATATTTAGGTTAACTAGATATTTTTTCCTCTTCTGGGCTTGTTATCACACAAAACTAGATAAATCAAATCAAAAAAGCCCACAGGTACGTGTCAAATCCTGTTGCTGCTATTGAGAAGTGGGTATTGACTTGTCAAGTTGTGGTAGTAATGAGCCATCTACAAGCTGTCACTTGGCAGAACCTGAACTCTGCCAAGTGAGTGGATTGTTAAAGAAATATCATCAGATGGGCTTGATTCTTCTGCTCCACGACACTGTTTTTTATTTTATTGTAATTCCACTGGCTTCAGTGGAGTGAAGCCAGTCTCTGGGATGTTTGGGAAAAAGGAGGAGTCAACCATCAACATGCCAAATATTGCAGCCGACTTGGAATGGCCAGTGCATTGTATAATCCTGTGGAAACATGTACAGTGATTGTGCAAATGGAGCTGGTGATCTGGCTAAGAAATCAAGCCACAATAACTCATCCTGTTTCCTACACACACAAGCATGGACACTCACAATCAGAGAGAAAACCATGTCTGGAAGAAAATAATTCTTCAGCCAAAATTTAAGAGACATTTGGAAGGACAGAAGAATGGCAAGTGCCAAGAAAATTTCCCCCAAGCTAAGAATTAGTAATATTGCCTTGCCTGTGAGGCACTAAAGTTTGCCAACATGACTGGAGTTGAGGGTGAAGTGACTACAGATTTTCAGAGAATTTGAAGCAAGCCTTTAATGGAACATTTAGAATCAAATCAAAACAAATGGAATGGAATGGAATGGAATAGAATAATAGAATAGAATAGAATGATTCTTTTGGAAGAGGTCTACACTGATCATTTAGTCCAACACTAAAGACCTTTAGTAGGTACCTACTCCTAACTTTAAGTCAGCCCATCTACAGCCCAAAGAGCTGGTGTTTAGCCCAAGGTCTACTGTGATTTGGGAAGTAGTCACGAGCAGAGCCTCAGGCCCAGGTTTTTTTTGTGTTGCACTGTGAGACTTCACCATTGGTCTCATCAGGTGATGCACAAGGAGCCAAGGGATTTGTCCTGATGCTCCTGTAAGCCTAATTTCAGATGCATTCCTTTTTTCCTCATACCTCTATCTCTTCCAGAAGGATTATTCAGAAAAGCAGTCATGATCAGGTTTTCCAAGCCATCACAATGAGCAAAAGGGGGATTTTGTTTCTATGGAGAGATCCAGGGCAAGAGGTATGGTTTTGTCAGTTATGGTGCCTCAGGGCCTGGGGGTGAGGAGAAAGGGACATTGATAGTTTGGGGTAGAGGACATGAATTCAAACCCACCAAGTGCAGCAGCAGTTCTGGATCAGCAGCTGGGAAGAAACTGACTGAGGCCAGAGGGTTTGTGGAAAAGTGTTGATGGGCCGGTGGATTGTAATGGATGTGGCAACCAACCCCACACAAACAAAGCACGGCTGTACTTAATTTCGATCAGATCCTATGGAAAAACACCTCTGTAAGTTTAAAGGGGATGGGAAAGTGAGGGGTTTGGACAAGGGGTCATTTAGGCAGGGTGAGAGTTGGCAGGGAGTGAGGAAGCAGCTGCCTGTGGGGGGCTCTGAAAAGGGAGGAAGGAAACACAAGAAGCACGGTTTCATGAGGCAACAGGGATAAGTACAAGGTAAGGAAGAGACCAGAGGTTCACCACATTTCTTCCTTCCATCTTTCTTCCTGAGCATTTTTAATCAAACTTGAATTTGTACTCAAGATATGCTGCTGCTGCTATTCCTGCAATTAATCCATATGGAACCCTTCCAACTAGAGATATTTTGTGATTCTCTGACACTACCCCAACCTGTCTTCATCCTCTCATACATGACTACCCCCTCCCATCCCATGTGCTAGCATATCCTAGAGTCAGTTGAACGCACTCTGTACTCACTATGCAGCTTTGTAACACAGGTTAGTTCCAGGTAGGTGTCACAGATTTCTTACTGCCAACACAGAACTCCTGTCAATGCTCTCAGGATACAAAATGTGCAGCAAGTGGACACCTCTGCTCAGGTGTGCTTCCAACCAAGCACCCTGATTCTGCAATAAGCAAAAAAATTAGTTTTTAAGAAAGAGGCTTAAGTTTTATATCTGAATATATGATTTTCGTAGATGAAATAAGGCATCTGGTGAAAAATAAAGCAGGTTTTAGTGTTCATGAACAATAAGAGGCTCTAGACAGGCTATTGTCAACTCAGGAGTGAAAGCTCCTGGAGTCTTTGAAAATATGAGCACAGGTGTCAGCAGTCTAAAATGCAAATAGACATAGACAATTAGTTAGCAAAGACTCAATATAAATCAGAAAAGTCACATTTTAATTCTACTCATGTCCCTTGAGCTCATTTATTGAAAATTGTGCAGATCTGCTTGCAGCAGGGGATCAGGAAAGGTGAGGAGAACAGTGGTCCGTGATGGTCATATGCATGTATGATATGGTATCTGCAAAAAGGGAAGCTGCAAAAGAGACAGCTGACAGAGGCTTGTAGAAATTGAAGGTTATGGAGAAAGTAAGCAGAAATATTTGCTTTCCATTATGTAGAAGATAGGCCGTGGAGAATACTACCATCGGTCTCCAGGTTTAGATCAAAAAGAAGTATTTTTTAATCAAAAATGTAATTATGCAGAGGAACTCATTGTTGCAGTCTTGTACAGAAGCCAGAAGTGTGAATAAGCTTAAGGTGAGACTCAAAAATCCAGGAATAATATTAGGTGTACTGGTGAACAGACTGTAGCCTCCAACCCCAAAAGAACCCTCTGCTGAACAGTCTGTGGGACAATGAGTAGGCACACTACAAAAAACTCCCCCTATTTTCACCTGCTTATCATGAGCTTTACCATTACTCTATCACAGAAATTATGAGGGAGGACCTCCTTTAATATAATTATGCTTGGGTTGGTGCATTTGGGGTTAGTGTGGAAAGCCCCACATTTGAATCCTCTCCTTGGCTTTCAACCCAGACCTTTTTTTTTATTCTTCCTGCAGAGTGCTACGTATCTGCTGACCCATCCTCTTCCCTGAGTGCATCTGCACCATCATGTTGGCTCATGTCTCAAGTCTGTGCAGAGCCCTGAACTCTCTGATCATCAGTGCCAGTGTTAAGCTCATTTTCTGACTCTCATCTTCACTGAGCTAACTGGCTCTCCAGGCAGAGCAAATTCAGGAATCCAGAAGTGGCAAAGTAGGTGGGAGATGATCTTGTCTGGTGGTTAGCACATGCATTTGAAACACCTACTGCCAGATCTGCCCCATGTATACACAGGAATAGATATAGTTTTATTTTCCTATAATACACACTCATATAACATAAACATGAGAAATATTTGTTTTATATATTATTTCTTAAGTACATGTCTGATGAGAAGAGAAATAAACCTGAGGGAGGGCAAGAGAAGGAAATTCTGTCTGAATATCCTGTAGACCTTTTCTGCATAAAAAGGAGATGGTTCAGCTTTGGATTTCCATTACAGACTATGTAAAATGTTACTAAAACTAAAATAGACCCTAAACAGCCACACTGCAAGGCAGAATTTCAGCCTTATTTCCTTCTCCCTCACTGACCTGACTCAAACTTCAAAGCCCCCACAGAGCCAGAAGAAGGGAATCCCTCAGCTGGTGAGAGTCAAGTTTTAGGCTACCACATGAATGAAGTTCATTGCTCAAAGACCTTGGGGTGTTCTAGAAGATTCTAGAAGGTATCATGTTTGCCAGGAGGTGGTGGAGGCTCAGAATAAGACTTGCAAATGAGGATGAATACCTGCAAGTTGCTGTCTAAGCTCCAGGTATAGTTCATTAAGTTCTAGTTGGCAGAGTTAGCGAGGTCTTTACACTGATTCAGCTGACCAGATTTAGGTGTCAACCTGCAAACTGCCTCCCATTCCTGTAAGAAGGAGAATCTACATTTCTGAAGGGAATATATATCTTTCTAACATTAGATTTACAGTAACACTCTCAAGAATCTGGATTTTGTTTTGTAGACCCTAAAAAAATTCCAATGGTGGCTCATTTATAGATCTAATGCTCTTTGTCCTCTGTTTCTCTGCAATTTCCCTATTTTAAGAAGGTGAAAAGGTTACTTCCCTTTTTCTATAGTATATGACAAAGATAAATATAGCAAAAATTTTTAAGCTTTCACATACTGTAGTTCACCACAAAATAATTTAACTAGATATATGCTAAGTAAATAGAATGTATAGCAGTTCTCATTTACAAAGATAAGAAAAAGATTTTTTTGTTTTAAATTTTTTTATGTATGGCCCAGAATTCCACTGCCCTATCTCCATACTTATTGTGAAAGTGTGAGAAAGAAATATGTGTTTAAAGACTCCAGTATCTCTTATTTGGTTAATGTCCTACAAGTATTTAAATGAGTCATTTGATGGCTCTGCACTTCATGATTGGTTAAGCTATTTAACATACTTTATTGCTTCTGTGATTTATTGCCTGATGAGGACACTCAAAAAAGTCTGAGAACCTCTTTGGGGTTTATTGAGCTGGTACATATTTTATGCTGATTTCAAATAAATCAATGTCTATTATAGCATAAAAAATGGGAACATTGGAAAGAACGTTGAAGAGAACTATTTCCGGAGCTTTGTGTTCTGCTTCATGCATAAAGCATGAGGGCTTCATTAACATGGAAGTATGTGCATGTGAACCTTTGGGTCCTTATTAATCATTTTGTGACTAATACATGAAGCTCAATGATTCCCATAAGCTTCCCTAAAAGAAACCATAACGCACACACTGTGTGAGATGGTTCCCCAAAGGAGCGTGTAACCGTAATGTCTCAGACACCGCGTGTAGGAATCTCGTGATAGATGTGCTGCTCAACGTGTCCTTCCCTGCCCTACTCATTGCTTTTCAAACAAGACCATCTAGAAACAAAGCAGAGCATCACCAGACCTTGTTTTCTTCAGCTGGCACCTTGGTTGTTCACAGCCCTCAGTTCTGTCCTTGATTAAATGAGAGCAGAGCTGAATCAGAAAAAATCCCCAACCATGTAAGTTTATTGACCAAGTGACATAAGTGCTCGTTTGGATGGAGTTGAGGTTTCAGGATGATTGAATCATGACTCTCTTGGCAGTTATCTGTGGGCTGTGAGGTCTTCTTTATGCACCATCCCAAGTCTGGAGAAAAACAAGACTCCTTGAGTCTCTATGCTGTGCTAAATGAGAGTAGTGGGATAAACTAGAAAATTGGTCCCCCAATATTTCCTGGGGTGGTAATTCCCAGTAGAGGACTAGAAGGACAATATCATAGTAGTGCTGAATGGTAGTTCTTTCAAGAAGTTTTTGTGGTCTCTTCCAACCTTGTGTCCCCCACAAATTTAATATATCTACTCTCCACTTCATGAACTGACCTCTGTGAAAACTTCTTGACAAGCTGTGTCTTCTGATTTTCACAGATTTCTACCTACTCAATGAATATAATAATTTGGTCAGTTTTTCATCTGAACTAATTTCACCTGAACTGTGTATCTTTAGTTTGCTTATGAGAACGGCGAGTGAAAAAGCATCAGTTGTGAAACCCTTCAACTTTCCCCAAACAGAAAGACCTGTTTTCCTCTTTTCAAAGAATATTAGATTGGTTTATTCTTGGCAAAGTCTTACTGGCTGCTACTCATGTCCTTAGTATTTTCCAGGTGTAATAATTTGTTCACTCATTCATTCCAGAGTTTTTCTGGGGCTAAAATATAAACTTACTTGCCTATGGTTCCTTGGCTTCTTGTTCTGCCTCTTTTTATAATGGACACTATTTCCAGTTCCAGCTTTTCACCTTTCCGCCAAAGGCTTGTCAAAGATAATTGCTAACACTTGTAAGTCTGCTTTGCCCTGTTCCTCCAGGCTGTGTCTGTTTGTGCAAGCATTGTGCTGCAAGGGCAGTCGATCAGTCCTAAGAAACATTTACTCTTAGTGACCACACTCTGCTTATTTGTTTTTTTCCTCAGACTGGCTCTAGTCTGGTCCCAGGGACTTCATGCCTGTTAGCAGCTACCAATTAACACTCCCAAAGTGTGTCTTCCTGCTTAGTTTCATTCTGAGGTCTAAGCCTGTCTGTAAAGAAAACCAGAGCACATTAAACAGAGCTGATTAGGAGATCTTCTATAAAAGTGCATTCCCCAACCAAACTCAAGGGATGTGGAGCTGCACTCTCAGCACCCTGGACGAGAGTTCATCAGTCTCAACCAATCTGAGAGTAAATAAATCATGGAACTATTCATTGTTCATGATGTTGATAATTTTAGGTCTTTAAATGAAAACTTATTGAAAAAGGTGTTAAATGTATCCTTGTGTCAGCTTCATCTGACAATAGTTCTTCCTCTGCTGGTAATAGGCCAGCTCTCCTTGGTTCTCTTTTTACTGCTGATGAATCTTTGGAATGATTTCTTCATACACTCTATGTTTATTGAAACTTTAATCCTATTTTGTGTTTTGGCTTCTCTGAGTTTATTCCCTCACGCATTTCTGCTCTTCCCATATACTCATCCTGGTAATCTGCCCCCTGTGTTCAACTCCCACTTCTTGTGCTTGAGATTCCAAGGGCTTATGCTTTAGCCAAGCAGCCTCCTGTGCTTCCTGTTTTTGCCTTGCACAGGTTAGGAGATAATATCAGAACATAAACTTGGACACAATAACCCCTTAAGATCTGGGAGGACAGGCTGAGAGAGCTGGGGTTGATCAGCCTGGAGCAGGGAGATCTTTTTGTGGCCTTGCAGTACTTAAAGTCGGCTTTTTAGAAAGTCGGGGACAAACTTTTATCAGGGCCTGTTGTGACAGGACGAAGGATAACGATTTCACCCTGAAGGAAGGTCAATCTAAATTAGGTATAAAGAAGAATTTTTTTTACAGAGAGATTCAGGAAACACTGTCACAGTGTTGGAGTTGGTGGATGCCCCATCCCTGGAAACATTCAAGGTCTGGTTGGAAAGGGCTCAGAGCAACCTGATCTAGTGGAAGGTGAGCCCCTCATGGCAGGGATATTGCAGTAGATGACCTTTAAAGATCCCTTCCAATCCAAACCATTCTATGATTCATGATTCTGTGATCCCTTCCAGCCCTTTATTTACATGATGATATGACGTTTTTCTTTGTGATGCCATAGCAATAACTTATTAATATGGCTGGAACATTGCTCCTTGGAGAACCACAATTTGTTCCAGTAAGAGTGTTGCTTCCATGCATAAGAAAGAAGAAGAACATGACCTTTGTCCAGACCTGAAACCAAAGACTATCCAGGATTTTTTAGGTCATTTAGGTAGAAGGTAGGATGGCACATACAGCCACAAAGCTATGTTTGCAGAACAGCACTTCATAGCAGGTCATGAATAGACATGAGTGAAATTTAGCAACTGGTCTGGCTGAGGATTCAAATTTCTATGAGTCAACAGACTGGCTTTTAACCAGAGGCAGTCATGTCTAGCATCCTGCAGGAGTTGAAAACCTACTGTAGCCTTGTAAGCATCCAAAATGTTATGCAAAAGCAGTGACTTTTTTTGGTGGTGCTCTGTGTGTTTGGTTTCTTCTCTTTTCTTTTTCTTTTTTTTTGCACTGAAGTTGTTCTGAGGACACAAAGTTCTCATCCAGAATCAGAAGTCATGGCTTGTATTACAAGAGTACAGGAGAACTGGCAAGAAACATGGAGCCCATGAGAACAAACTAGCAGCACAATGGATTTGTAATATTTAATCAAATTCTTGATGATCACAAATCTTGCAACACATTCCAAAACTACTAAAAACGCTATACAGAAACCAGCTGAGCCAATATTTAAAGCCTTTTTAATTTAACAGAACCCATTTTTTATAGTATCCAGGATATGTTTCTGGCTTTCTTACTTGTCACATGATCTCCTGTCCAGATGTGCTGGTGTATATCTAGTAGTGGACCAGCCAAACCACAGCTCTTTCCTCCTGCTTGTAGCATGTTACTGTAATTCAGCCATACTTCTCCCTGCTACAGAAGCACTACATTAATATGTGGTATAACAACAATAACACAGGAGGGGATAAAGCTAACCATAACTTTAACTACATATCTAAAAATAATAATAATAATGGAGTAACCCTATTCAAAGAGGTTAATTTGTGTGCAGGGTATAAAATCCAAATATGCAGTTGTTTTGCAAACTTCCCATTTTTCTCACCTATGACAGAAAATTTGTGTTGAGGAGAAGATTTCCTGCAGTTTTCTACAGGAAATTAGCCTCCCCCTTTGTTTAGATCCCACAGATTGTGAGGTGTGCTCATGGGCAGCCAGCTCAGATCTCCTACATTTTTGCTGCCTTTTGTTTCTCGGTGGTGGCTGCCACACAGAATAGAAGGAGAAGGGAATTCCAGGCTTGTGGGTTAATTATTAACACGGTTAAGCCTGGCAGCATGCTCAGAATTAGAAAGGAAAAGCCTGAGGGCTGATTCTTCCCTCCCGTTCACAGGATAACCCCACTGAGCTGACTGCGACCTCCCAAGGCAAGGGCCACATCCACACTCCCCTATGGAAAGTTAGTGGGATTCTTATGAATGGCTCCATTAGGAGCTGGGTGGGCTGGATGCCAAAGAAATCAGTGGAGTTGCTTCTGATTTACACGGGGATAAGCATGCGGGTGTATTAAATCCATAATCCTCGTCCCCACCGCAGCCAGGATGCAGCAGCTGGGTCGTGCAAAGTGCCACAGAGAGCCCTCAGGTGTCACAGAGCACCGAGGGCCCCATCCATGTCAAAGAGCCTTGGGGGTGCTGATTCAGGGGCATGTCAGGCATCTCAGGAGATGATGAAAAGTGGGCTTAGCCAACTGAGTCCTAAACAGTGATTTCAGCTCATGTTCTTGTTCAGTCTCCACCACTCCAGGACCTCAGGACTTAATCTTGTACATCATTACTGTACCCTTGGAAGGTGGAGTTCTTTTAAAGAAAATGAGGTCCAGGCTCTTCTGTCTTGCCTGGCATGTGCAGCTTAGGTGGCAGATGAGTCTAAATGAGCCAGACATGGCCTGCAGTCAGCACAGAAAGGAGGCCACCAAGACCTCACTGCCTTCTGAAGGTGACCTAGAGCAAGTATGCTAATTTATGTCCCTTAACTTAGATGGCCTGGCTCTAGCCCAGAAACACAGTGGGCATACTTTAAGGGTAGTGAAGAATTTCTTGAAGAAGATTTAAGCACTAATTCCTGCTGAAAATAGAGGAAATGATGAGTCAAACCCATTTGGGTGACGTTTCAAAGCCCAGTGATGATTTCTTCACTTTTACAGAACTGCCTACCTATAATCTGGCCCTGTCATGGAGGTGTCTGTGGCATACTGGGAGACTGAACAGAGCTCCCTGGACGTCACCCTCACCAGTGACCTGTCCTTGCATGACTACAAAAGCCAACCAGTGGCTCCCACTGCTACTGGGCCTAGAATTAACCCCACGTTATAAAAACTGCCCTTCCTGAGCCTGAGTCAGTCTAGCACCTCACTGGCTTTGGTGATCTTTCCACTCCAGGTCTTACTTCTGAAGCTGTCCTGATGTGTATTTAAGCTGCTGCCTACTGAGCCAAGGAACAGTAATACTGGAAAAACTGGATGTTCATTTCCCCACTAATACAAATGACATCTTACCACCAAAGGAAAAGATAAAGTTCTGCAAACCAGGAACCAAAGACTTTCTGAGCCCCATATATCCAGAAATACATATCCACTCCCACATAGCATCTGCCTACTTCACCTCTCCTCTCCTCTCCTCTCCTCTCCTCTCATTGACTCTTGATCTTTTCTGACTGAACTCCATCTGATATCCTAGTTCTTGATTACCAATAAGTTCCTGGCTGAGCACTGACAAGAGAAGATTTATTTCTCTGTTTTCCTGTGAGGAGGACTATTTTCAACATGGAGGTTTTTTCCTAAATGAGAAAAAATAAGAAAATAAGACAACAACTAGATAAAATAACAACTAGGGGTTTTTTTTTGTTTGGGTTTTGTTTGTTTGTTTTTGTGAAGTGACTGACATTTGGACACCTCCTGGTTCCCATTTACTCCCTTAATAAAACAATTTTTAAGAGTCTTTCACTCACCACACAGCATTAAACTTCAAGAAGGAGGGGGATTGACTGCTTTTATTGTTTTCTAGTGTGGCCAGGCAGTTAGTGCTGAGAGGGTGTGTGTGTAAATATACATTATAATCACATTACAAATCACTGCCAAGCAGAGCAAACGCAGACTAAAGGATGTCTGCAATCAGAAAAGGGATTGCAGAGTGTGTTCCTGAAGCCCCAGAGTCAATGGGAAGGTACCTTCCAAACTGAATTTTTAATATGTTTTATGGAAAGGTGACAGCTTTAAGGTCAATGTATCCCTGCCACTGTGCCAGCACAGTGATCCCTATCTAGCTGGTAAATTCATTGAATCACAGAGTTGGAAGGGATCCATCAGGATCATTGAGTCCAACTCCTTGTCCCACACAGAACACCTCGAGTCACACCATGTGCCTGAGAGAATTGTGCCTGAAAGAATTTTCCAAACATTTCTAAAACTTGAGCAGGGTTGGTGCCATGACCACTTCCCTGGGGAGCCTGTTCCAGTGCCCAGCCACCCTCCAGGTGAAGAACAACTTCCTAATATCCAACCTAAACCTCTCCTGACTCAGTGCCAGCCATTTCCTCAAGTGCTGTGATTGGTCATGAGAGTGGAGAGATCAGTGCTGTCCCTCCACTGCCCCTTGTGAGGATGTTGAAGACCCCAGTGAGGTCTTCCCTCCTCTTCTCCAGGCTGACAAACCACTGACCTCAGCTGCTCCTCATCCTGCTTCCCCTCTAGAGCCTTCACCATCGTTGTGGCCTCTTTTGGATGCTTAAGTTGTATTGATAAAGAAATCTTAATTGTTGCATATATTACAGAAAGAACATTGCCCTGGGAATGTAAACTGAGGCAAATTCTGCCTTGTGCATTGCTCAATAAGAATTTAAATTCCTAAATCAGAGTCATTAAGTTGATGTCATCTGTGTAGGAAAGTAATAGAATGGTTTGAGTTGGAAGGGACCTTAAAGATCATCTTGTTCCAACCCTCAGCCATGGGCAGGGACACCTTGCACTAGATCAGGTTGCTCAGCTCCTATCCAACCTTGGATAGGAGCCTTGGACACTTCCAGAGAAAGTGGCACAGTTATCTGGATATGGCCAGGACGCCAGTAGCTGGTGCCATGGGGGAACACTGAGCTCTCCCAGCAATTCATCTTGGTTTCCTCTTGGTTTCGCCCACTTCAGCAAACATGAGATAATGCATCAGACATTGCCAGTAAATGATTGTTATTTGCACAAGGAAAAACCCAGCAATGCGTGTACCAACTCCACTGTTTGCTCAGCTCTAGATGGCAGAAAGTTAGACAAAAACAAACACACACCTCAAAAGTACATCAATATCTGTCTTGTTATCACATTTACATGCTATTGAAGAAAGTTTATAATGCAAAAATACATTTTCTACCCTACCTTTCTTTTCAGACAGAATGGATTTTTTTAGTGATGAGAGTCACAGGGTTATTCATGAATATTTAACAATTTAAACTCAATTTGTAAATTCTTGCCTCAGTTCTCAGTGCTAAAATCAGTCTTTTCTCTGTGCCTAGCTGTCTTATTCTAGATTTCTTTACATGGAACCATGATGCCAATAATCAGTATGCAACACGCATGGAAGCGCATGTCTCTGCTCTATCTAGGCGTCCTGAAGCCTGTTTTAATATCTCAGTTCATCTGAACCATCTGTATTCTCAGCTGGTTCATGTAAAAGGCAGCTGAAATGGAGATATGGGTGGTTCAGATGCGCAGAGCACATCTGGTTTCAGGTGCCAGTGAAGGAATTTGTCATTGAGAGCCAAGGCCATGATAAAAGATCTCTGTTGCTACTATATAACAAGTCCTTAATATAAATAGCCAAAAATATGGTTCTTTCCCCAGGGAAAGAAGGTTCTTTCCCCATGGTCCAAAATAGGATGTCCACCATGAGCGTACATTATGGGCAGTGTACAGGGAAAAGGGACAGCAGGTAATAAGTTTTTAGACCCTGAATGTGTCTTTTATTAATAATTTCTGAAGAAACTGGAATTAAGGCTAGTTTTGCATGACTGGGGTAAGGGAAGGCAGCCTTTTCTGAGATTTTAGGAGGTCTTCAGCTCTGCCGAGTAGGGTACTTGATATACCAGGGCTGGGAATAAGGTCAAAGCAAAGAGGCAGCCTGGGAAGCAGTGTCAGTGGAAGCCTGGATGTTGCTGTCATCTGCAGCTGCTTTGGTAAGGTGAGGAGGTTACTTCAGAGAGAAAGCTAAAGACCTTCCTGCAGAAGTTGAAGATGATTTTTTCAGCTGTGATTTTTATTAGGATAACATTTGCTCACAAATTTAGACAAAGGAAGCATTTTATAAATTTGATCTAACAAAGTTACCTCTGGTAAACACAGAAATAAACTCTCAGTGTGTTCCCTTTTCCCTTCTCATCCACATTCTCACCTCACTGTCTACTCCAGATCCACCCCAGCTGATCTCAAATCCCAGCATTTTTCTGACAGTGGGACACAGATAGCGATGCCTTCTCCTGGCAAAGCAGGCCCCTGTAAACAATGCTGCTTTTGTTAACATCATTTTAACTTACTAGATCCTCTTAGTTTGTAAAAGGGAAGATGGGCCCTGAAGGTATTTCAAAGACAGCAGTCCTTCAGAGGTATTTCCTTCTGCAGCATGAAGGATAGATCCAGCGAGGGCGTGAACGTGTTTTGAAGGGACTGAAGCAAGGAAGTTATGTAAGGCAGGGAAAAGGATACCCCCACAGGCTCCCTGGCTGTTCCCTGAAATTGCCAGAGACTGCAATCAAAGGAAGACATCTTAGTAGAAGATTTGGGAATATTTTATAAAACTTGACTTACTCATTTTAGTTTTTTTTTCCTTGTACCTCAAGCTGTTTATGTGTTGTGATAAATGATCAACCAGTGTCTCAAAGTGACCTGAAAAATGACACAGGCTGGACTGGCCAGACTTTCTGAACTGCTGGGTCTGTTCTGTTTGGGCACACGATTAAGACCCAGAAATGAGAAAAAACAAGAGCAAGATCCCAGACCTGCCACGGTTTTAACTTCTGCAACCCTTTTCTCTCTGCAAGTTGTAAGACATGGGGGAATTGTGGCTGCCGGCAGCTGATGCTCTGTTTTACCAATCCAACACAGTAACCAGCAGCCCTTGACAGTTTGTTTTTCTGTTTGTTGAAATCCTATCTGCCCAAACTTCTGAAAGTTGTTTTTAAAGGATTCTAACAAAGGCCTTTCGCATGGGAGTAATTTTGTATTTTGTGGGCATCATCACATACAGAGGTATTTTCTTGATTAAGTGTAAGTTTTATTAAGCTCTCTCACTAAAGGATATTTCTTCTTCTTCCCCACATTTCTTTTGCACTATGATCTCACTTTAGATTACTAATGCAGCCAGATGCATCCTGGATAATTTGGCTCCATGCAAAGTGTCATTTCCCTGTGATCTCTCTGTTGATGCAGTCGTTGCTACAGTTCAACATTATCCAATGATTAAACCAGGACCAAATAACATCTCTGCATTTGAGGAGGGCAATTCTGCTATAAAGAGCCATCATGTACAAGAATGCCTCCATCACACTTGGTAGATACCGTGAGCTGATTTTGATGGCATTCCCAGTTCCCTTCAGGCATGCCCTCGAGATGCTGGCTAAACCTGGCTGGAAAATCCTTCCTGGCGCAAGCACAGTTTGAGGAACTCAGTCCCACTGACTGTTCAGGGTGTTCAAAGCTTTGGTGATACAATGGCAGATGGTCCAGATAAAGAGGAATTTTTAAAAAGTGAAATGGAGTTGTCATGATGGTATGATTAAAAAGGGAGCATAAGGAGAGGGGAAGTGGAAAGATTAGGAAGTGTTAATATCATGGTATGGCATGGAGTTTCAGTAGGAATCAGAGATTCATGCTGCTGCATACAGGTGGACCACAAGCATGCCATCAGTTCTGACTCACATCTGCAGTCATCCATGTCTTATGCCAGAGTTTTTACCACTTGTGGTGAACAGAACAGTCAATACCACAGTGGAGCTACTGCACAGTTTTTAAATGGCTCTTTTTCCTCTCCTCACTGTACATCATGGATTTGTCTGCAGCAAAAACACATGTTCTTTTAATTGAGTTCAAAGTGGGGAAGGAACCAGCAAACGTTTAAATTACAAGTGGAAAGAGGAGTTTGCAAAGCAAGACCAGTTCTGTGAACCACTCTCCCAAATCCTCCACTCGCTCAAAAAAATGTTTGAGCTTTTCTTGCCCCAGACTCAGCAAAGTTCAGCCCTTCCTAATTTAATCACTTAAACTCTAGTAAACTGCAAACTCCAGCATGCTCACATCTTTCTGTAGATAGCTATCACATCTCCCTCAGCCCTCTTTTAGCCAAGCTGCATACACGACATTCTTTTAATCCTTGTAAAATCAAGGCAAACCAAGCTATCAGTTTTGAATGTTCACAGAAATGCATCTTCTCCCAAATCTATCAGTGACCCACAACCATTTATTAGCTGCCTTAGCCATCTCCATAAATCCAGTAGAGGGAGGCATTACACAGATGTGGTTCTACAGCTGAGGAACTATCTCCAGATATTTGGGGTCAATAAAATGAAGCAAGGTCACAAACAACCAAAGCTCTGTCTGCTTTAGTGGCCAGGTAGATGTGGAAAAGAGAGGAGGTTTGTAAAGGAAGGGAAAACATGTTTTCTGGGATGACAAAAATTAATCTCCCAGTGCTCAAGGTGTTTGAGAGAGAGATGAAATTACTCTGAAGGAAGGGCACTAGGGGAGAAATAATGTTTGATTTAGATGTTCCAGAAAATATGTGGAATAATGCTTTTCCATGAAATTCATGCATGAAATCCACAGTGTCTCATGTTGATTTAGCAACTGTATTATATGAGAAGCAACTCATGATATTTTCTCATCCATTCACCAGAGGCCTTAAAAAAAATAAAACATAGCCTTGTTACCTATTTTGCATGTTCTTATTTCTGCTCTACCAGTTTAGTTACAGCTGTAGTAGCAGGAAAAGTTGTTATAAGGCAGGACACTTACCCAGCAACTTGTATGCTCCCATTGGGAGCCCACAGAATCAAGTTCTCATTATGAACTCTATTTTCACCTCCCACATAGTGAGCACTAAAATAGAGGGGAAAAAAAAAAAAAGCTTCTGGCATGTAAAAATATAGAATTTCTTCCTTAGGAGAAATGAATTGAAAACTAATTTTCAAGGAAGCAAAGCTTTCTATCAGCAGTACTGTTATTTCTTATTATTAGTTTGAATTGCTTTAGCACCTGGAACCTTCATCTATGCTGAGAATTGTGCATTGCTGCCTGCTTCAGGCTAATCCAGGGGCAAAAATCCCTCTCTAAATCGGCAAAGGAAAGGAGTATGGTTTGCTCCCATTTTACAGATGGAGACATGGTAAAAGAAGATGTTAAGGCACTTGTCCACATTTATTCTGCCAGCACTGCAACCCAGATCTCTTGAGTTTGAGTCCAATACTTTAACCACAAAATCCTCCTCTTTCCAGTTTCAGTGTTTAATTAATGATGATGATGTCTGCAGCTTCCTCTTATCAAGCCATCCTTTCATCAATGATGGTATTGTGGTTATTTCCCTGCCATGTGTATGGCTGTCTTCCAGTTATTTTACCAGCTCCTGAAACCATGTTCATAAGTGTAGAATTTGCTAATCTTTCCCAAGTCCCTTCTTAAATGTGAAGCTGAACTCTGCTTTCAGTGTACACTGATTTTATGCTACTGATGAATGTAAAGCAGTGATGGTAAAACCTCCTGGGATATGTGGATTAGCTGAGGTTTCCAATACCATTTGTGCTGCCACCTGAAGTGTTCTTGCTTCTTACCACCAGTTAAGCACCTTAAATTATTTTACCAAGGAAACAGAACATCTTTGGAATAGCCTGTGAATTCATTAAAATGGTCCTTCATGCCATTTCTGGTTGAATTTGGAAATAAATGTAACTTGGTCCTAGTTTTTCAGGTGGGGGGTTAGGGGGGGTGCTTCAGGTTTTGTCTCCTCTTATGGCAAGTCCCCTTATTCCATGGTTCCATAACATTTACCTTTCTCCTTTGTGAGCACAAAGGGAAGAGCTTTAAAGGGTTTATTTGCCACTGGTACAACTTTCCTTTTGCTGAAACAGGACTAGGTTCATGATGACCCAGAGCTGACTCAAGACCAGTTGTAGGCCCTTCCATCAGCTCTGCATCAAGCTGAATGAACTATACGGCATGTCAGCAACATTATTTTTAGTGATCATGCTTGGAGGTGATCAAAAGATTCGACATTATCATAAGTGGCTTTGTTTCATTATACATTTTATCTTACTTTAGCTGACCTTTTCTTGAATAAATCTGCATTCTGGGGACCTGGTAAGAACATGCCTCTGTCAGGTAGTTGGATTATAAGGTTGCTGTAGATCCCTTCTAACTGAAATATTCTATTCTATTCTATTCTATTCTATTCTATTCTATTCTATTCTATTCTATTCTATTCCATTCTATTCCATGCCATTCCATTCTATCATTTCTTAGTGGAATGAAAAGTAAAATGAGCAAGCTTCATTCCCACTTATGAGAAGATGTGTGCTCATAGGAATGCTTTAGCTTGTAGCTGACATTAACTTCTTGTGCATCACCAAGATGTTATTCTCCATGTTCTGTGATCAAAAAGAAGCAGAAGAGGATTTAAAATTATTGAGTGAAGTCTCCACAGCTGCTATATGAAAAAATAAAACAGAACTCAAGTCCAGTGGAAGATGGCACAATGGCACAATTCAACTCATATCCAGAGCGGGATGGCCACATCCAAACAGTCTGTTGGGACATCCTTGATCCACACCAAGATCCAGGCCTAAAAGCTCCTTGGTACAATGCTAGGTGGCCTGGACAGAAGTAATTCATCATTATACACTAACAATTTATCAGTCTGAAAAGTCATAGGCCAGGGATTCTGCCTATTCCCTGGCTCTTTCAATTTACTTTTAATCTACCCATGATCTAGAAGGATCTGGTTTATTGTCCATTGATGATGAGTTTAGGCAGTTAACTCAGAGGGAGCCATACGGATCATGTGGATTGCTGCCTTCGTGCCTGGATTACAGGTAGAGTGGAAGCAGCAAAATGTGTGATATCAACAATAAACCAAGATAGGGAAAAGTAAAGAAAGGGGGCAAGTAGCATCCTATGGAGATGTTTGTCCTCTGGAGATGTTTGGATCCATTCTGAGGTCTCCTGGCCAAGACAGTGGGAAATCCAGTGTTTCCTTTATCAACTCATGACTAGTAGGTTTTTTTATCCTGAATTTGTGCCATTTAATTATTAGATTCTATGTTTATGAATGGGAAATACTGTATAGGGTACCTGTGGAAGGTTTCTGGGCTATTTTTTCTGAGCAATTCTGTGTTGTAATTTTAAGAAAAAAAATTTAGTTATTTAGCCTGACCATTGCTGCCAACAACACCTGGCAGGCTGGTAACATACACAGAACATCGCATCTGTCATCAGTAAAATGTCAATCCTGCAGTCCATGCTGGGCCAGAATTCCCACCCAAGGCATTACAAAACCCTCAAAAATAAGGAAGACTGAACTGCAATCTTATTTTGTTCAGGTTCATCTCTTACTGTGTTTTGATTTTCATTCCTTTTGACAGAAAATAAAATTCACTGTAGTTGACCATTTGAGCATCAGGCTTTGTTTAGGTCTGAGACTGGCACATGCCCAATGTTTCAATCAAAGCCAGAAGACTAAAGGAAAGGGAGATAAAGAGCAGTCCTTGTAAAGACCCTGTCATCCAGTTTTGCAATGTTCCAGAGAAGGAAAAAGTTACTTACAGACCCCCACGGTTACCAGCTTATACCTTGGAGCATGACATTTTATTACTTTTCTCTTCTCACTGGTCATCAAATAATCCTACTGTTCTTTAACTCCTCTTCTACAGAATGAATCCATCAGTCTTGCTTTGTCCTTCATATGATTTTTTGCGCTTCTTTTTGCTTTTGTTGAGTCCCAGTTTAGCCTTAATGCACTGCTCCTTAGCAGTGCTCACAACACTCAGACATGCACTAATTGATCTTTGGATATGCTCTCCTTCCCTATCTGCTCCACTGATTTGTTCCGTTCAATTTCATCCAACACATCTCGCATCGAATTTTGCTGTAATTTCCTCTGCTGAAGTTCAGCATCCTTTGTGTTTAACTCTTGGGTTTCTCCATAGTTCTAATTACAAACCTGGAGGATTTAGTTGGAATTTTAATGGCAATATAATAGTAAGCCTAGAGCCAAAACAAGTATTCAGTATTTTGGGACTGCCATGAGCTGAGAGGCAGACCAGGCAGCAGGCTTTAAACACAAATGTGCAAAAAACATTTAAGGAGACTTAACTCAAATTCCTTCTTTTCTCCTTGACCAACTCATTTTATTAGGGAAAGTTTAATTTGTTAAATTGAAATGCTGAGACATTTTAAAGAGAAAAGACTCCAAAAATGTAGCATGCACTTCATGCCAAAATGTTATTCCAGAGTTTGCCACCCATTTGTGTTTCAGTAGAAATATTTGCCTCCCACACCTTGGCACTGGCTCAAAACTCTTTTTCTCAAAGGAGGTGCTGAAAAAGCATCTGAGTATTAATTTGTCTTTTGTGGGAGGTTTTAGTGTTGTTATAAATCACTATAAATCACAAATCAGGCTTTAAATGGGAGACTTCATAAGCCATTCTCTCTGAGTAAGGTTGTGAAAATGAAAAGCTTAAAGCAAATGTTATCTTGATGTGTTGTATTTAAATTCCCTCTAACAGACTTAGTGGCCTGGTTTTGCCAGTGTCTGAACTGCTCTTCCAAATGGTGAAGGGAAATGTGGTGGGCACCTCCTCTTCCAGTGATTAATGTGATTCAAAGCTCCATTTGTCAAAGGAAGCTGCTTCAAGTCCCACTTTTGAATTTGTGGACAGACTTTTCTCTAAGGATCCCATATCTTTGCAAGCATTACCGGTAACTTACCCAGTGCACAATCTGAATTTAAGATCTTAAGGACCAAGACAGCACTTCTTGTTCTGATAAAAAATAGATGTGATTCCATACGTACAGTTCTGAGTGTTTCAAAACCCTAGCCAGAGACTTAGTAACACCCTATATTTACATGACATTTTTCATGCTGAAGTATTTCTCTGAGTCTGGTACACCAACCATGTGTAGGTAATTATCAGTAATCATCGCTAATTGTTTTTACAATTCTTTTTCCATTTTGGCAATAACTTTGAAACGGCAGCTTAACATGAGCTCATCTAAACGTAGACTTTGTGAAGACAACATTTCTGAATAGGAGCTGTATAGGGAATCCAACGAGACAAAGCGTTCCAAGTTGGAGTGCGGCCAGGACACCAAAGTCATTGCTAGAAGTCATGGGATCACTAATGCCCACAAAGTGGTCAGGACCTCCACTGAGTTTTATGAGTGTAATGTCTCACCCTAAGAACAACTTCTTCAGCAGCACAGTACCCCATTGTACTGCCCTGGACTCCTTCATGTGCAAGGAGAAGAGTCCCATTCACTGAAGCCCTCGTGCCAGTGCGCCCGGCTGACCAGACTGCCTTAGTGGGTCTCCCAGCCCAGCAGACCACCTGTCTTGGCTCACCACATGTGGCTGGGCGCCAGCAGGACATGGCAAAGCTCTCAGCTTTCTCAGATAAAGACATTTTTGGGACCTCATGGGATTTGTCCATGTCTACAGAATTTTCTTCATACCTTCGTGCTTCAGCTCAACAGTTTGCAAAGGAGAAGGGAATGAGTTTGGAAAGCTCCTCCTTTGTGCCTGCAGCAGCTGGGGTTGGTATCCCAGCGCTTCGGGCGGTCCAGTGGTAATAGGCTACTGAGAAAACTCACTGAATCCACACATCCTAGCACTGCCCAGGCCAAACTGCCTTTTACCACATGGGGCCGTACTTCAGGTGACTTAAATACTCTTGAAAAGCTGTTGAAATTGCAACTGCCTTCCCACCTTCTCTGGTAATGCAAATCCATCTCTTTCTGTCAATGTGTGGACCCTGCTGTGAGTTTAGGCAAGCAATGCTAAACAGGCACAATTTCCATAAGACAAGAACTCTGTGCAGCCCAGCAGAGATTAAAACATAGGCTTTTTCAGGTTCCTTTGCCATTTACAGTTAGCTACAGGACCCTGCTGCTTGGTGCTGTGGCTTTTGAACTTTTCTCTGGCTTCATCCACCACCCTTACAGCAGCTCTGTGCAGAAAAGAGGAAGACAAATTGAAACCTTTAGGTATGTGGGGAATCTGTAGAGTTGTTTTAGGATGCCAAGGCAACTGTAATAATTACATGACCAAATTCACCACTGAAAGTTCAACTCACTTTCCCAAGTCACTGCTCATGTAGCTTGTCTAGGCACACCATGTGCTGGTGGGACAAAGAGTGAAAGCTGGGCCATCATTTTCTGCAAACAATAGGGTTAAAGTTTACCTTTTATTTATTTAAATAAAAACAACTTTTAAAGATTCTCTGGGGGATTACACAAAGGCTAGAGTCCTGTATACATAACTGAGTTTTTACTGACACAGGTCCTGACAGCATGAATACCTGAGTAGCTGTAGCTAAAATCTAAGGAAATTACAGGCTAAAAAGGCGTGGACAGTAGAAGAAGTAGAAAAAATAAGCAGATAGGATTCTAGCTTGGTCTGAAATTGGAATTTAGATATCTAAATCTTAGTGTGGTTGGGATTTAAACCAATCCAATCCTACCCAAAGAATATAAACATCATAAAACATGGATGGATCTGTCTTAGCAGGCATTGCTTCCACATAAGGTCTGGAAATCACAGAGAAGCATCTGAACATGAGCTAACCATGGTGCAACACAAATAGACTCAGAGCTTGGATTTAAATAAGAAAATTGTGGTAAGAATAGAAAGTGTACTTACTAATTCAAGACATGGTAGAAATCTTGCAGGTTGCCTTGGCTTTTTGTGTCTGGATCTGGCCTCCACCATTTGACTGTGAAATAGAATAGAAGAAAGAATCATAAGTGACATGCACTTAGCTTTTAAAACCGGTGATGGGATTTCTTCACTGGAAAATCAACATTTGAGTATTATTTTTTCAAAGAAAATCCTTACCTCAAATACAGGTCTGAATTAGAAAAACAACTAAAAACTCGAGGGGCACTATGGCTGTAGAGATAATGACACATTTCCATGTCTCCAAAGTCCATGGAAAAGGGAAATCTTGGGTTTTGCTCTGTCAGATGACTGTACAGAAGTTATGTAAAAATCTTCTGCATAGTTATGCACTTCACTAGTATGAAAAAGAGAATTCTTAATATTAAAAAGAGAATCTGCCTTGGACACACTGTCAATGGTATGAAAACGGGTCCAAAATTATGGTTTTGCAGCATCAACTGAACATCCAAGCTGCATGTTATCCATTTATCTAAGAATTTGGAAAGAAATCCTGGTAGTTTGTGGAAAGGAGGGAGTAGAGAATAGAGAGGAGAAGGAAGGGAGGGAGGGAAGTAAAATAGTGTTGACTTTAATTTTTGCTACGGTTTGTTAATTTTGGCATGTGGGAGGTGGAATAGCTCCTGGCTTTTCTTTTATTTTGATTATACTTTTTAATGTTGGCAAACACACCTGGAGCTGACAATAGGCATTTTTCAGAAGCACATTGTTATGAATAAAACTAAAAATAAAATAATGAAGCTAAACAGAACACTGAGTGTGTGATTATGTTAAAGTGACACCCTAAGGCCTTACTGTTGTACTCTCAACTGCACAACCCTGTCACCCTGGCAACAAACAGATAAAAGAAGAAAGATATATATTTACCTCTTGGAAGGGGGGAAAGCATTTGTAGGGCTAATTCCTGTGGTCTTTCTGCAGGTAGAAGTCCTGAGCAGTTTTATCTGAGTAGGATCTAAATAAAGACATCAGGGTTTGGCCTGCCATTATATCCTGATTCTTTTCTTTCATCTACCACTTAAAAAACAAGTCAAAATAAATGCCTGTAGAATTATGATTGCCTGAAATAATGTACAGGAAGTAAGAGTGTAAAACAAGGAATGCTTTTGGTTGATAAATATGCTCTTGAATGGTACACATCAACTAAACACTGAGATATGTTACCTGTTCAGAGATACAACACTGAGGCTACTGTTTTTAATTCCATAAACTTATGTCTTTATAAGAAGTATTTGTATAATAGTTGTCTATACTTTTATTCATATATTCATGCACACGCTAACATACACAAGCACGCACATTAATAAAATGTCATTCCTCAGAGGTTAAGGCGTCTTTGCTTAAGGATTTTCAAAGGCAAAAACTCTGAGTGTTTAACCCACAGACAGATTCGAAAGCAATTTCAAAGACCACATTGTTTTTTGCACTGGTTTGTTAAAATCTATGGGTCTCAGTTGGTTATTTCATGGTAGTAACTCAAAAACCAAGACAAAACTGAGTGCATGTACTCATTGATTTGGAAGCTGTCCCAGACTTGATGAGTATAAAAGATGAAAGTGACTTTTCTTCTTGCTTTCTCTCAGATTACTGTTTCTCCAAAAATTCCAGGTTCACTCATAAGTCCCAAAGATGTGGGGGCACTTCAGCTCAACAGACCCACATTGCATGGGCTGTGGCAGTGTGCAAGTGGTGAGCATTTTCTCTGTGTGGTTCAAAGTTACAGCTATGAGAATGGTGGGCAAAAGAAAACTACTGACTGCTGATTCTATGCCAGCTGTCTTTTCCAAGTGTGCAGGCTGTCACAATTTCATGTTTCCAGTCATTGCTTCAGCAAATAATTGAGGATATGAAGAAAGGAGATAGTGGCACTGGAGATGGAAGCCAGTCTTCCATTGGATATACTTAGACATACTTAGTCTTCTGAGTTTAGGAGGGTCTTATATAAGACAGAATGTGCCTGAATACACATTGATAAAGATGAATTGAAAGTTATATGACTCATGTTCAAACAAAAAAAAAAATTACTACATGGTTTGTTTCCTTAAAATGGATTTTATTTCATTAGAGGTGAGTAACAGCAGTGGTTATGCATCTGTGAAGGCAATAAATTTTAGAATTTTGGGACTCCTGAGAAGTGGGCACTCATACTTTTGATATTTATTGCTTTTCTTAGGAAATTAATCCTGAAGAAAGAGTGTTCAGAGCAATATCCTGAAGACCTCGATCTTCATATTCATTGTTAGCCGGTGGCATCTGGTCAAGACCACAGGAGAAGAATTTAGCAGGTGGTCTTTGAAGGGACTCATATCACTTCTGCTTTCTGTTTGTAAGAAGAAGGAGGGAGGTTCAGCAGAAGAACAGCTCCTACCAGGAGGGCTGTGCCAACAGGAATCAGTACCAGTGGCTCAGGGGGTGGCATGCTCTCCATCTGAGCTGGTGCTGCTCCCAGTTGTCAGCTCAACTGATGGTAGGAGAGGTTGAGAGGTACAGATAATATCTTTCAGACACAGATAGTAACCTGAGTCCTCATGATCTGTTTTCCTCTCATTGTGATTTTTCATCTTATTTTACAGTTAATTTTGGGAACTGATGCTTTCTAGACTTAGCAGATCACTGACAAAATCAAGTTTAGCTACAGAAGTCTAGCAGAACATCACAGAGTCACAGGACGGTTTGGGTTGGAAAGGTCCTTAAAGATCACCTCGTTCCACAACCCTGCCCTGGTCAGGGACACCTTCCACTAGCCCAGGTTGCTCCAAGCTCTGTCCAATCTGGACTTGGACACTTCCATGGATGGGGCAGCCACAGCTTCTCTGGGCAATTCCAGTGTCTTACTCCTATCACAGTAAAGAGTTTTCCTCCTAAATCTATTCCAAATTGACTTTAGAGCCATTACTCCTTGTACTGTCATGACATGCCTTGTAAATATCTTCAGCTAGACCAGGTTGCTCAGAATCCTGCCCACTCTGACCTTGAATGTTTCCAGGCACGAGACATCTACCATCTCTCTGGGTCAGCTGTTCACAGATATCCAGATATTCCTCTCTATTCAAGAGGCCTCTACACTGTATCACGGCTATTTATATATAGATAAACCACAATGGAAAAATAAAAACATATCCTTCAGAGCCTTGTTGAGATCTCATAAAAAGAGGAGATCATATTGAAATGTGTCTTTTCTCCTGCTCTTTTATTCCATTAATGGCCTTTCAATACTTAAAGGGGACTTTAAAGAAAGATGGAGGCAGTAGTAATACAAGGTGTAATGGTTTTAAAATAGAAGAGGGCAGATCCAAATTAGATATAAGAAAGAAATAAGGCTATCCAGAGAGGTGGACAGCCCTGGAAACACTGAAGATCAGGTTGGACAGGGCTCTGAGCCACCTGGTCTGGGATAAGATTCCCTGTTCATTGCAGGAGAAGAGTGAGTGTAAAAAAAGCCTAAGGATGAAGCTGACAAAATAGATCTTTACATGAACACAATGCAAAATATATATATATATAGAACCCAATACGAAAAAATTATATATATATATATATATATATATGAATTATTATTATTGTGCTGGAATATATCCAAACTATTTTTTCTTTACAGAATGCATATCTGGGATATTTTTGTTCACATCTTTATCATTTTTATTGGGCGATAATTTATAGGCCAGCTGATGTCAGCATAATCAGAGTTTAGTACAATTTCTTCTTCTTTTTGCTCAGCAGAGCTGTATTTATTGGCCTGTTAAGTTTCATTTCAGTGAGGTGCAGCCTGAGCCAATGGAACATAACTTTGAAAGACTCTTGGAAACAGGGTCTCTCCCTGCACTTTATACTCCCCCTCATGCTTTATATTCTCATAATATATTAAAGGATTCTAGTGTCACCTTCCAAGAAATATCCAACATTTGCTCATAAATAATTTTTAGCAGTTTTGACTTTTCTAAATATTTGTGGGTTTTATTTTTTTTTTTATTCCCACTTTTTCTGACAAAATGACAAGTTCAGGGGCAAAGCCTGACTGACTGCCCCACATTAGACATTTCACAACTGTCTAAGCACAGTTCAGATGTCACCAAACCCAGCTGAGAGGCCTCTACGGAGTTCAGCAGGTTATCATTTTCCTACTGTTTGATTTGTGGTTACTCTGCTTCAGTAACTGTAAAGAAATTAGTTCCTGGCCAGACAGGAACTGGTAAAACGAAAGTGGTGTTGATAGAGGTGTTACTGACATGGGCAGGATTTTTCCCCTGTAAGTGATATTTGTCCTGTCTTGTCCCAGTGCATTTTCTAAAATCATTACTTCTAAAGTCTCCACTAGCTTTTTCTTTTTTTTTTTTTTTTTTAAATTTTTTTTTAAACATGTATAAGTAATCACCTTGTCTGGAAGCTTTTTTCAGCCATTTCTTCTTCGCATTTTCATATCTATTTTTATGGTCTGCAGTCATCTCTCAGTGAATACAGAACTGGTTTGCTCTTCTCTTGCCTGAAGCTGCTCTTTCATTGCTAGACATCCCTGCATTCACCCACACACCTCGCACAGAGAGGAAATAGATGTGAGCTGAGGCTGCAGAGATAAAAACTGCTGAGGCTGATGAAAATAAAAACTTAATCCAGCTTGCACAAATGAAGTCTGTGTCAGAAAGCTACACAGCTCCTTCAGTCTCATTCATGGTACACTGAATTTGTCTTATAACAGAGCTATTATTTTTACAAAACATGTGTTTTTAGGGCCATATTTAAACTAAGAGTAAATACAGGTTTTCCAGCAAAGGCACAGAAAAAAAAGGCCTTTCATTATCTTGCCTGTATTTTCAACCAATTCCTGCTCAAAGAATAAATAAGCCAAAGAGGGAGGTATTTTTCTCTTCTATGGAAATGTTGATATTTTGAACTTTTTCAGGAGATAAAAATAATCAGACACAAAGCTCACTGCAGCTTGGGCATATTAAACCACTCTTCTGAGAGGACAAATGCATCAGTTCCCTGAATTATAGCAAGAGTTCTTTTTGATAAACTCTAATTAGTTAAAATTTGAAAAGACAGCCTGCTTTTAAACCAAACCAAACCAGACCAAACCAGACCAAACCAAAAAAAAAAAAAAAAAAACAAACCAAAACACCCTTATGATATTTCATTTTAAAAAATGGCAACAGATGCCATTTGGAGTGTGAGCACCTTGAAACTGTGGGTGAAGTTGTAGTGAAACTGGCCCTTCCTGCATAAATTTATGGCTGCCAGTGAATCAACTCTTTTTTTCTTTTTAGAAGATTTATACAAAACTTTGAAGAACTCTACCAGAAGACCATTGATATTTAAACATACAGGATTAAAGGATAAGAATAATAATTCTTCCTCATTACTAGGAGTCACATTTGCTTTGACCAAAGTAAACCCTTTCATAGCATTCAACTATTCCTTGGCTCATCCAGTCCAATTCAATTGGGAAAATGAGGAGAGTTGCATCGTAAGCTGGTTTATCATCTAAAGTTCAGCTTTTTGCTCTGAAGTCTCCTGGTTTGGTCCTGGGTGTCTGCTATTCTGACAGCTGTCACATGGGCATCACCAAGTGTTCAGAAGATCCTCCTCTTGCCAGGTTTCTGTGTAGCTTGAGCTTGTCTCGGAAGCAACTTAGTGATTTCTGAGCATGAAAAGCTTGGTAATGTAAGAGGAAGAAATTGGGGTGGGGGGAAAAGGCAAAGAGAACTGAAGTTGAGGAATGAAAAAGTCCAGTCAAAAATGACCTGAGTCCATGCACCTTGTGGTCCCTTGGGTGGCCAAAGGTCCCAGCAAGAGCAGCCTGTGCCTGGCAGGTCTCAGTGAAAAAGTCTGGAGGTCAGAGCTCTGCTGCCCTTTGCATCCTGAGGACTGGCTCTGTGGGAAGTGCTCCCAGGAGCACTGATGTGGCAGAGAACAGGAGTCATATACTCTACACTCTACCCTTGCAGTGATTGAGTCAGAGAAATTAGAGATGGAAAATGCACTTAGGTCACTTGGTCCGTTCCCCAACTGTTTAAAGGTTGCCCCCTACAATGTGTTCTTCATTGCTTTGTCTAGTCAGCTTCCCCCTTTTCCCTGGGGGTACCATTCCACATAGTAATAGACCTCGTTGTTAGGAAAATTTTCCTGATGTGCAGCCTAAATTTTCCTTGGCTCACGTTCATCCCACTACTTCAGTTAAAACCTCCTAGTCAGCTCTTAACTTCTCTCCACCTCAGGCCCTTTTCTTCCATTAGAGGAAACAAATGAGTCTGATGGAGTAAAGCCCTGCGTGTTTAAAAAATAATGACATCCTTACCTCCCAAGAGTGATAGTCCATACAGAATTAACATTAAATGTGCAAATTGCCTTATTTTACACAGAAGAAATGAATAGGCCCCTGGTAGTTTTAATCACTTGTCTGTTGGCATGGCTTTAAAAGTCCAATGTCTACCACCATTTACTGAAATACATGGAGCCAGGTCCCACCTGGAAGAGATCAATCTGCCCTGGCTGGTCAATCCAAGCTCAAAGTCCCAAGGGAATTTGTATCACCCAAAGGCCTGTGAGCTCTCTTCCCAGTCAAGGCTGGGAATAGAAGCATTCAACACCTCACTGGTGACATATGTCATGGACCGTGGGACACCAGGCTGGTGTCACCAACACTTTCACTGCTTTGAAGAATCTGGAAGAAACTGTGGGATTTGGATTTCCACTCACAGATAGCCAAGTTAAGCTAAGAATCCACTGCACTCTCCTAGCAGAGCCACATGAGCATTTGATGTTTTGATTCTGCTGACAGGGAGAAGAAATGTCATTTTCTACCAACCCAAAATAAATACTGTCCAAAAAATTTGAGGAAATGTGTAAAACAGCAATGCAGAGGAAGCAAAATGCTTCAATTATTTCTTGAACTACTGGCGTGGCTTGATATCTTTAATAAAACAAATATTTAGAAATAGAAACAGTCTTTGGCATTTTTCATACTTTTTCAGGACCCTCTTATTTTTGTTTTGTGACAAAAACAACTTGTTGCCAACACCATAAATCACCAAGGGCTTCAGCTGGTGGAAATCCACAATTTTGTTCAAAATATGCTTTGAATTACAATTATAAGTAGTAAGCTCTTCTAGAGGGCTGTTCCAGTAAGACCTGTCTCTGAATAAAATGAGATTTTAGCCAAAGTTCAAGATAAATGGGAAGCTAGACTGAGTGGCAGATGGGAACGATGTGGATCAAATCAGATGTTGACATTATACGATGTACAGCAATTGTCTGGGAACCACTTCCACAAGAAAAAGCAGTAGTGAGAAGTTACTGTTTCATCCTGGCTTATTTTAGAGAGTCTGCAGCAGAACCTGGCAAGGGGTTGTGGTGCACTTCTGTCTTCAACTTCTACATAACTGAATTCCTCTTTGTTGAGAGGAAGATTTCAGTTTCGTATATCACTTGTTATTAATAATTACCTTGTGCTGTTACGGTGTTTGAAATCCCTTTCCATGCTAAGCTTTGCATGATGGCAGAACAAAAACTTACTCCTTGCTCTGCAAATGTAAAGGTTTGGTGTAAAATGAGGTGGACAGAGAGCAGATGGACACCTTTGCTCAGTGCTGCAGTCCTGGCACGCCCAGGAGAAAGGACAGAGTCTCATCCCTTCATGCCAGGCTGGATGGGGCTCTCAGCAACCTGATCTCATGGAAGGTGTCCCTGCCCATGACAGGGAATTGGAACTGGGTGATCTTTAAGTCCCTTCCAAGCCAAACTATTCTGTGATTCTGTGACATCTGAAAGCCCAGAGTATGTCACCTTTATTTCCTGTAAGACCAGTACTAATTGCCTAATGTCCTACAGCCTAACTCTGACTAAGGCAAGAGCAGGGTTTCAGTGTCTGTCAAGAGGAAGAAAAATTCCATGTGGAAGATGACCAGAAACACCTGAGAAAGTACAAAATATGCTGGCTTTTACCATTCAAAAGCAGTCTCTCAGCCCAGCCATGGCTGGGAAAGTCCTTGGTCCAACTGTATTCAGCTCCAGTGCACTTTGGGAGCAGTGCTGCCTGCCTCGGTGCTCCTCTGGCACAGTGGGCTCCACAGCCAGCTGGAGCTGAGCAGATCCTGCATTTCTATTGCATCCTTGGGTGATGTGAGCAGAGGCTCCCCAGCCCATGGGATGAGTATGGAATATGTGGCTTTGGTCCCTGGCTGGGTGACTCAGCTGTTCCCTCCCAAGCACAGCCATGACCAGCACAAACACTGCACACACAGCCCAGGACAGGGACAGTCAGGGCCACAGGGTATCCTTGCCCGCACTGGTGGTGCAGCATCTTCTGCCCCGTGGCATCCAAAGAGGATCTTTCACCAGGCTGGCAGCTGTGGCTCAGGATAAAGCCCTGTGGTTATGGGTGCAGCCAATCCCTGGCACAGGTGTCTTGGTTAGTTGTTCACGGACTGAAACACTGAAGAGAAACCCAAAGCACTCTGCAAAATGCTGTACTGAAAGGTCTGGGAGGAAGCTGGAGGCACAGTCCCTATGGCTTTGTGGGCAGGGCTGGGTGCCCACAGGGGCATCTGGCAGGGGGTACCTGCTTTGTGCTGCCCAAACAGAGCTGTGATGGAAAACTCTCTTGTCTGGAGGAGGGAGCAGCTCAGGCTCTGAGCTGCCAGCTTGCAGCTGGGCTAATGGGAAGGAATGCACTCCCCAGCAATGATTCTTTATAAATTATTTTTACTGGAAGATTTGAGTGTCATTACGGTGAATGTGTGTACAAATATTGGAAGAACAATGTGTGCTAGAGAAAACAAAGTGGAAAACCACCCGGCTTCCTATTTCTCCTGGGTAAACCTGTGATTTCTCCCACCTTCTTGAGTTGCAGTCTAATACAATATTGTACAGCCTGCTGCCTCCTTAAATAATTCCTGCTGGAGTAGCAGACACTGAGTACATCACTCAAACCCCATGAAGTTGTTTAGCTTTCCTTTCCACATCCTGAGGAGTTAATTCTCTGGGAGAATGGAATGACCTGGATGTTCCTCTGGGTGCTCTCCTGGCACAGGATAACTCCTGGCATAGGGCTGGAGCTGGATATTTTGAGGGGGCTTCTAGTTTTACTGTCAGTCCTATTCTCCTGAGTTCCCATTTCCCCTCTTCCTGTTCCTCACACTGCTATTGTGATTCAAATAAATGTGATATATTAATGTTTCACTGGTTTAAAATGAACTGCAATTACTAACAGAGGATTTATTTCATTTACTTCCAGCCACCTAGAAGTCAAGCATCTGGCTTACAGGAGTCATCTATAGTCTGGGGAGAGCCATGGGCATTGCCAGAAGTCAAATGCCTCCCTACCTATTTTAAATACATTTTTTTAGGCTGAGATAAAAGCCCATGGCTGTAAAGGAACTACAAACCCAAGGTTTAGATGATTCAGGTGTGGTGACTTGAAACCCACCTTCAATATTTGTTCAGAAACAAACTGTGAAAGATGAGATCAGTGTGTTTGGGATTTTGATAGGGAGGCCACAAGGGCTTGTGTTGATCACAATGCTGACTCTAACAACCTGGCCTTCAGCCTTTACATTTTCACATCCAGAGTGTTTAAGGGTGTTTTAGTAAAAAAGCAAAGCAGCATCTGCCAATTTTAAAGTAAATATTTCCCCATAAATTCCTGACCTGGAAAATAACAAGGCTGTGGAAGAGGAAGAAGAGGGAGCAACTGAAGATGTCACAAGAGAGAAAAGGCCAGCAGGGGATTTTTAATATTTTAACAGCCCCTGGAGTGTGAGATGATGAAGTTATTTCTACACAGGACTTTGAACACTTACCAAGGCACTGCAACTTTCAGCCCCTCATGCTTTGAGCTGAATAAAAATGAATAATTTAGAGAAGAAAATCTCTTGAACTCCTTGCCATGGGTTGTGTGGATCTGTCACGTTGTCATTTCCACAGGTGCTGGGGAACTGTGGGGATACAGTGCCAGCTCTACGGGGGTTTCTGTCTTTCTTCAGCCATTCTGCTGCCACTTTCAGGGGCTTTAGGAGACATTTTGGTGGTAAAGTGTGCTCTAGCTGTTGACTGGCAGCATAGCACATGTGGGGCAGCAGCTCAGAGGTGCCAGTAAAGCTGCCGAGCACACACAGAGCAGCAGCAGGGCTGGTAGCACCAAGCTGGATGGGGACTGGGACAGATGAAAGCCGAGAAGAGCAAACAAAACCTGATATGGAGTCAAACTTTTGCCAGCAAGGTGATGCAGTCAGAACAAACACTTTTTTCTTGCAGTTTTTCAGTGGTTTAATGAAGTTGAGGGTGTAATTCCCAAAGGACTTGAGTGTTGAATGCACTGAGTAGAGAATAATGCACTTTGCTGAATGAGGAGCATGTGGGCAGGACCCCTCTTAGCATGGCAGAGAGGCCCTTTTGGGCCATGGTGGGGCTGCCCAAAAGTACCTGAGCTGGGTTTTAACTAACATGGACTGGGCAGAAGTCTCTGCAGATGGGGACCAGTGGCATTAGAAGGGCCCTGGCTGGGCTCATGCTGGCTCAGGCTGCAGGGGCTGCCCCTGCCCACGGCCAGCCTCTGTCTGCCCCACTGGCCCCACAGCCAGTTGCTGTGCCCTGTGAGAGCCAGCAGTGGTTACCAAGTCAATCCAAAAGCTGCTACATCTGCCTACAGGCTCTGGTCCTGCTTTGCTGTCAGGATGCTGCAGGACCAGGCAGCTTGGAGTCTAGACAGCAAAGGTGCTCAGCATCTAATATCTTTGGCTGTGACACCACAGAAATCTCGTTCCTTTAGGAAGAGGCTCAGGAATAGCACTTTTCCCTCCCTGCCAGCTGGATTACACTCATAGCATCTTTGAGAATGAAGAACACTGCCTTCACAGCTGAATATGGGCAACTTTTTTGGGCTTTTTCTGGATTTGCATGCCATGGAAACTGTTCCCAAATCCCTTAGACACCTAAATGAAGTCAGTTCTAACCTTGGTTGGTAAAGCATCAGCAGCTGCACAGTAATACTTTCTGAACTTATAGCTGTGTGCCTTGCACAGATCTAGAAAACTCCAGTGACATTTTAATCAACATTAGGCCATGAAAGGTTACTACTGGAAAACATCAGGATCAATCAAACAAAACTATCAACAGTGGGGGAATATGCTATTTATTTACTACTTATGCTAAGATAAAAGATGGAAAGATGGTAAAAAATGAAAATTATTCCTTTTAGTTTTTTAATCTTGGAGCTTTTCCCTTTCTTTCCTGCTCTATATTTCATAACAAAATGAGGAAAAGTGATAAACTTCCTTTATGTTTGCTTTTTTAGTCTAAGGAAAGTGCAATGGACAAATCAAAAACCAGAATGTTTTAAAGATACTTCTTTTATCTCCTTTAGTTGAAACACATATTTAAACACAAACTTAAAAGGTAGTGTAAGACATCTATGAAATGGTTGGGGTTTTTTTCACCTTTTTGTTAAACACAGCAGAGGAAAAAATGTCTGATCAGACTAGAAAAAAAAAACATGATTGAGCAGGACAATTCCTTTGTCTTTCAGGCATAGACTCAAAAAATATGGATAGGTTTATATATAAATACATATGCAATAACCAAAACCTCAAATTCAAATACACCTGAGCTTTGGGGAAGTTTGTATATTGATTCAATCTTTGTGGCTTAGGCTCATCTGTAACAGAAATATTTGCAAATAGACAGAATACTTCCTCTTTAATCTTATCTAGTGATCTGTCTGTCTGGGATTTTCCTAGAGATGGCCTCAGATCCTGATATCTGAGGGCTGTGTAGCTAAATTATAGGAAGATCATACACAGCTTCACAGAGACCTTTACTTTCTTCTCTTTGCCATGAGCATGTGTTTTGTTTTAATCCACTGGGATGAAAGGCAGAGCAGCAGCATAGCCTGGCTCAGCTGCCACCAGGACTGTGCTTGGCCCACATTTGGGAAAAGATATTTGGACTGCTGGTTCATAAAATCACAGAATGATTTGGGTTGGAAGGGACCTTAAAGATCAGGGACACTGTGGACAGGGACAACTTGGTCTGGTTGTTTGCACTAAGGGCAGACTACAGCTGAGATGCACAAAACAGCTCTGCAAGAGCTGTTATTTCTCTTCCCAGGGGCTCTTACAGAGCTCCAAGCACATCCCAGTCTTCATCTCCAGCTCTGGTGCCTCCACCTGTCCAATCGTACCTCACAAGCTGCTCTACAGGTCAGACATTTGGGAAGACCAAATCCTGGATTAATCTCCAAGAGGTCTTTCTCCATTGTTTAGGGTTTCACACCTTCAATGCCACCTTTAGTCAAGCTGCTGCACCTTGGCAATAGGGAAAGATGGTGAAATGTCAGGATTTATCCACATGTGCCTGGCTAAGTGCTGTAAATTAGATTGGTCTGTTTATGCCCTTGAAGAGCCCTGGGCACCACGGGTAAATCAGACAGATTGACTTGAGCTAAGCATCTTCACTTCTCTCTCTTGGAGGGCAGGAGGTGGATGAGGCTGCTTGGTAGCTGTTCAGCCCCACTGCTCCTTAGACAACTACCCTGCTTTATATTCTGAACAATTTATCATGGCTTATACCTGTGCTGGTAGTTACGATTACCCTTGAGATTTAGTGCACTGGGAAGGGCTCCAATTTCAACAGAGCTGTGCCATTCAACATGGATAAGGATAAACATGGAAATTTTTCAGAGTTTCATTGTGTCCTTTCCTTTCTGTGTCCCCCCACATTGCCCAGAGTGGTTTTGTTACTGCCTTGAGCATTTTCTCGTGGGTAACTTCTCACCACTTCAGATTCCCAGCATTTTCTGTGTGAGACCTCACCGGCTCCTACCAGCGCTCGTGTGGTTAATGGGTGAGAGGAGGGGAGTGAGCGCATCCGAAAGAAACGCGAGAAACATAAACAATTTTATTAACAAGACCACAAAACTATTTTTTAATGTATGCAGCCATTTACAAGGGGCAAACAAACAAACCAACAGAAAAACCGACTGGGGAGACACGGTCGTTTTCTGCGACCGCAGCGAACTTGCTCCAGTGGTGTGGGCGGGTTTGGGGAGGGTCCCTTTCCTCTGGCCAGCACCACTCACTGTGAAATCTGGCACTAAGGAGGTGGGGTGCCACCAGCATCCTGCTGGGGCGCCAGGGACGATGCCAGCTGGGTGAGGGCTCGGGCAATAGTGGAGAGGTGGCTGTTCATGGTCCGCAGCTCCGCCAGGATGTCGCTGACGTTCGCTGATGCCTCGGAGCCCGCGGGCACAGCCTGGGCAGCCGGCGGTGGGGACGCAGCTCCCGGAGCGCTGCTTCCCATAGCTGCTGGCTGGGGATTTTCCTCTTGGGAGGGGTGTGGGGCTGGGCTGCTGCAGGGCTTCATGCTTTCCAGAGAGCCTGTGCTTATGGGTGGCTGGTCTTCCTCCTTGCCTTGGATGGTGGCAAGCGTTGCTGAGGCGAGGAAGGGCAGCCAGTTGATGAGGTGGGTGGCACCACTGGGTGGGACAACCGGCAGATAAATCCCAGGGTGCAGGGATGGAGTAGAGGCAGTTGGGGCGGGAAGAGAAGGATGTCCAGGGTGAACAGTGGCAGCAGAAGTGGATATTGATGGTGAAATAGGAGGTGGTTTCGGATGTAAGGCTGCAACACACGTGGGTAATGGTGGTGAAAATGATGCAGTACCAGTGTCAGAGGAACAGGAGGGTGATGCTGGAGCTGTGAAAGGTCCAGGCTCTTCAGAAGTAGGTGGTGAAGTGGCAGCAGGTGGAGCATCAGGAGTGCAAGGATCTGAATCTGCAAGGAAGATACATCATGAGCCTTCATTCACACATATATACAGACTGCTGCCTGCTGTCCCCTCAATGGGACCAAGCCTTCTTTGATGAAAGGAGAAATTTCACCATCTGGCAGTGATACTTTCTGTAGGCCCATTAGAAAAGAACAGATGTAATCTAAGACAAAAGCCTATTGTAGGTAAGCATGAACTAAATAGTATAAAACTAAATTATCTTTCCACTCTCATTCTTCATAAAACCTGTGGACGGGCCTGAACATTTTTCTGGTTGGCATCTCATAGCTATGAATTAGCTGGTGAATTGCCTACTTGTTTTCCTGGCCAGCCATGGAACCATGGTAATGTTCTAAGTGACTCAGATGTCCTGTGTAGATGGGAGGGCTGGACGGCTTCTGTCTGAGCTAAATTGTTGCTTTACAGAGGGTCCCAGTTTTCAGCATTTTGGTTTGAACAGACAGCTAAACACCAGACACAATAAGGGCTACCCAGTGGTTTAGACCCTTCAATTTTTTTTATGTGTGGAGACACGGCAGAGTTCACACAAAGTTTGATGTATATCCCTGCCTAGATCCCTTCAGAACTTCAGACATGAAAATCAAAAAGAAGAGACAGAAAGAAACTGTTGACACTGTGCATCCCTGACTGACATTTGTGCCATCTTGTAAGTAGTTCACTGGACCTTATCTGATGCCCACTGAGGTCATTAGAAACATTCTTACTTGGACTGAGTCCCTTAGATACAGCACATGAAGAAAGAGCAGCCTCTGGTTGATATAAAGAGGCTTGGAGAGCCGCATGATAGTCTAAGGTGCTCTACCCACTGTGCCCAGTTGCTAAATACCATATGGTAAGGATGATGATCCTATTTCTACAATCATTCTGAAAGCCAGAAATATAATAGGAAATTTTACCATTTCAACAGCCCCAAAGATTTGCATAGGTGGAATTACAATGTCACACTATACATCTTTATTTTAGCATTGGGAACACATTATACAGGAGGTGGTGATATGCTACAGGAGTGGTCAGTGTAAAACAGATGGATTTTAAAACTCCTTTTGCTGCAATTAAGTGCAAATTTTAAGGCACTGCTGTGGATAAAAAGACACAAATTAATAAATTTATCTAGGTTAAAACAACCTAGAGAAAGCCAAGTACTGAGGTGTTAACACTATGCTATTATTATTTCTGGCATCTAAAATATCTGATGTGAGAAATCCATTTTCATTACTGGCTGCTTTGGTATTCCAGATAGCAAACTGAAATTCTGACTCAAAAGCAAAGGTTTTTCCCTGTCATTCCTAATACCAAGCCAGCTGGACATGCAGCCAGAAAAAGTCCATCTTTGTCCCACATGGGACTACTATGTTGTTAACCAGACACACATGTGGCTTGGAGGGGATTATGACACAAAACTGAGTCTGCCTTTATGTTCCTGAGATTTTTATGGAGAGTTACTGCAAGTTCCTTGAAATGGTTTCCTTCCTCTGTGTGTTGGCTTTCTTCCCAATATGAGGTCCCTGCCTACACAGGCACTTGACCCCTGTCCACTGGAGGTGGGCTGAGGATGCTGGATTTTGGGCTTCCAAAGTGCTCTTGATTTGCTTTTGGTTTTTCAAAACAAAAACAAAAATAAAGGACAGCTCAACTACAGGTTCCTTTTCCATCCAAACCACCGAAGTTTGCAAGGACTGAGATGAAAGTTTCAGGTTTGGCTGCACTGTGGTGTTAACCAGAACAGTGTTTATGGTCCATATATAGTGTGGCTAATCCCTGTCCACACTGCCCAAGCAAACCAAATTAAATGTAATGTTTTTCCATACATTAGAGAGCAGAGGAAGCTTGAAAAACCTTAAAGTAGTCTGGTTTATAATCTGCGGCAAATAACTGTCACAATTGATTCTTAAATAGTCAGAGATACTGGGGTTAATATACGAAGAGTAGCAACTTATACAGACAAAAATAGAGGCAAAAGTCTGGACACCAAAGGTTCTTCCATTTGGCTGAAACCTTTCCAAGCAGTGTGGTTTCCCTATCAGAAGCCACAGCTTTGTCATTCCCCTAATCCCCCTTTAAGATTTATTTATGCCATGTAGCCTTTAAACACAACTTGCTCAGCTTGATCAGGCTACCACACTTCCATCTAAGAAATTCCACATGGGTGTCTGGACACCTGCACCTGGATCTTTGTGTATTCAGGACATGTGGGAGCTGTTGCAATGCTCAGATCATAGAACACAGAGTGACTGATGGTTGGGATGGGTCTGACCCAGCTGCTCAGCATCCAAAGACTGCAGAATCACAGCATCACTGAGACTGGGAGGGACCTCTGTGGACTGGCCAGTCACAGACTCTGCTCAAAGCAGTGTCAACAATTTTTTCTCCAAGGTCAAAATTGCTGGAGTGTGCTTGAGAAAGCCCAGTTATATGGGAGTTCTGAGTAGGATGAAACCTGGAGCAAGCAACTACTGTTGTGTATCAGATGCAACGGGATGATTCTCTTTATTTCCTTCCTCTCTAATGCTGTTTTTTTTCTCTCATTACAACTCACCACAACTTTAGTGCCTGGTCATTTCCACTTTTTTTGTACAGTCCTCATAGAAAGAGAATCTTAACTGGAGCATCCAGATGCACTGTCAGTGCTGGGGGTGCTCAATCCCCCTCTAGACAGAGCTGGAGCTAAGTGGGGTTGGATGGATGCCTGCAGAGAAGAGAGATGTTGAACACATAGTGCTCAGACACCTATAGTTACCTTCCCTAAAGATATCAGCCACCTGTTCCTGGTCACTCAACACCCCCCAGTAGACCCAGTCCACAGAAGCTGGGTGGATGCTGTAGCCTATCCCCACATGCAAAGACTGACTGTTCAAGGCAGGCTTGTGGCTTAGAAGAAAATTTATATCAGCATCTGGGGGTGTGAATCCAGGGTTGGGATCAACTTAATCTAAACAACTGTACTAAAGTTGCTTGGTGAAGAAATTCCCTGGAAGTCCCTGCACTTTCCGTGTTGTGTATTGAGGGAAAAACCATAAATGAAGGCTTAGACACGTAAGATGTATCTCTCTGAGCAGCCTCAAGAGTCACTTCTTTTATATTGAGAGCACAGGCAGCTTTGCCGCATCCTTTAGGAGGACTGTTTTACTGAGATGGGATTCCAGTCACAGAATCACAGAATATCCAGAGCTGGAAGGAACCTACAAGGCTCATTGAGTCCAAATCCTGAACAAGTCCACCCCAAAAATCACACCATGTCTCTGAGAGTGTGTTGTAGTTTTTCTTGAGCTCTACCAGGCTTGGTGCCATGACCACTTCCCTGAGGAGCCTGTTCCAGTGCCCAGCCACCCTCTGGGTGAAGAAACCTCTCCTAATAACCATCATATACCTCCCTTGATACAGCTTCATGCCATTCCCTCAAGTCACCTTTGGCTTGTCTGTCTACACACAGTCACAGTCTAAAGCATAGCTGTCTATATCTTATCTAATTCCCAAGCCTTTCTTTCCATTCAGTGGATTAAATAAGTCAAGCATCACCTCTTTATTACTAAAGTGAGAGATTTGTCTTCGTCACTTTGCTGGGAATAATGTTGGATAACTAAATTGGATGTGGATGTCATGATCTGAAAATGCCTGCATTGCAAAAGAGAACTGTACCAGTGCATAAAAATGACTGCCCAGTTTAAAAACATTCCCTACCCTCCTGATCTACTCTGGATCTCCCAAAGGGAAAGCCTTTGTACATCCTTGTTGTACCTATTTGCAAGTAGGAGGGAACTCTTCTACTCTGCCACCTCCAAGAGGATCTCAGGGTGTCCAAAACTCATGGCACTTTAAATTGGCTAGGTAATTCAGTAATGAGAGGGACCAGAGGAGCACTTAGGAGGGGATTTCTTAGTACATGTCCTGCTCATGATGATGGATGTCACCAAAAGATTAATGACCTGCCCTATGAGAATGGCCAACTGAAGTTATTTTAAATGCATTCAGCTGTATGAGAAGACCTTGTACTTAACTTTAGAGTCAGCCTTGGATATCTAAGCTGCTTTTGTTTGACTACTGATTTTATCTGCCTTGCAGCTAAATTGCTGCAAACTCTGATTTCTTAGTCTATTGTCAACAAACAAGGGAAAGGTCTGTGAAGAAGAAACCTTGAGGGAAAAGCAGGAGCATGACTTTCCACAGATTCAGCTCATGTAATATCAGCCCTTTAGCTGGCATCTAGCATGAGGCAGTCGTCTTGGCTCCAGTCAAGAAAGAAGCACCTCTGGGGTAAAGCCATTCCAAGCTATCAAGTCCCTAAGTGGGATGAAGGATAGTGCTCTGGTGTCCCTTCCCTCCCACAACTTCTGCTAAGTCCACTACCTTAGATGGGCTGAGTATCTTCTAAGTGGTTGAAGTTGGGTGAGCTGGATTTCTCACTTTATAGGTAGATGTAACAAGTCATTTCAATAATCACAGATTGGATCAGGCTGGAAGGGACCATAGGGGGTCATCTTGTCCATGCTCCCCTTTTAAGCAGGGCCATCCCAGAACACAGGGCACAGGGTTTTGTCCAGACATTTCTGGAATACCCCAATGAGCAGACTTCCCACCCTCTCTGGACAGTCTGTTCCAGTGCTTGGTCATTGTCTAGGAAAGAAGTTCTTCCTCATGGTCAGGTGGAACTTCCTGGGCATCAGTTTCTGCCCGCTGCCCCTTGTCCTATTGCTGGGCATCACAGACTAGAGCCTGGCTCCATCCTCTTGGCACCACCAATTTCCTATCAAATCTCAAGAGCAGATGGGAAATGCTGCTTCTGTGTTCCTGTGAAAAGCACAAAACCATAGAGATAAGATTTAAAAAAACAGGAGAGTAGAACCTGAAGCCCCTAGAGTGCTTCAAGTAATGAGCTTGTGGTTGAGAAGGTGATAATCTTTCAAGTGAGTCAGGACTGAACAAGCAATCTCTTTCAATAGTGCCAGTACTTTATTTATTTAAATAACCAGGACTTCAAGGGGGCTTAAAAAAGTGAGGGACGACAACTTTTAAAGAGGGAAGATAGTGATGATTTTAAACTAAAAGAAGAGATATTCAGACTCAGCATCAGAAGAAAGTTTTTACTCAGAGGGTAGTGAGGCACTGGAACAGGTTGCTCAGAGAAAATGTGCCTTCCCTGGAAGTGTTCAAAACCAGATTGGATGTGGCTTTGAGCAACCTGGTCTGGTGGAAGGTGTCCCTGCAATGAGTAGACAGGTTGGAATGAGAAAATCTTTAACATTCCTTCCATCCCAAACTGTTCTGTGATCCTGTGATGCTGTGATTCAATGATAAGGATATTGAGATGCTGAAATGATCTCTTTGGTGAGACAGTGACCTGCAGGAGGCCTCTGTGCCATGTCCTTTCTGCTCAGGTTTGTGCAGCTGCTCTAAAGCTGTCGGTGTCTGTGTGTGTGTCCGCAGGACCGAGTGCGTGTGCGCTCCCCCTGCATTTCACAGCTGCTTCCCAAGAAAGTCTAAATATAAGCCTGCCTCCGCTTTCTGGTGAGAAGTGAAACTCAAGTCCCAACAGCTTGTGGTAAATGAAAGCCCAAGAGCAGCATGTGCGTCACTGAGGGAGGTGCTGCTTTTGCACGGACAAAATCCATCTTTGGGACCTGAATCTGAAGCCAACCCTCCTGCACTGCTCAGGTTTGATTCAGATGGAGTGGCATTGCTTCCCACTGCCAGGCTAAGCCAGGCTTAGAAGGGTTTCAAGCAAGTTTAGAAGGGATCAAGTCACCAGCTTGGGTGAAGAGGTTGCAGGACATGACTCGTGGAGTAGGTCTGAACAGAAGCATCAGTGTGAGCACTCCAGGATTGGTGTTTGCATACATGTGATTTCAGAAACAAAATTTGGCTCTAGATATTATCTGGGCTCTAGCCCAGCCCTTAATTAATTAATTAATCAATCTAAACTAGCTCTGAACACTGGCTTTTGGGTGAGCAGCTTAGAAATGCATAGAAAATTCATAAAAGCATTAGGCAAGCTTATTTTTAATTATTTTTCAGATAAAGCAAATTACATATGTATCCTAGGAACCCACTCCTCTATTCATAGGTAGAAAAATCACAAAATATTTTCTATATCAGGATACTGGTCCTTTAATGACAGGAGTGTTTTTATGTATTTAAATATGTCTGTTTAACCAGGAGTTTTGTGCAAAATACCGATTTGAAAAAAAAAAAATAGATCACAGTATTCCAAATCAGCCCTATTCTCTGGTTTGTGACTTATTTTTAAAGGGATTTTGCAAATAATTGCAAATAATTGTAATTTGCGAGAACAATGCTGTAATGGAGCACATGGCAAAGTCTCTTCCAGGGTCCGTGGCATTTCACCAAAAACACCCCAACTCTGTGCTGTCAAACTGGTTGAGTCATTTCAGAAAGGCTCCTTCCTCTGGCCTTTTGCTTTTTAAGCAGCCTAATAACAATCCACGACCTACTCTACATATTTTAATTAATTTTAAAGTTTTTCTGACTTCATAAACTTGTGCATTTTTTTGGATTTTTTTTTTAATTTTTTTTTTTCCAATTGTGGTCTGTTTTGGGGTCTGTTTCTCTTCTTTCAGGTACAGTACACCAGGCTTAGCTGGACTGAGCTTTATGTGACTAATCCCATTATGACTCCTGTGGAGTTGTGCTCTTTCAAAATTTCTTGAGTAATAGTCTGTTATGAGTACATACTTATTCCCATGTCATGCGAACAAATTCGTTCTCACAGTTTGTCATGGGCCATCTGCTTTTTCATCTTTGTCCCTGGCTTAATTTCAGTGAGATTTTATTCACTTCCTGACAAAATGTGTGTTTTTACACTCATTTGGGACCAGATTTTCCAGGAACCTGAGGTCCTTCTTTGACACCTAAGGGACAGAGCCAGACTTTTTGAAGTGCTCTGCAGATCCTGTGATTTCTGAAAACAGAAGAGTCCCTGAGGATGCCCTGACATCTCAGTGTTGGGAGGGAATGGGAAAAGAGGAGGTAGGCACGTTGGAGAGGTAATATTGTTGGGCAGCAGGCAATTCCTCATGACAGTGCTCATTGCCTAACACATTTGTCCTGCTGTGCTCAAAGCACTGCACAGACGAGTCCCACATTGGCTGCACTTTTCTGGGGCCAGACTGAAGCACACGAAAAATTAAAGGCCTTGACAGAAGTCCAGAGCCAGGAGCAAAGGCCACTCTCATCTTCCCTATCAACCAGCATTACCAATGATGGTTCCTTTGCTCTAAGCTTCTATTAACATAACTTCTTAAAGTGGTGAAAGATTCTTTCCCTCCCCTTTGCAGTACAGAAAAAAAGCACAGCAGAAAAATCTGTTGTGCGTAAGGAGACTGCCAGCCCAGCCCTCCCATGGCCACACAAGAACATCTCTTCCACCCACACATGCTCCCTTCTCAGCAACTTAGTGAGGATGGCAAAGTGGCTTGGGAGACTTTTTAGGTCCTCTGAAACTAAAATAAGACTGACAACTACTTCTGGAGAGCCAAAAGAAACAGGAAGAAGAAGAAGAAGAAGAAAGTGGTATAATTGTTCAGACCATTTTGTTCAGACTGCCTTGTATTTTGCCTCTGTCAAGGTCAGTCAATGCTGCCTCCAAGGAAGTATCAAATAATCTTCAATAACAGCTATACCTTAGTCCATTGTAGGAAATTTTCATGATGTTCCATTAATGAATCTGGGGTTTGGCCCAGGACAGACGCTTACACTATCAACAATCACCTTCGACAGCGGCCAACAGATTTGATTTAAGATCAGGCTCAAAATGAATTGCAACTGCATGGACTGCAGCTGAAAGAGCTTGTGTGTAATTACCTCTCTGGATCTGGCCATTAGTTACACCAAAGGGTTTTTCCTGTTTTGAAACAGACAGCTTTTCCAACACGTGTAATTCTTCTGAGACTCTTGTTTTGTTTTCCTAATAAGTACTATTGTCTTTCTAAATGCCCCTATTATGGTCTTATTGGCATTGTAAACATCACATAATTTTTTTATTATTTTTATTTTTCCTGTTTCTTTTTTCCCTTTTTTTTTTTTTTTTTTTCTCTCTCTCATCCTTTGGCAAGGTTTTGGCAATTAACTCTTACAGCAATGAGTTTCTCAGTTTAGTTTTGCATCATGTGAGGAAATATTTCCATTTATGAGGGAATTTTTGATAATGATCAGCCAAGAGCACCTTCTCTAAAACCACCTGTGTTCCTACTCTTTGTACCATTCCCAATTGCACTTCCTGCCACACATGGCCCTAGAATAAATCCATGATCCCATAACATTCAGCAGGTACTAAGAGATCCAAAAGAGAGTAGACAATATGTGCAACTTTTACCTTTAAACCAAAAGATCATAGAATGATTAAGGTTAAAAAAGACCTCCAAGACCATCAAGCCCAACCATTAACCTAAGAGTGTCTGGTCCATCCCTAAACCATGTCCCCAAGTGCCACACCCAAACATTTTTTTAACGCTTCCAGTGATGATGATTCCACCACTTCTCTGGGCAATGTTCCAATGCTGGACAACCCTTTCAGTGAAGAAATTTTTCATAATATCCAATCTAAACCTCCCCTGGCACAACTTGAGGCCATTTCCTCTCATCTTATTCCTTGTTACCTGGAAGAGGAGGTCAATCCTCATTTGGCTACAACCTATTTCAGACGGTTGCAGAGAATGAGAAGGCTCCACAGAGCCTCCTTTTCTCCTGGCTCAGACCCCCAGCTCCCTCAGCTGTTCCTCATCAGATGTGCTCCAGACCCTTCACCAGTGCTGCTGTCCTTCCCTGGACATGCTCCAGCATCTCAGGATGAGGCAACCAGGAACACTTATAGAAACAAATCTTGAAGGTCCAGATATTTTAGGTTTATTTTTCTTTACTGGTTTGAGACTAGTTTAATTTCTTAACATATATTCTCTGAAGGCTTCAAAGCAGATTCAAATGTTAATTAACCAAAGATATATTTTCCTGCTGGTTTTTTCCCCAGGAAAAATATGAGACACACCATGCAATCTTATGGTTTTAGTAGCCAGTGAGTCAAGTCTGGAAATTTGGTTCACATGAGTCAACGAGATTTCAGGTTGCTACAGAGAGTCCAGCAAAGACAATGTCCAGCCACCAGTGGACAGGCCTCCTTTGCAGACACCATATGGCTTTTCTTGGGCTGATTCATGAAACAATCTACATCCAGGCTGTGTTACCTTTAATCTCTCCATGCTCTGCTTTTGGATGGTTTATCTCTGTCAAAGGCTTGCCACAGCTGTGCTCTCCACTGAAACACAGGAACTCTGTATTTTTTTGAGTATTTACCATCCAACTGCCCCAGCACAAGGCTTCTGCTAAGCCTTAGAGTATACATAGCAGAGCAGTGGTCTAACAGTCCTTATCTTGTACCATCTTTCAAGCTGTGTAAACTCATTACTTAAATGGAAGAGACAGTGAGAAAGAGTGCAGAAAGTCCCCTGTCCCATTTAGAGCAGAACCAAGGTTGTTGGTTCTCCTCGGTGAGCAACTTTCAGGTGAAATAAAGGCTGAGTAGGAGGCCATGATTAGACACACCACAAAAGACTGTCTCTGCCAGATGAGCTTGGCTGTTGCTCTGCCTAAGAGTTTGAGGGCCAAAGCCTGCTTGTCAAGCTAAAAGTGGACACCTTGACTGTACAATAGAGCCCCTCAGTGATATGAGGATGACAAAGGAATGATCTTACCATATGTATGCAAGAAAAGTCAGAACTAAGTCATGTAATTGATTAAATTTTCATATATTTCCCAGTATGTTTCATCCCCAGAGGCACGGTGCCATTTTTAGGAAAATAATCTTGTAACAAAAATCCCCTGAAACTGCACAGCCCGAGGTGATTTTTATCATCTTCATGCACCAAGGAACCACAGAGACCATATCTGTTCTGCAGAGTTAATCTGGGTGGGAGACAGCCATATCTGAACACTTGAGCTATGCCAGTCTGGACACGAATTATTTCCCTGAAGGACCCTATGACTCCTTTGCTGTTTGTAAACTTTCCAGAGCGTACCAGGAGTTTCAGACTGGAGGAGGAATATCTCATAGTTTTTTGTGTTTAGATACTCTGGGATGCTTTCCCAATGTCTTGTGTCAGATGTGGGAGAACTTGTTTACTCCAAGGAAAGGCTTTCAGGAAAGCCCTGAAAGATTCAACTCACTTCTGATCAAATCTGAGTCCTTACTACAAAAAGGCTGAGTTCCAGCCCATGGCCAGACAGGACCCAGGCTGCTTATCCCCTCCAGCAGAGCTCCCAGCCTGGACTGAAAACACTTCCCAAGGCTGAAAGAAGCTTCAAACACCCATGGAGTCAATGCCTTGGAGATGTACCTTTTATCCTTTTTCACTTCAACTGCTCGATATGCCCAGGCAATTGTAGCAGGCATCATGGAAATGCTGTCTTCACAAAGACATTTTGTCTCCAATAACATTTTCATTTTACACCCAAGTCTAGCCGGAGGGGAATTCTTTTGTTTATTGAAGAGCCACAGCTCCTTTGGAACAAAATGTTCTCCTGTAAGCCGGGTGAGACGCTGGTTTTATTGAAGAACAGTCCTGCAGACCAAGACAATGCTGTACTTCACTACCCTTTTTGAATTACCACTCTGTCATTTCCCAGAGGAGCGTGATCGGCCGACCACTAAACTCTGCTTTAAGATCTTATGCCCGATCTAAATGAGACAGAATGAAGCCCTGGAGAGATTTCAACCCTTGCTTTGTTGAAACAACATTGCTTTGTTTGGAATGTATTTGCCTTTGTACTGGGGAATGAAAATGTAGCCCAGTGCCCAGTTTTGAAATACATAAATACAACATTTTTGGTAATGTAGCATATATAAAGAGATCCATAGCATATGCTTTTTCTTACGCATCCTTTTTCTGGGAGATATTCAACCAGTTTTTAAACCATCAAATCCTGAGCTCTGTGACATCTCAGTGGAGGAGGAACATATAATGCCTGTGTTTCAGGCTAGCATGGTGACCCAGTTAGGAAATCTGTAGCAGACATGAAATGAAATCCAGACCTGTGCTTGCAACAATGAACTCAGCCTTCCCTTGTATCCAGTTGGATTACACAAGCTAGGACATGTTCATGACATCCACTCACAGCTCCAGCCAGTGGTCACCACCATTTGTCTCCCAGGTCTTTCCTGGGCTTTATTTTAATACCCTTAGATTATAAAAAGATTTAGAGTTATGATCCAAATCATCCAACCCAGGTTGAATCCTGAGCTGGAAACGGCTGGACAACCGAGACAGTTGGGCTTTTTCCTACCCCTTTCTACAAATTCACTGTTACTTCAGTGCATCTTGGGGAAGAGATTTCATAAACACCAGCCCTTGCTGTACCATTAACTGGTGTATGGAACCACACCATCAGCAGCTGCGGAACAGCAGTCAGAGAATTTGAGAGGTGTTGCATGTGATAAGAACAGAAGAACTGCACTAGGGGGTTCCAGGTTCCACATCCCCCCCACCTATCCATCCTTCCCACCATGTGTCCTCCTAAATAACTTAATGGAGGAGGCATTTGGCCTCTCTGAGAGCAAACAAACACGTCAGTCCTGCCCAAACAGAGGTGCTCTGTCTCTCTGTCTGAGTCCGTGTCCTTTGATCAACCATGGGCACCAGTTCCTGCCTGATATTTTGGGCTGTGCAGGGTGGGCTTGTTCACTCGCTGGGCAGAGGGAAACACCTTGTTAGGACAGGAAGGAGTGATTCAGCCACTCCTCTCTCTGAGTCAATATTTACCCAGTGGCTCTGGGTTTGGGGGAGGAATGGTCTCTCTCCAGGGTCACATTCCCACCCTCCTGAGTGAGATGGCTGGAGCCACCAGTCTAAGAGGGTGCATGCAGCCTTCTCCTGGGAGCAGAACTGCTTTTTCTAGGCTGCATTTGGATGCAAACTGGCATGCTGTGGCTATGTCTCTTTTTTTTGTTTTTTTTTTTGTTTTTTTTTTTCTAATTGTAGTCTGAAGCTTTCCTTAATGGGACAGAGAAGTCTTTGAGACTGGAAATGTGCTCTTCTCTTTGTTTCTGGTAAGACATAACACTGTCCTCATGGGACCGCACTCCAACAGGGATATTTTAGTTCTGCCTGGCTCCACTGCTTGCTGGCCCGCGGTCTGATTGCTGTTTGTCACTGGGACTGCGAGCGCTGGGGAACAGAGACTGCCCTCACTGCAGCTGCTCTAGTAGGCTGCAGCCCTGAATTTGGCTGGGCTTCCCAACCATTTCCACGAGGCAAATAGTAACACTAATTTCAGCTGGACACTGTATTCCTTGGGCCCATTCCTAAGGGGCCGTGTTGTGCTGCCTTTGCCTTTTCTCCGTGTTAAATGCGTTGTAGATTTCACCCTGGGGGTTGTTGTGTCCTGCTGGTGGATGATTATATTCCCCTATTTGAGACATTGAAGATGAAAGAGCAGTTTGAGATCCCTTTTGATAGATGGAGATACCCTTCTGCCCTAATACAATTTTGTGAAGATGTTGAATGTGTCCCATCTTTCAGAACTTGGTCTCTTTTATACTGGTGTAAAACAGGAATAATTCGATTGGCACCAGTGTCATTTATACCAGTGTAATCATGGGAGAAGGAGAAGAAATAGGCCTGCAGGGATTTTTTGTTTCTTTTGGGGGGAACCATGCTGACTGTAAAACCACAGCAAAATTATTTTTAAATGAGAAAAATTTCTTTAAGACAGATCAGCCTTTTAAAAAGAGAGACAAATGGAATGAAATGCTGCAGTTCAGAAAGTCCTGCGGTATTTGGGAAATGGGGCAGTTTGCTGTAAAGAGAGTAGTAAACAGCCAAAGCCAGGAGAGTTGCAAAAAGAGAAAGACCCAGAAAATGTATCTGCTTATGAATTACATTATCAAAATTTCTCGGAGCACAAGAGATGAGACTGTAGAGGCAAGTTTATTCTCAGTACATGCGTGGAAAAATGTAAACCTCAGTAAGAACCACTGAGTAAACCTGAGAAAAGAAAATGACTGTGCCTGGAAATGTTTAGGGGATGGTGTTTGTCAATTAATGAACTGAGAGGCCACCGTTTGCAGCTCACTACACAGCAAAGGCATGTACAAACTAAGCCCAAAGAAGGAGATTTTTTCTTTTTCTCCAATAAGAGGAATGTAGGAACATTTTGCTCTGTGCTTCATCTGCAATTCGTTTGTTTCCTTTCATAAAACCTGGTGATTATTGAGTAGAGAAAGTTTGCTCCAAGTGGCTGGGCAAGGGGTAATGATTACGCACACCACCAGGTTCCCATTTGCCTTCAGGTTTGTTGATTTTGATGACAAGCCTTCACCACTCAGTTTCTCAGTTGTGTCAGCAGCTTCCCCAACAGACCAGTGATGCTTTTTGTGTTAGGCTGTGCAGACAGGAGAGCGGCTCCAGACAAAAAGCACACATCGAGTTCTTACTCCCTACTGTAAGGAGCCTCAGAATTTGACTAAGTTTAGATCCAGCCTCATGGCTTGTGCTCATCTCTAATAGAAATACACAGATATCCCAAAGAACATGTTTAAATGGGAAAAGGAAGTTTTCCAAGGACACAATACAAGTACTTTGTTAGGGAACCGCTCTTCTCCAGAGTAAGAAGCTTCTCTCTATCCTGGGGGAAACCTGGCATCATTGGGAATCTTCAGTATGCCAAAGGAAGAAGTGCCAAAGGATCTGCTGCCTTGTAAAATGAAAGCTGCTTGATTAACTTTATGGAAAGAAACTGAGCTTTAAAAAGACAGCATTTTGTCTTTAACCCAGACTGCAAGCTGGGAGCCCAGCCAGCTGGGTAGTCTGAGCTATACCAGGACTATCAGGAGACCAAGGTCAGAAGGACCCTGGATGCCACCAGGAATGTGAGAAGAGAAAGGCTGGTGAAGGAGGGATGTGGAGGAGCCAAGTTGCTGAAATTCATAAATGACTCAACAGGGAAACAAACTCATGCAGGATCCTGACTACAAAGGAAAGCATTAAGTCTTGTGAGGAAAAAACCCAAAACAAACCAACACAAAACCACTGTGTGTCCATCTATACATCTGTTCCATAGGCTTAACTGCATCATCACAGAGAAATAAGCCCATTTCAAGAAAGCATCTCTGCTCAGTCTTTCTGCACCTTGGAAAAGTGGTTATGCCATCAGAAATTACCAGAAGAACCTCAAATCATCCCTGCATAGCTCAGACTACAGGTAATGCTCTCATTGTAACAGCAGCAGAGGCTTGGACTGAATGACACAGCCCAACACACTCTGTGCAATGCCAGAAAGAGGTGTACTGCACTTGGCCAGTCCTTATGACATTATAGTTAGATATGGGGCTTGAATCAGCATCCAAATGTGGAGTGGTGCTGTGAGTCGGTTGAGATATGTCCACCAACATTGTCATTATCCTGAATTTCGTAATTTATAAAAAAATCTAAGCACTGCAATCTTCAGGGCATTCACAATTTAGTGGAGTGAATACCCCAAATTTGGAACTCATCTCAGCTCTCCAAGGCCCAAAGTCAGTAAATTGTTAAAAAACATAGCTGGGAGACATGTAATTTTGGGAGGTGCCCCTGTGAATAAGCTGCCTGAAATTGAGCTTTCCAGAATAGAGATGGACCTTAATTTTTAGGACATTTCAAATGAGCACATGACCCTAATTAAAGAATTCTTTACTTGTCCTTAATAAAAAATAATCAAAGGCCCATGTCTATCTCTGACTAGAATGGTTCTGATGAGAGAAGGAAAGTAAATGTATCACAGGAAAAAAACCAAACAGTCAAACAGCAAACAAAAATCTCAAAGAGGAAACTGCTTAAAGTGATTTTAAAATACATGACTGCACCAGGACAGATGCCAGTAAAACCAAGCATTTTGAGGTAAGATCTGCCAGTCCTATTGAGCACATCATGTATTAGCAGCTCCCTTTTTCATGTTGCTGGAGTAATCCCTGAACAGCAGAATGAGTTAAAAGTGAGTTTTGAATTGCATTCTGAAATGTCCTGGTTCAAAGTTCCCAGCTTCTTACCCCAGGTCTAGCAAATCTTTGGGTTTGATGCTTCTCAGTGTAAGCAGGTGCATCAGCATTGGCCCTTGCACTTCTTTATCCTGAATTTTGCCTCCTGCTTTGAAATCTTTAAGTGTTTTATGGACAAATTTGCAAGACAGTTTTACCAACTTTTGACAATATAGAATCTGCACAGGAGATCAGGGGAGCACACATTTCCTCTTTCACTGTTAAATTAGATTCATTTAGAGAACTTCCAAGTCAATTTAGATGCTTAGTAAAATCTACAAAAATATAGTTTTTTATCCACTGTACGGCAGGAGTGGGATCAGCTGTTGAAGTAACAAATTTTAAGAAAATCCTAAAAGATGTGTTGATCAAAGGTGGACCCAAATAATTATCTTAATACCAATAAACTGAAACAATGGTGCTTCAAGGTTGTGAGGACTCTCCACTTACTAATGCTGTTAATAATCCTGACAATTCTACCATCATCTGCTGATTGATAAATAGCTCCATGGCCATACTTAGCCATCAACTACACTTACAAGTTCAAAAAATGTGCTAGAAAATGAGAAAGGTCAAATTCAACCAAGAGTCAACGAGACTAAGGGTAGCATTTGGCTTCAAGATGAAGACAAAACATTTCCACAGAACACAGTGCATTGCCCAGGATTCATTCTCCCTGAAGAAGGAATTTATATTTCCATGAGTTCGAAGATAAACTCAGTTTCATCTTTCTGATGATGTGAAAATGCAGAAAGGTCATTTCTCTGTGTTGATTCACTTGTATTTTCTATTGATTAAAAAAAAAAAATCCTAAAATCTGCTGCTGATACTCTTCTGTGCTATAACAGAACCTCCTGCCCACTTGGAGTACACTTAACTATGGTACATCATAAAATTATAGAATGACAGAATAGTTTGAGTTGAAATGGGCCTTTTAAAGGTCATCTAGTCCAATCCCTCTGCAAAGAGCAGGGACATCCTCACTAGATGAGGTTGCTCAGTGTCCTGTCCAACCTGACTTTGAATGCTTCAGAGATCCATTTCTTCTGGAAGAAATAGTGAGGCTGACAGGTGGAAAATCTTGAGCTATTGTACACTTCATGCTTAAAAGGCAGATAAAAAGACAGTCAGGAACACTGATTTTAATTCCTGGCTATCTAATTGATTTGGTTGGATGGTCTTGGATATTTCCACTGGAGCCAACGTCCTCAAGCCACTAAGAGCTTTGTCTGAATGAGAATGGGGGTTTGCTTCATAATTTCACTGTCTTTCAAATTCTTCCTCTCAAATACAGTAAGAATAATTGATAATTCTTCCCTCCCACTGGTATTGCAATTCTTAAATCCATGTTTGCAAAACTCATTACAAGTTTTAGATGAAAGGTGTTAGAGGGGTGCAAAACAGATTTGACACCTTTTTATAGAGAGAACTTTTGAGGTTTCCTGTGATTGTCCATGTTTTTGAAGATTAGTCAGCTTTTCTACAGGATTATGCAAAGTGAAAGCCTGCAGCAGCAGGAGGTTGGGATTAGTGACCCAGAAGGCCCTTCCAGTCCTGTGGAGGATTTTCCAAGCTGTACCAAAGTTGTAAAAGCCTACTTGTGTGGTCTGAACTTAACACCTTCAACAAAAGCCCCACTGAAATTTTTTGTTGCATCCTTTTAGCGGAGTGGATGCAGGGCTGAGGGAGGGCCTCTGTGTGAAGGTAAGAGAAAGCACCTGCCACAACAATGATGGGGAGCACCATACAAACTCACTAACAGCTCAGGATAGGAGGGGTCAAGAAATACCTAAAGAGACACAAACAGCCTCATTTCTCCAGCTCTGAGATGCCATCACTTGTGCTACCACTACCCAGGCAGTGCTGGACCTCCCTTCTGAAACCCACCAGCAGCTGGCAGTAGTTGTGACTGTGGTTTTGTGGTGCAGACACCTGTCCATGTGAAACTAATCTGGGACCACCAAGCTCATTTTCTTGGGGCAATTTACCAGCTTCCCATATGGTAATAATTTTTGGCAGTCATGGTCTTGGCCTGGAATAAAATCAGTGATCCAGTTGATGGAAGCTGCTTTGGTCATGCTCTTAGCCAAGACTGTATTTTACCTCACTGGAAGGTGGGCAGCAGTGTTGCTTTCCCATGTTGGGGCAGGTATGTGTTAGAGGTTAACTCAGACAGTCTCAACCCCCCACACCTCCAAGCCTTTCTGAGGAAACCAACAGTTTCTGATGTTCAAATGTGCTTTGCCAGCCAAAATGTCAACCGCATGCCACCTCCAAGGCAGCCACAGTTCAGTGGTTGCACATCAGAGCCACTGGTCCATATTTATAAAGTGCTTTGATATCCCAGATGAAAGGACAGTATATAAATGCCCCATTCATTTAGGTGACATACAGTAGCAGCAAGCAGAAAAATCATTACCTGCAGGTTTAGAAAGGCGTATTCCTGTTTATTAATTGAAGACCACATAAAGAATGCTTGGTTAAAGTGTTCCTCTTGGAGTGGACATTTCAGTGCTGGTCCAGTGAATGAAAATAATCCACATGGGCAAATGGCATAAATATCAAGTTTGCACAACTCAAAACAAAATTCACCTTAGAATTGCAGCGAAAATCTTTTTATATGGAACTATCCTTATGCCTACAGACCAATGGGAAGTGAGGCAATCAGTCCTTTGCCAGGTCAGGACTACAGTGAAATTATTATCCTAGCGAAAAATAATCTCAGTTAGAAAAGGAGTAATAGTTACAATGTGAGTACAAGCTGTGCAGCTTAGTATGTGTCAAATTAAACTACCTATGGGTTCACCAGTTCTCTCTCTTTTATGCATATAACAGAGTCTTTGGATTTCTAGACCTGTATTCTTCACTTCTTTTTTTATCTTTGAGATACATGACCCCATTGCTTCATTTGGAAAGTTATGTTAAATAAAACCTTTTCTGTCTGCCATCTCAGTATCCAAGTGCTGAGCAGATACCCATTCACAGTCCCTGGGAGTATGCAGAGTCTTTCATATATCATAACCATAAAAATAAATAAATTACAAAGCAGAAAGGAGATAAGGCACAGGTTTAGGCTGCCTTTTGAAGATTTATTAAAACAAACCCATATTTCTTATTATGTGCATGTAACCAGAATATATAATTGACAATGATAATCATTAACAGGTACTAATGTTATTTCAGAACAGAGGATGGAACGAGACAGACTAAACCTCCATGCATGCAGTAGAGGAAATCCAAACTGTGATAATTAAATGCAAATAAAGCCTGGGGGCAAAAATTCCTGGTCTCCCTAAGATAAGAGAAATGTATTTCTACCATCTATAGTTCATTTATTTCTCTTGAAGACTCTAATTTGTTTTTAAGCTAATAGATCAAACATTCTTGTCACAGTTCGTACAACTGTCTCAAATATGTGAGAAGTACCCGCCAGGCGAGGACCACCAGCAATTTTTATGATTTCTTTACACTACAAATATTTGGCAGAACTGAAATCACCCAATAAAATAAACCTGTGGATTCATCTGAAGTTTTAGACTCTATCCAAGTATTTTTTGGACTCCTTCCCAAAATAACTGATGCTCATGATATTCCAATATCAAATGAAAGTATGTCCTAATTTTCATGTCTCACTACCACCATCTGTTATTAAAGAGAACGTCGTCTTTTTCCTAGTGGGCCAGGTGGTTTGGAAACACCCACGCAGTGATGAGAAGAGCTCTCATCCAGCAGCTCTTCTGGTCCTTCATGTTGCTAGGTTGGTGGGATTTGGACATAACAAAGGGCAGAATGATGAGCACTGTTGGTGGAATATAATTTCGTCCAGTACCATCATCATCCGCCAACTGGTTCCCAAGGAGCACCATGACTCTCCATGTCTCCAGGGGGGAAGAAGATTGAATTTAATTTTGTGCAAGAATGGTGTAAGGGAAGGGTTCAGGATCCTCTTTGGGAAAGCCTTTAGCAAAAAGGAATAGATTAAAAACACCAGCTTTGAAAAGTCGGCTTAGCTGTACTGACATGGCAGACATCTTCAGTGAAAGCCACTCAGCAGTACACAAATTTTGCAGTCACTTCTGTGAGGTTCAGATCAGCTGACACTTCAGAAAGCCAGTCACTAAGCTTTGTAGACATTCAGCCCTTCTTAATATTACATCCGTGCTTCAAGTATAAAAGAGAAGTCTTTCTCCTCCAAAGATGAATTAAGTTATAAACCACCCCAACCTTCTGCCTGCTGCATTTGACAACCAAACCACATCACCGCTTACTCACCCCACCAAGGCATCCCAGAGAGCAGTTCCTAAACAGCTGACGCTGCTCTTCCCCATTCCTGCAGATATTTTTCTTTCCAGACATCTTGAGCTGTAGTTTTAGCAAGTGCTACTTGCAGTATGTCTTGTAAATCCTACAAACCACTATAAAATCACACACTGTCAATTTTATGTGTCTTCCAACAGAAAGATCCGTGGTTTTTGTTTCTACCAGTCTCTCAGCTGTACAGAGCCTTTTAAGTATTAATTTTTAGGGTCATCACCCACTCTGAGTTTTGTAAAGCTCTCCAGTTTTACAAGGTTTGTCTCACACCATGCTAGACTAGCTGGCAGCTGGCTAATATTGACTAGGTGGCAGAAGACAAATGTCTTTATTAGTGTAATGCCAAATTCAAGCACTGCTGTTTCTGTAGATTGAAATAATATTTTTTTAGATATAGTAGTGTAGCAAGTAGAGGCGCTGAGAAATTTCCATTTTATTTGTTTCTTTTTTAATACCAAGTTTGTTTTTTACAGAGACAGATTTGCCCCCAGGAAAAGCTTGATTTTCCTGAATTGTTTCCATTTTCCCTCAGGAAAGCCGAAGCAAAGCACTCACTCAGGGTCAACACGATCTGAAAATTGTTCAGGTCAGGTCTAAACAAATTAAAACTATTGTAGGTCAAGTCAGCCTGACATGGATCTGCTTTAGCTGGAGTTACACATACATGTTGGGATCTGCATATCTGCTGTGAAGCAGTGGAGATTCTCTCTAACAAGGAAAGCCGGCCAGCAAGAAAACGACAGGAAAAAAACAACTTCACAAGGTGAATGGAGAAAAACTGTAAATACAGCTGAGTGTTGAAACTGCCCAAAACCCCAAAATATTTCAAAATACTTCCCGCATTCACAATAAAATATTTTTCTACAAGTATCTCATTATACTGGAAGTTTCCAACAGTTCAGCTTGGGATCCAGATCCAAGATGAAAATGAATATTTAAAGGCAGGACACAAATCTAGATCTTTGTACAGACATGTCTGCTCAGAGACATAAAACTATTTTGTTAACTGGCAGAGAATGCTGGATCACAGTGGGATTTGCTGTGTTTCATAATTCCATATGTATTATAAGATATCATACACTATCATTCCCATTCCACAGACAGAAACTAGGACTGTGTGAGCACTGCCACATGAGCAATACAGAAAGCAGTGCAAGGACATTGGAGGGTCTCTAACCATTAGAACTGAAAACCAATCAAGAAAAACTCCCTTTGAGGTAAGCTGTCCTCCAGGACAAGACCACAAAGGCTCCACATGAGTCTACAAAGTGGAAAATTAGGAAAAAAAGAAAAAAGAAAAGACACGGTTCTTCACAAAATATGTGGTCAGCCTGTGGGGATTGTGCAGTGAGACACTGCACAGCAGAAAGTTTTGCATGAGGTCAGAAAGTGATCAGCTATTGGCAGCTTGTGTAGGCAGGGGATGAAGAGGAAGTGGGACAATTTTTAAAACCAGGGTGTTCTTCATGATCCTCTGTCTGAACAAAGATCTCTTCAGAGAGGGGAAGGCTGTCTGAGAATCTCATCTCACTAGATCTGACTGTCTCACCACTTCTGTGCTGTTCTTGACTCAGGCCACTGGCAGACCACTGAGTCTTTCTTGTTCTCCATCTGTGACATGTTTCAGCTGCTAATCTTGATCTTTAATTACAGGTCTGTGGATGGCTGTATGGGGCTGGGAGAGGGGATGTGTTGTGGTCTGGGCCACAAACGTTCTGCAGACACATTTGAACTTACCACCAGTGTACATTTGCCTGTGATATGGAGGACTGGAAGTGATGACTAAAATACTCTTTTCTAAATTTATATTTCTACTCTCCTGACCCCACAAATGCAGTATTGTTCACAGAGGTCCACACCAGGACAGCACTTGCTGAAAAAAGGGACCTTCTCAGGCCTGGCTAAATGCTGAAGGATCTACTACTTAGGGGGTGTTGTTTTTCAGGAAAAAACCCCTCACTGTTCCCTCATCCACTGTCTACACAAGCTGTCTGTGTTTTCTTCCCCATGTGACTCAAATAATATGTAACAGAAGTTTTACTCTACTGTATGCAAAAGCAAATGGCTTTATGATACAGGAAAAGCTCAGCCATGATGGGACAGTGTAGAAACACATGAAGAGCTGAGGAAAGCTGAAGAAGTACAGAAAGGGACATGAGCTGAGTATCCTGCAGGTCCAGAACAAAGCAAGCCTACACATTTCATAACATCCCAGTTCCTCTAATGGGTTTTGAGGAACATCATTCATTTCAGTGCCAGCACCAAGACAGACTTTTCTCCATAACACAGACATCACAGGTGGAGATACATCCACCAAGTGCCCACCTGGACCAGCTCACTGAAGACTGGTCTCCTGCAGATTCTCTGAATAGACAAAACCTGCTGAGTGGGAGTTGTGTTACGTCTCATATCCTCCACACGGCTCCAGTAACCCACTCACCATCGGGTTAAGCTCCTATTGAACATGAGCAGAGCTCCTTACATGTTGTGCAACACAATGGAAAATTGAGACCATACCATAGATGAGGACATAGGAGTTACGTGGTTTGCCTGAGGCCACACAGTGAGTCAGCGGCTAAATTATAAACTTGGGAGTCCCTGGCTCCAAGTCACTTATTCAATCTATGCTGCCTCTAAGGCATATTACATTGGGGGTATTGTATGGAAATGACATTAACTTTAAAGAGCAGTGTACAGTAGAAACAAGCAAAATAAGTGGGCTTTATTGTGGGCTGATTTAAAAAAAAAGTATGAAAAAAGTGACACGAGTAGTTTTGCAAGCATACAGTGTAAATTAATTTTGCACAATTTGATTTTGAAACCACCCTCCTGGATTAAAAACCTAAACACCAAGTTTCATCCCATAATGGACTCTTCTTTTCCACTCTTTTAAATTTTTTTCTTTTTCTGGCAATTCTCTTAACCCCTGAAAATAGTGGTTTAATATGGAAATGCTGACAGCTCCTTAAAGCAGAGCATCGCATTTGCAACACTGTAATTATGCCTACTTCAAAATGCTCCAAAGAAAACAAGATTTTCCTGTTCAAACAAATCTTGAATGGCTTTATCCCCAGAATTAAATCATTCAGACCAAAAAGGGCTGTGTTAAGCATGCTGAACCAGGGCTGTACCAAGGACATGTGGAAAGAGATAAATGCAAAATGATTTTACAATATTTACGTAATTAGATCCACATCTCTGCTTTTCTCTATTGAATGAGTAAAGACCAGATTAACCTTATTATTATGATGTTTATTTGATTGACTTAGGAATTCCATCTGGATAAAAGAGCGCCTAGATGTCTTTCTCCATGCGTGCCCAGCGTGAAGCCAATCAACATGCCTCTCTAAGTAACAAATTTGGTTTATGTCATCTATCAGCAAGATACTGTAATATTGGATATAGCTTTAGTTCAATGGATGACTGCTCCTTAAAGACCACGCAGCTTAGAGGTTTCCATCCTGCATTTTTATGTCCCCACAGAAAATTACTTGTCAGATTTTCCACTCTTGTGATGAGGGTGGTAAGGAAATGTGTGGTGCAGAACGCGTGCATGGCAAATTTAAACAAGAACGCAACCAATAGCGCAGCACTGCCTTTTTGGTGGAGGATGTTTGCCTGTTTTTCAAGACTTCCTTGCATCCCTTCTCTGCCCTGTAGAACAAAGGCAAAGATGTGGTAGATACAAGATTCTTGTGCCAGTGATGACAGAGCAAGAGAAAAGGGAAAGGTTTCCTCTGTTGCTCATCACTTCAATCGTTAGGACTGCTTCATGCAAATTTTCCTTCCTAACAATATTTAATACATCTCCATTTGGCATAAGTAATGTTAGACCAAAAACTGGGAGGAATTTGGTGTAAGTCTCATATGGGGAAAACAAAGTTTTGAGTTAATAGAAGTCCCTGCTGATGGATTCTTACTTCCTTTGAAAACTATCCTACTGGATAATTAAATAGCACTGTCAGGGACCTTCTCATGTCAGGAAGCCTCACTTTCCAAGCAAGAGAATAACACAGCAAGCTGAGGCTGGGACAGGTTGGATTTATTTTCCAGCTTTGCGTAACCAACACAGACCCACACAGTCAATCTCTACCATCTCCAACCATCAACACAAAAATACTAATTTATTCTCCATTTTGTATCAGTCTTGTTTACTTAGATTGCCATCATTTCTGGGCAGAGTCTTCTTTTGACTTCATGCAGGTACAACATCCAGAGTTCAGACTGCTCAGTGCAACTCGGGGGCAAGCAACTAATCCAAAGAGATCACAAAATCACAGAAGCACAGGATGGGTCAGATTGGAAGTAAACACAGTGAGTGATCTGGTCCAATATCCCTGCTCAAGCAGGGTCATCCCAGAGCCCATGGCCGAGGATTGTGTCCAGACAGTTTGGAATATCCCCAGTGAATGAAACTCCACACCCTCTCTGGACAATCTGGAAACTTGAATCTGACCAAGAACTCTTCTGTCATCAGAGTGGCCATCTTGTAACTGTAAATGGACATCTTGCAAATGTTTCTGTTTTATCTGATTTCTCACTTCTTGCTGTAATAGACATACAGGAATTTGCCATCAGGCTGCAATCTGACACGGTTGGGGTACAGGAGACTCTGCCTGTTATCTCACTCAGACCACACAGACTTGCTCTTCACTTCCTCTCATGCATTATCACAACAGACTCCAACTTGTGCTTCACTTTTCTGTTGGGAAAAGATTGTGCAACCTCCAACACTCACCCAGAAACCCTTCCCCCACAGGGAAGGAAGCCTCCAGCCAAACGAAAGCTCTGATATTAAGAGCACAGTGATGTGTAAACCCATAATAATGCGCTTGGATGGCAGCTCTCCTTCAGGAAAACAACAAAACAAAACACTTCTAATTAAGGTATTGGCTCGGAGGAGTTACCGAGTCCAAAATTATTTTGACTCCATACGGAATTCATACGGAATGCAACATGCAATAAAAACACCAGTGCACCCCGATGTGGATGTTCCTCAGCTGTCTGTCTTCCCCCTTTGATGGCATGCTACAAAGATCATTCCTGACACAGACATCTCTGTGGGAAGAGAGAGGTGACTCCTCCATCCTCTCATATCAAATTGAGCAGTGGAAGGGAAATTTTAGGAAGGGAAGGTTTAAGTTTACAAATATAAGTTGCTCTCAGCTTTTCTTTTCTGTGTGTTCACAACAGCGGGCTCTTGGACTTGATGATGCTTGTGGGCCCCTTCCAACTCAGAATATTCAGTGGTTCTTCCCAAACTCAGGGATAGGTCACACAATGCCAAGGGAAACTTTTGGGAAGCATAGCCTGGGGCACCCCAGGGTTTCTGCTTGGGGCTGTGGATCGAGATGTTGTTTTTCCCTGCAGCTGTTGGGGGCAGTAGACAATCAATCCTGGGTTTCTGTAATCTGTATGACCTGGGTGTGGATCACATATAGTCTTGGTGCCAAACAGATTTGCAAACCACCTGGCATGTCTGAGAATATAGGCAAAATGTAAGACCAGTCTTGAGAAATGGCTGTTTTGGTGGTCCTTGAGACTATTGTGCTCCTGATCAGGGCCAAATTCTGCTATCATAAACTGCAGTATGATTTAGCAAATGCCACTTGATTTTGGCTAGAATTTTCCCATTTGCATGCCATGAGTATACTTATTTTAGATGTAGCTGGATTTCCAAACAAGTTCCAGGAAATGAGTAGTTTAAGCCTGAGAGTCAGGAAAACAGATTTTCTTTGGACAGAGGCAGGAGGCAGATTACATGCAGAGGCCAGCAAGACAAAATTTTGGAGGTTTCTTTTACACTAATGGTTACCAAAGGTCATGTTTTACCCAAACAATCCTCTCTGCAGCCATAGGCATGCCATACATTGTTACTACCACAGCATGTACTGAGGTGCATGTTGGGCTGCATGATGTGGGAAGGCCACAGCATTACTTGGAACTAAATGATCTTTAAGGCATCTTCCAATCCCAGACATTCTGAGATCCAATGACATGCAGCAGGAGCAAGAGGCTGGGTTCGAATCAGCTGTTAATTATTTCACATTTTAGCCCATTGTAGGATTTCCTTTTTTGCACTGATACTCCATAACCTCTAAATCATCCAGAAACCTGAAAGCAGAACCTCCACCTTAGACTCCAGAAATTAAGAGCCTTGTCTCCACCATAAACCCTCTGTAATCCATGGGGAGGGGGGCAGCATCCTAGTGGACAGCTCAACACAAAATCTGAGGGTGTCAGAAGAAGCAGCTTCTTTTTCTGAAGGACACCAGGCAACTCAATTAAAAAAAAATTCCCTGGAAGAGTGGCTGGACATTGGAAAAGGTTGCCCCAGGAGGTGGTAGAATCACTGCCTCTGGAATTTTTCAAGAGATGTCTGGACGTGGCACAAGGGGATTGTGGTGGTGATGGGTTGGCAGTTGAACCGGATGATCTTTACGATCTCTTCCAACCTTGACAGTTTAGTGATTCCACGATTCTGTTTGTGATGTTTCAGGTGCTGCTTCTTGCAGCCAGCAAACTTAACACAATGAACAGGGGAGATCTGCAGTGCAGCTGTAGCGGGCTCTAGTTTAGGTTTACAGTCAGTGGGAAGAAACATGAGCATTTAGGGTACAACTCAACTTTTCTAAAAGAAATGGCTAAAATAACTCAGGTTTTGTGAAATTTTCATGGTTTTTAGGAAACATTTAATCCATGTGTCTCAGCCTGACCTTCTGCACTCACTTCTGTTGGAAAGCTCAGGGACAGGATTTTTATTTTTATCTCTAGGCTACTCTTATTCTGAAAAGTGAGTGCTCTGTGGCATAGTGGTCCCTGCCATACTGGGGATCTGCCAGAACAGCTCCAGCTGCCTTCTGGCCTGGGTAGGAACCTGGAGGTAGCTGGTGCACACCAGGGTCTTTCTCCATATGGGACTGTGCCATGGTCAGGTAATTGTAGATGTCTGGAACAAGAGGTGCCAGAATGCTCCTTTAATACAATCATTGCTTTTAGTAAAAATAAGGAGGAATGCCCAGTAGATAAAAGGCTAAGCCCTGATCCTGAAAATACATGCTCACATGCATAATTATGTGCACTTAGCAGTCCTCCTGCAGGGCTCTGAGAACTTCAGACTGGGCTGCTGCAGATCCCATGGGCTGCAGCAGGGACTGGTCACTCCTGATCTCAGCATGCAGGAAGTGACCAGTGCTCCTGGGTGTACTGGGACCAGACCCCCTGCCAAGATGTACCTCAGATATACCCCTTTTTCAGTAGCAAAAAAGGAGTTCTGTGGGGGCCAGATGCCCAAATCAGGATTTTATTAGTTAACAGGACGTGGTTCAAGATTTTCACATCCCGCAGCTTCCCAGGTTTCACTGACCTGTGTGATGCTGTGAGGATCGGCCACTTCTCAGGATATTTAACAGGGATTAGTGGTTCCCATGTTAGAGCTATAAACACAGTCCTGTCAATCACTTTCACCATCCCTATTCACACCAGGAGAATAATACAAGGTCCTGCTCACTTTCCTCTTAAATTTCACATTCTCATTTAGAATATTTTTTCTTTTTGAAAGATCATCCAGGGATAAGCAGATAGGGGATTATTTTAACAACTGAGCTCCAATACTGCACCACTTACATTGCTTGTTTCTCACTGGCTCTCTTGTTTACAACAGACTGAAATGGTTAATTAAAATTAGTAACATATGATATACCCAGGTGTTTCATACAGTGGCCATATTTTTTCCCCTGTAATTATTGGGTTACTACAAACAGCAGTGGAACGATTATCTGTATCAGGGAACTTTGAAGAATGGAGAGATTTGACTGAAGGAAAATACTCTAACAAAGGTTTTCCTGTACAGGCAGTTGCCCTCTGACACTAACACAGCTCCTTATAACTTAACATTTTTAATGATGGTTTTCTGAACAAAGCTAAGGAAATCTCCAGCCTGGAGAACTAATATTGTAGGGAAGTTCACAGGGTGGTTTCTCCGTTCCACCCTGGAGGTAGCTGCATTTCCACTCAGTGTCTAAGTGGATGATACATATTCAGGGCTAGATGGGTTTATTTTTCCCTCTTACAATGTCAGAGGAATTCCTCGGCCTGCAGTGGACGTACCAGAGAGTACAGGAGAGTAAGTGTCTCACAGTGGGTAAAGAACTTTTCTCTTGACTTAATGAATACATATAATTATATATAGATACCTCTGCTGCTGTCTGGTCCTTCTTTTTCTCTGCTAAACAGGATATTTTCATAATTCTTCCTCAGTCGTCAGGATGGTGACAGGATGGATGAGGGATATGAGAACTTTTTGTGAGTTAAATATATCCATCCTCTTATTCTCACAGCTTACTTAAAATCAGCATTTAAAAGAAAAACTGACCAAAATAAACCAAAAATCTCCAAGATGCTACAGAGTCTGAGGAGTGTTTGTGTAAGTGGAGGTTGTGAGTTCCATCTCTCCTTTTCCTTATGCCTCGGGCTGCTGAATGGTTGAGAGCAACCCAGATGGGCTCCAGCACAAGACAGCCTTTCCATTAGGAATAATGCTGCTGGCCAAGTGTTCAACCAGTTCCTGTGCTAATTAGGGCCCAAAGTAGAAATTATCATATATTTTCATTACAAAAAGAAGAAAGTCCTGGCTTGTACCAGCTCTGCAGCACTGACAGAGAATTCCCCGGAACAGGCAGCTCATAGTAGCTATGTTTCTTGCACACACACACACACACACACACACTCACACGCTTATCCATCTTATAATCAATACCAAGAACAAGTTGCCACTTTAAATAATTTCATTTCTATTTTCAGAGCTGCCCTGCATGAAGGATTTCTTAGGAACAGCAGGCAGTGACCCCCATGGTTGCACTGCACTTGGGATCTCAGAAGTGCTTTTGCAGCATCCCTTCCCCACGGGACTAAGCTCTCACTAGTGAGGGATGTTTGCTCTTGAATGAGTACATTTGGGACAGAATTTCCAGCTTGCTGCAACTCCCTTTGTAATTCATCACACCCTAGAGGTCTGCACACACGTCAGCATCCTGCTGAATGGGTGACTGCAATGGCCAAATGCTTTTAAGACCCTTCAGCACAAGCCACTTTAGGAGAAGCCTTGATATTTAGTAATATTTTTGTTTGGTTAGTTCCACCTGAGGATCCCTGCAGTGTTTCTAAGTCCTTCTTTGGCAAATATCCACTTCCATATGTCACTGCCTATTGATTTCAGTTTGTGCCAACTGACACAAATATTACAGGTGTCAGAAATGGTACCTTACAACTTAATTACATTGAGTGAAAGGAATAGGAATGGTCCCACTGCATATCCATTATCTTGTTTGGATTTTTTATACAGAATAAGTCTTTGTTGCCCTACCCATTCATATAATTTAGTTAAAATTGCTCTTCTTCACGTTTCTCTGCTCTTGGTGTCAAAATTACCATGAAAGAAGCTTTGGTTTACTTCCCAGCAGAGGTGTAGAAGGGTTGAGGAGAGAGGACAGGGAAGTGACATGGACCAATATTTGTCCCTGAATATGAAGACTCAGGACTGGGTGGTTAAGAAGATGTCCTCCAGGTCTGTGTTTCTGTGAAGAGCCAGCTATAAAGACATTTTTCTACTTCTGGGCTTTACTCACAGATAAAGCCTGAAAGTAAGGGGTCAAAGTGCTGTAGAAAGTCAGACCTACAAGGAGGGACAAGCCCTTTTACCAGGGGCATTTTGTACTTTTGCAATTGCTCTGCAAACTAAAAATCTCTTTCCACCATTTCATGGTGTACAGCCATTCCCTAGTCACACATCACTGCTTGGTCTTTTAGAACATCAGTGGGGTTTTTTTCAGATCTCTAGCCTTCCTATTAAATATCTGTGTTTTGGATTATTCTTCTCAGAATTATTAGTTTGCCTTTTCCCAGACAGAATCTCATTCTGTTTCCTGCTCATATTTCTAACCCCTGGTTCTATTAGTGTTATTTCTCTGTCTTCACTTGGTTTACAGTTCTTTCCAGCACAGTGTCATGTGCAGACCTAGTTAATGTACTTGGTTACACCTCCTTCCAGACCATTAATAAAAGTATTAAATAATGTTGCTGCTAGTACAAATCCATGAAGCACCCTGCTGTTCACCTCCATCATCCTCAAGACCACAGCCATCCATCATGAGCACCATTTATCACAGGCAAACACACTTTGCAAGCTAAAGCTGTTCTGTTTGAACTGTGTCGCTAGCTCTGGGTGAGGAAAAAAGGGAAGAAATGTCAAGTGTTAGTGGTGGAAGGAGGTGGAACAAGGGCTGATGGTGTCACTCAAAGTCACTCCTTTATCAAGGAATCCAAACGGACCAATGGAGAGAAATGTGATCCCTCTCTGCATCCTGCCATGTCCCGTGGCAGAGGTTTGCCTGATGCATTGGTCTGGCAGTGCCAGAGACACATACTTGAGGCAAGAACTATATATTATCCCAAGAGTTGCTCCACCGCCAGTGCACAACAGGAATAGCAGTCACTGGCAGAGGGGAGGTACTCTTTGTTCCCACATAACTATGTCCGGTTAGAAATAATCCCCTATCCAGACATGAACTAAAACAAGGAGAATTTCAGAGCTCCTCTGCTTGCTGCTAGGATCTGTGACAAGCTGGTAAAGCTGAATATCAAAAAATCCTGGGCTGGAACAGGCAATTGACTGAGGGTTTCTGTCATTTCTGGGCATCTACACTAAGAAGAAGGTTGGAAGGAAGGCAGGAGAGGTTCTTTCCATCCAGGCTTCCTCCTTAGAAAAGCGACCTATTCCCCATGTTCCTGTCTAGACATGTGACATGTACAGGAACATGGGTATTGCCACACCAAATTGAAGACCTGAGGTCCAAGAAGGTCAAAATCCTGCCTCAGAGAGTGGCCAGCATCATGTACCTCTGGGATGGGGTGATGCTCTCCTGAAGAACACACAGGTGGCCCCACTCCTGAGAGCTGTCCCAGTCCTCCTTGTAGGGATTCAAGAGGCTTCAAAAAGCAAAGACTGTTTTAATCCCTGGAGCATGAGGTGTTTGATGCGGCTGCAAGAACTCTGAATTCACCAACTAAACTAGAGAAATGTTCTAACCTCATGTGTAGGATAAGCCCCCAGAAGTCCTGACAAATGCAGTGGGAACAATGGGAGTAAAGCAAGTGAGAAAATCCCATCCAATGACAACACGTGTTAACTGGGATGGCTGCTCTGGCCTGACCAGTTCACCTCTTGACTCCTGCAGATCAGTTTCTATTAGAAGAAACTTTTCTGTTTCTCAAGTGGAATTCTGCTTAACTAAAAAATGGGCCCCAAAAAACCTGTTTCATTGAATGCAGTATAAAAATAGGAAAAGAAAGCATCTCTTTGCTTCACCTGCTCCTGTAGCAATATCTATGTCCCCCAAGCCCATTTTACCCAAGAAATCATTTAACAAATGCAAGTGAAATAAAGAAGTGTATTAGGTAATGGAATTAGGTAATGGAATTTCCCTTTGTCTGGACAACAGGTAGCAAAAAGCACTTAAAGAGAATACCAAGTGAAATTATAGTTGAGTGTACACACATCTTTAGCTCTTAAGTTGAATACACTGATGAATTTTCAAGGAATTGGCTCAGCAGTTTACCAAAGCACATGGAGTTCAGTTTTGAGCAGTTATGGGAAATAGAAGTCATAGGACTTTCACAGGTGGAAATAGGAGGGAAAATATTGTAATTATTGTGTATTTTTAATTAAAAATAGCAGTTTAAACAACTTACAATTCACTGCTCAGATATTGTAATTATGGTTATAATAAACAAGTCTGAACAAAAAAGCAAAGAGTAGGATAGGTACCAGAGCCTAAGGTTGAAAAGGGGATAATAAAAATATGAGCTATAGAGAATATAATTTCAGACAGAAACAAGAGAATTTCTTCACTAAAACTTCAGAACTGCTGAGTACAGAGCTAGAGTGACTAGAATAAATATAATGAATTTTAGCACAAAAAATTTCAAAGAAATAGATCATTTCCTGCAGCAGGTCAAACTCTTCAATTTACCTATGCACTGCTGAACCAGTTCTTATTTCTTTCACAGTGTCAGGCCATCTGTCTGCTTGCAGATCCTGTGCTGTGATAACATCAGGTCCCAGGGACTGATGTGCCACACTACTCACGCTTCACTAGAAATCTTTATCCCACATGTGTATGAAGTGGCACTCATCCTCTGGAGTCTGCATGGAGCTTTTGCACACCCCAGAATGGTGCTTCTGATGGCTCAGTGCTTTTCGATTGGGCATGATGGCTTAATAATCAAATAATAATTTTTATCTTTAAATATTTCCTTTGCTCACAGTACTGAGCAACAATTTAAAAAAAAAAGTAAATTGTTTCTTTCATAATTTTAGGTACTGAAATGACATCTGAGAGAAAAGTGTTAAGTCTGATGTGCTGCCCAAATTCCAGAGGCTCCTTTACCTGCCTGACAACTGCTTCCAATTGCCTGATGGTTGAATGTGCCAAGGGAGCAAGCCACTCACTCAGCCCACCCTGGGATGCTGAAACGTCGAGTGCCAGGAGCAGAGAGAAACATTTTGTCTTGTTTTTGCATAATACGAGGTTGTGGCTACGGTTTGCTGGTGCTGCTATCGACGATGGGCACAACAGCAGCTCTTCAGGAGTGAAACTGCTGTGGAATTTAGATGCAAAAGTATTTGTTTGCATTAGGACAGACACCAGGGCTGGGCAGGCAGGGCAAAATGAGTAAGCGCTTCCTGTGTTTTCTGGTGTTTTTCTCTGTTTAAACAGGCCAGTACACAGGTGTGACAAACAACAGTGTTTTAACCACTGGCAAAAGGAAGAATTTACTGCTGCTCATCTGCCAGGGATATGGTTTTCTTCCATGCAAAATTGTTTGCAAAATGTGAATGTTTTGTGCAGGGAATCATGGATGAGTCCACTTCTTAATTCAAGTCTTGCAAAGTGAGATACAGATGTGTGTGAAAGGGCCCGTGCAGTTGTGTGAAGAGGAGAGAAGGTAAAATAGCATTTCCTAAAGCCAGGAGAAAATCACTGCTGTCCTCCAGCAAGGAAGCAGGGAAGCCAGGGACACCCTAATCATCCAAAATTAAAAGATTGTTCAGACAGAAAGGTAGTGTCCTGTTCAATCCACAGCCCAATGAGAGGAAATTGGATTTCTTTAACCAGAAAGCTGTCTGGACCTCTTCTCACTGTTAGGAAATGTAAGGAAAGGTGTGAACACACAATCTAATACAGAATTTCCTGTTCTTTTCTTTATTCCTGACTCCTTTTGGCAAAAGGCAGGGTTAAAATTATAAACTGAGACACACCAAAATTTTACACTCTCTAGAGCAGCTGCAGCTGGCTTGCACTAGAGTGCATAAAAATTCTCATTTGCACAACTCACATTGAATTCAGTGTGACTGTTCAGGAAAATTCATTAACAATGCATAAGATGCAAGATCTGGCTGCTGTGTAGGGTGTTTGCTCCAGCATGTTCCAGTAAGAGTTACACAAGGTTATTTACAAATACACATTATAATTTCTAATCTTAAGATATACTGCCTTTGAAGTTGCAGAAGCTGCGCAGGACCTGATCCAGAATTATGTGGGCACCTAATTCCCATTTAGATCCCAACTGATATAACTGGGGCTCAATGCCTGGGTGCTACTAAGGTATGAACCTTAACAGAAGCATTATGAATTTCATAGTAACAAATCATAGAATCACAGAGTCAGAGAGTCATTAGAGTTGGAAAAGCCCTCTAAGATCATCAAGTCCAACCATTAACCCAGACTCCTCTATCCACACCTAAACCATGTCCCCAGGTACCACATCTAAACAACTTTTTAATACCTCCAGGGATGGTGATTTGAACAGATCCCTGGATAGCCTGTGCCAGTGTCTAACCACCCTTTCCATGAGCACATTTTTCCTAATATGCAATTTAAACCTCTCCTGGTGCAACACGATGCCATTTTCTCTTATTTATTGCTTGTTACCTGGAAGCAGAACCCGACCTCCACCTGGCTGCACCCTTCAGTCAGGGAGTTGTAGAGACTGATCAGTCACCCCGGAGCCTCCTTTCCTCTAGGTTGAGCCCCTCCCAGCTCCCTCAGCTGTTCCTGGTGCTCCAGACACACCACCAGCTCCACTGCCCTTCTCTGGACACGCTGGGAGTGTAAATGTCACCTCACTGCAGTGCAGTCTTTACCCCCAGTCATCTTAGACCCTTTTTAGTGGAAAGAAGCTGGCAATGCCCAATTTACCTCATCCTAAAGCAGATACCTACATTAGGTAGAAAATTCTACCCAAAAGTGATTGCTTTGTTCCACAGAATATTCATGCAGCTTGGGATCACCAGCTCAGCTGTGCCCACCTGGGCACAGCCTCAACCTAACATTTCCAGTTTCATATCAACCCGGGACAGAAAAGCTGGCTCTGGGGGAACAACAATATCTTTAAATAGCTCCAGAAACAAACATGACACAAAAGGCTCCCAGAGTTATGCTTGTGGAAATGCAAGCATATGTTTCTGCATTTGTTTTCATATTAATGTTATTTTAGTATCTATTTCATTACTAGCATTCAAAAGGACTTAATGATACACTGATAGTGCACATTACAGTCCTCCCACATGAATTGTTCCTGAACACAGTGATAATGCTCTTCCAGCACCATATGCATCAGAAATATTTATTCATTTGCCTTCATGGGAATATAAGGCAAAGCCTATTAAATCAATAGCTATGCAGAGGGTTTTGTTTTTCCATTAAGTCTCCAAAATAAAACTGACAAACTGATTAAACGGATCACATCTTGCAGTTCCCAAAGTCTGCTTTATGGGCTGGTCCATGATATTAATCAAAAGCTGAGCCAGAGGAAAACATTGATCAAACTCTTTTAGAGAATAATAGAGTCAGACCCTTCAGTGGTGTAAAAGCGAATAATTCAGTATCTCTACCTCAGTTTATATTGGCTGAATGTCTAGTCCACAGGCTTTATGCTGACAGCTATTTTGAAAAAAATCTGTGTATTAGACACTTGTATTTTCACTTTTCTATTCACATCATAGTAAAAGATTTAGACAGCAAGTTCTTTGAGGCAGATTTCCCCAGCTGTCTACCACAAGTTGTGTGAACATGTAACATCCACACATTGGAGGAGCAGGAGGTTTTCCCACCCCCAAAAGGGTCATTCTTCCTGAAGAGTCCCTGCACCTGTTTTCCATTGTGCTCTCAGAGCGATGTGCTCATCGCTGACTGTAAAAACACAACTTTGGGCTCCTCAGAATGAAACTGCATCAGAGCTGTGGCTGGGGAGGAATTTCCCAGAGGTCACAATGATGGGGCTTTTTTTCTTTTCCTTTGTGGCAAGTGGCATGGTCTGCTTTGAGGATCACCTGAGATTTTGCTGATCTCACCAGCTCACAAGCACCTGCATTCACCCAGCTGCTGTTCCCACCACCCCTGGCTGTCCCAGACCACAGGGCATTTCCCCAAAGCCTAAAATATAGAATAAAACCCACAAATGCAATGCAACAACAGGAAGAAAATAAGAGATGCAAGGAGCCTAACAGGTAGTTTTTTTTCAGTCATGCTTCCTTTCATGCCATCTCATCAAACAGGATATCTATGTCCCTGATAAGCCTGTTATGTATAAAACCACAATCAGAACCAGAAAATGGTTTTGGTTGGAAGAGTTCTTAAAGATTATCCAGTTCCAAGCCCCTTGCCATTGGCAGGGACACCTTCCACTAGACCAGGGCATACTGGAAGTGCTGGCTGGGACCTGGCAGAACACAGATGAGGGCAGCAGCTATGGTGAGAAAAGATCCTTGTCACCTCGACTGGACATTGAATTTCAGGATGTGTGTAGCCTCATGCACAAAACCAAATCAATTACTGCCTCAAAAAGGTCCTGTGAGTAGTTTTACATAAACTGATGCTTATTCTCTTATCTCAGCACAATAGGATACATCCAGCGCAATAATTAGGAAGACAGATTCCCCTTGTAAACATTTTCTGCACTTGTGTATATTTTTCCCCTGTGGGACCATTAGCAACAGAGCAGTAAATCTACAAGATCTATTCCCCATATGAGCACAAGTCTCTGCAGTTTGCCAGGTTACAAGAAATATAATTAGGACTCCTTTACCTGACAGATTAATGAGTTGAACAGCAAAGGCCAGATAGCAGTAAATTAAACATCTAAACACTGTGATCTCTGCATGTAATAGAATGGTGAAATAGCACATCTTTTGTAATGGCCTTGGCCATTTCAACACATAAATTCCTTATAACATATCAGTTATATGGTACTTTTTTATTGTACATTGGTATAAATATTTATACTTTTAGCTTGCCTTGCCAGTAAATATTTAGCATTTTGTTCTAAATGGTGACAGCCTTGGGTTTGTCCACACAAAATGCTGCATGGATTTGTCACGTGAACACATTTATTGAGCCACTGAGAATGTGCATTTGGCAATAATCACCTTTTAGAAGAACTAACAAATGCTCAACAAGCTGCTTGTTAAAGACAGAACTTCCAATGTGGTGAGAACACAGAGTCTGTCCGAGGCCAGCCTGTATGATTAGATCAGATGAACATGTGCGTGGGGAGGAAAGAATAAGAGACAATGAAGAAACACATCTCTGCTAAAGTGTTTAATCCTGTTTCAACAAGAGGTAGCGGGATAATGTGATTTTAGAGGAAAATTAAATAATAAAAGCCTTGATCAAGTAATTTTCTACTTACAATGAGGATTTTACCTAATGATGCCATTAGCAAAACTTAACTATTTTATTTGGGATTAGATACAAAATTCTTGTCTGTAGAAGTTAGGAAGAAAAAATGGTTATGGTTTAATTTTCATCATAATGATGCCAAAAGAACCAAATTAGAGCAGTAGGTGAAAAACTGAGTTAGAGAATGAGTTGATTTCTCACATCTCTTAACATCCCCAAATATCTTACCATTTAGGTATAAAATGAGATGCAACAATCTGACTCAGAGGATGATCAACAGCAAAGCTGCATGGTACGGGTATAATAATGACAATACAAATACTAATACTAATAATAAATACTATAATTGTAACTATAACTATAACTATAACTATAAATATAAATATAAATATAATTTTTTTTTAAAGACTTGCTTGCAGCAGTCAGCTTTTCAGTCCTCATCACTCAAAGCGACCCAAAGAGACCCCAGTGTGGTCACAGTCTGTGCGGGCAAGCTCTGTGCAAACACATACTCCAGCAACTCATTAGCTACCTCGATTTCCTCAGGGTGAGATTCATCTCACCTAATTAGCCATCCCCACACCAGCAGTCTGCACAGACCCCTGTCTGCAGGCTCCCCTCAGCCACAGGAGAGCCGAGTATCTCCGGGGAGCGATTTGTTTTGCCCGAAGACAGAACGAACGCCCCTGAGAAGGTGCCTCCATCTCCCCAGGGTCGTTAGTGGAAGGTCGAGTGATGGTTTTAGACCAGACACCTTGGCTTTAGACAGCTTAGGTTAGGTGAGAGAAACCCTACCCTGCATGTGGGAGCTGATCCTGCTTCCCTGTGTGACCACATTGTTCTGCTCAACAAAAGAGCCTTTCTTTGGGGTGAGGCTCAGAATGGACGTCCCAACGAAGGGAGGCCAGGAGCACTTCCACTGGAAATTGTTTAAAGGAAAAAGACCTTTTCCAGATTTCTCACGGCTAAAAAAGTTCTCTTCAAACTCCTCCAAAAAAAAACCCCAACTCAAGGTCAGCATTTAATTTCCCATCCACTCAGAGCCAGGTACTTCAGAGGCCTGAAAGCCCCAAGGGCTCCATGAGAAAAAAGTGAATTGATGTTCCTCCACATACAACGTTTCATGGTGTACTGAGGTTTTCATGCGTGTGGTGACAGTGAGTGTTGAGTAGAGCAAAGCAGTTCTTCATCTGTTACCATAGATGACAAAATTAAAATACAGCAATTCTAGTAAAAAGCAGGAGAGTTGCACTTGTGTGTCGCCCCAGCATGGCATGAGCTACCATAGAATAGAATCACCAAATGATCTGGGTTGGAAGAAACCTTTTGAAAGGTCATCTTGTCCAACCTCCCTGCCATGGGCAGGGACATCTTCCACTAGATCAGGTGGTTCAGAGCCCCATCCAACCTGGCCTGGAACACTTCCAGGGATGGGGTATCCACAACTTCTCTGGGTAACACTCAACACCATAATTGTAAAATAATTTCTTCCTTTTATCTACTCTGAATCAACTTCAGTTGATTTTATTTTCTTTCAGTTTGGAACCATTATTCCTTATTTTATTTCTACATGCCCTGCTAAAAAATCTGTTTTCATTTTTCTTATAAGCCCTTCAGTGATGAAAGGCTGCAGTAGGGTCTTCTCAGACCCTTCTCTTTCCCAGGCTGAACAACCTCGATTCTCTCCAACTGTTCTCACAGGAGAGGTGTTCAATTCCTCTGGTCATTTTCTTGGCCCTTGTGTTGGCCAGCTCCAACAGGACAATGTCCCTCCTGTGCTGAGACCCCAGAGCTGGATGCAGCACTGCAGGTAGGGGACTGTCACCAGAGCACACCAGAGGAACAGAATCCCCTCCCTGGACCTGTTGCCCACCTGTTTGGATGCAGCCTAGGATACAACTGGCTTTCTGGGCTGTGCAACATGCACTGCCAACTCATGTAATATATCATATCATATTATTTCATATCATATTCGTTTCACTAAGTGTTATCAGCATAAAACCTCTGTGGGCCTTTCTAAATCCAGGTTACCTCTAGCACAGCAGGCAGAGAGTGTCACCCCAACAGTTAAAGTGACTGAAATAAAACCCCAAACCAGTTGAGATAAAAATACAATTTAGCAGTACAAGGCCAAACCAGGAACTCCATAGTTTTCATATCTGAATTTCCATTCAGACTTAACAGAAGATGCCTTTCCTCTTATGGACATCAATTTTGGCCACTTCCTGCCCCCAAGATAGGTACCCCTCTGCAGGAAAAAGAAATTAAACTAGATTCGAAAATCTAGTTTAATGAGGCACCTTTGAAAGTGCCAGTGGAGGGGGACACTTAAAGCACATGTAATAAATTTTGTGAGGTTTTTTTGCCATTTGGGGCATGAACTTCAGAGGACTGTCCCTGCCATGCATTTGGAGCCCATGAAGCACTGCAGAAATGCTTTGCAGGCATGCGAGGATGTGGGAAGTGGATGGCTCGGAGCTGAATCCTCTCCAATTCAGGGATGGATGTGTGGGGACACAGCGAAGCACTGCACAGCCTCCTGGGTGTTTGCAGCACCCTTTCAGCTGTAACTGGCACTTTGCTGAAACCCAGAATTCCACTTTTAGAGGCGTTTTAGGTGCCCGCTGAGGTTGTCTATTACAGATAACACCTGTCTCCCTTTGAAGCCACTGGGGTTAGCTCTCCACCTCCACTAACACTGGGTTCTGAGGGCAGCCTGAGGGAAGTGGGTTCCTGTTCCTGCTGCTGTGGGAAGTTCACTAACCACGAACTGAACCATCTGCTGGAGCCCTCCCAGAGCTAGCAACTACCACACCACAGGCCAGAAGCTGTAAATGGGGGTGAAAGGGGCCCCAAAGCCCTGGGAAGGGGGGGAAAGAAGAGAAAAGCAAAACTGAAAGACAAACCCAGTGTATATGTGAGTGTTGGGGGGGTGGATGTCTGTAAGCAAGGATGTCTCCTGAGGAACCCCTCAGGCAGGCAGTGCTGGTGGGATGTGGCACCCTGCAGCCCAAGGGTGCTCCTGGGGCTGTGGCAATGCCATGCCCTGATGTGCCTCCTCAGGGGAGTGGCTGTAAGGATGCATCCAGAGGGATTCAGAGATTCCACGCCACATCTCAGGGTGCTCCCTCAGAGACACCACAGCAGCTTGCACTGCAGTGCTCTGCTGCTCCTTGGCACCAGCAATGTTTTCTGAGTGAAGTGGTTGGAAAAGGATTAGGCTGCCCTGAGGAAAGAACAGTTTGGGCACCAAACGGGACAGCATTGCTGCACCACATCCCTCACCTGCACCCATGCACTGCAGAATCTGCAACAAGCATCCTTTGGCACAAAGTTCCTTGGACTCCCCCCAGACAAACAGGGGTGATTTTTATATCCATGACTGATCTATATAAGGCTGGCTTTAAAAACAGCCTCTTTATCCAGCTGCTGAAAGAGCAAAGGGTGACCACCAGCATTTTAACAATCCTGCAAAACCAGGTGTAGATGGAGTGGGATTTATTCAGCATTTTGCTGAGTTTTTGTGAAATAAAAGTAACCAATCCCCAGACAGAGGCGTAAAGGCTGGCTCTGCCAGCAGTTCCTGGAGGAGCCCAACCCTGCAAAACCCTGAGCAGCTCAGGTTGTGCTTTTCTCCTCTTTGATGCTGGGATGTTTGCAGGTCGTGGTGGCAAGGGGAGGACGTGTGAGACCTCGGGGACCTGTTTAGGCTGCGTCCGCGTGGGCGACGGGCGGCGACCGTGGGTTTCGGTTTGTGTGGGCCCGGCCGGCGCTGGGCCCTGCCGCCGCACGGGCTCTGGGGAGCGTGGGTGGCACGGAGTGCCTGCGTGTGACAGACTGCGTGGGCTCGTGCGGCTGCGGGACGGGCGAGCCTGTCTGCCAGCATGTCCCCTAAATGCTTCTGCTGTGAAAGGGAACCGCTTCGTAGCGCCAAGAAAAAAAGTTGATAATAATAATAATACGCATTGTCTGCTGAGACTTCAGGCTGGTGCCCAGGCTCTCCCCAGCCCAGACAGTGCTGCTGCAGAGGCAGAGCATTCCCCAGCCATAAAGATGACCAGAACATGCAGTTGTTCCTCCCCAAACCAAAAGCTTGTGTTTGGAAACAAGCAGCGCTTTGTTATATCATCTCAGCTTCTAACCTCAAACAGCTTTAAAGCAAATTAGTTAGTTTAGTGCCTTTTTATTCTGTTTTAATGAAAAAAAAAAGATAAAATCATCCTATCCTCATTTTCATGAATGTGAAGAAGAATATATTTTCCCCACTTTTGCCTGCTGTCATTTTCATGTAAATATCAAAGCGAAGAGGGCTCCTTGGACAGTCATCAGCACAATTGAGAGGTGAAGTTAAGCTTACTTCTCCTGGGCCTGAGGGCAATAAAACCTCTGCTGGCTCTGCTGAACAAGGTGAAAGGGAGGAAATCTTTAATTCCACAGTATGTCCAACTGTTGGAACAGGACTGAGATGAATAAGGAGGGAGCAACACCTCTGAGATGCAAGTGGGCATAGCAAGATTTTGAGGGATGGCTTATCCCATACAAACCCTCCCAATGCTGGCCCTGTTATTCACCATGAATAAACTGGGAAACCGAGTTAATTCATAGGAGCTAATGCAGATCACTGAAAACCCGAGCACTGAAATACGTGTCATTAATCAGCCTATCTCTGTCTCTGTGTGATCTACACGATAGGGATGAATATTAACTTCCTTTGAAGAAAATAAAGCGAAGCAGCCACATGTTTTACCTGGCAAACGTATGCAGAGGTGATTCATTCCAAGAACGCTCTGAAAAATCCCCACCTCACTTTTACCTCTAGGAAATTCCCTTTTCATGGGAATGAAAATTGCAGCTCCCACGCCCACAGATTGCAGGGCTTTGGCACTTCGAAAGGCAAGAGATGCTTCACCACAGCCTTACTCATTGAGATCTATCTGCAATGAGCAAAGCACCAGCAATACTTTCCCTTAAACAGATCATATATATATATATATATATATTATTCTTTAACCAGCACATGTTTATGGTGGCTTTAAGCAGCTTCCTATGCTCCTGTTGTTGCTTTTAATTTTTTTCATGATTTTGGGTGAAAACCCTGCAGGGGGATGAAAAAAAAAATAAAAAGAGAGAAAGAATAAATAAATAATGAAGAAAATGTTTCTCTTTCCCTCTCAATGTCAGGAATGTATGGAAAGCTTTAGGCTGCAGCAGTATTTTGACACTGCGCACAGTATTGCTCCCCTCCCCTATTCCTTTGAGGTTCATCTTTCAGACCACAGCTCTGTTCCGCTGCCAACTCGTTGGAAGTGTTTAGTGACTGGAGAACTGTTGCCTGCTCTCTTCAGAACTTCACACTTCATTTTTCCAGATCCCTGCGAGCAGCAGCAAATATTTCACCAGCCTGGTTTGCTGGCTACCACCATAAATCAGACTTAGGACCCAAAAAAATATCCAGGCCTGTCAAGGCATTAAGCTTTTATTTTCAGGCTGGATCCAGTGGTAAATGAGGGCTTGTATTTTCATTTAAAACTGTAAAGGGATTTTAAGGATTGTCGTTGGACAATAGCCAGATTCAAAAGATACAATGCAGAGTGTAACTGGTTAGAGGAGATTTGAAAAAGTCTTAAATATGAAAAATGGCTTTTCTTAAAGGTTTTTCAATGAAATGTGAAGCCAGACTTGAATTTCATAAAGGCTTTGGCACAGGCTGTTTATGAGAAAATAAATTGAGAAAGGGAAGAGGATGATGCTCCTGAGCATTTGAGGGGGTATTTGTCCCAGCCTGCCCCTTCAGATTCACCAGGATGAGATCTGATGCAGATATGACAGGCACAACACTTAGGAAAAATTTGTCTAATGCTTATTGCTTTGACATGAATCACTCAAAAATTAGAAATAAAATAAGAACCTGTATAACACTGTGGATTTGGGGATGTTTGCAAGGCAAAGCTGCTCAGAAAACTTGCCCTTCACTGCCCAGGCCACAATTAGATTGCAGTAGGGTTTTTCTAACAGCCTCTTGAAGCAAACAACCCCAATCCCTCAGTCTGCTCTTCATTACCCTAAAGAAGCAATGAATAGGAACGAGGTGGGGAGCCCAGAGCGGGGCTGGACTGCCAGCATTGTCACAGCCCTGCTCCGCGGCCTCGCGCCGCTGCGGTTCAGCGAGCTGGGAGCTGCGTACAAACCCTCTTCTTTTTGCATGATAATAACGACCAGGCTCATTTACACAATTTGCCTTTAAAACACGCCACAAAGCTCCAGGCAGAGCAAGGTGAACATCAGCAGAAATTACCAACTGAGGCACCAACAAGTGTCCCGTGCCTCAGTTTCCCTGACATCTGAGGATCATGGACAAGAATTGGTGCAGATAAAGTCATGATGAGGGGAAATGTTGCTTTTTCTAACTGCTCCCATCCCAGACCACCTTCTGACCTGGGGAGAGCAGAAGGCTGCCTCTGTTTTTGTTGCTCCTATCTTTGCTGCATATTCCCAGGATTATCCAAAGCAGGCTGGTTTGGTATTCCTGCCCTGGAGGAAGAGTTGTGTCTTTCCCCATGGCCAGGTGTTTTAAGGACAAGCTGGTTGACTCCTGCTTGGTGGCAAAGCCACACAAAACTGTCTCTAACTCAGACCTATTTGGGTTCTTTTTTTCCCACTGGGCAAGTATCTTTTTCCCAGCCTCAACATTAGCCTACACCATCCCATTTTGCAGTTCCTGAGACAGTAACTCAGGCTCCTGGTCACAAATAAACCAAGGATAAGACAACAGCTTTTGTATATGGTGCTTCTTTGCCCCCCTTAGTACCTGCAGCATGGCTAAAGATGGGCACTGTAATTCACAAACATCAGCTGCTCAAGACCCAGAAATGCCTTTCCTCTGGGAAATGTCAGCATCCTGCCCATGGTGTGGGAAGGAAAGGCTCAAACATGTAGGGGAGTGACAGTGGCTTAACAAATCGCCTCTCTGTCAGCTGAGCCTCTGTAACTGTCTGTGCATGTGCCCCTGGGCCACCTTGGAGGGGAATTAATGGGATTTACTGTGTTAACTTGAATTAATGTGAATTAATTTAGTCAATTAATTCACTGTGGGTTGAGGTTGAATCTCCTCACCATACAAGCCAGTCTGGATGGAAGCGCACTCAGGGATCATTCCCATCCACCAGCCAGGCGGGAATGGGAAGGGTTTGATGCCAGCACTGGATTGCATGTCTGAACCATCCCTCTGCATGACCAGGCTTACACAGAGACAGGGCCTGAAGAGAGTTGCAAAGAAGCATTTCAGTAACTTGGAATTGCCTTGGGATGTTGGTCCCCAGATACTTTAGAAGAGCTGAACCATGATATACCAGGTTAGGATGAAGTTTTGGCATACTCTGACTACAGGCATACTCTGAGAGCTCTTTTTTTATTCTGCAAAGATTCATGAAATGAGGGCAAAATCATCATAGCCATAGGAGAAAAGCCATGATGTAGCTGTTCCCAGCCCTCTTTCCATTTTTTCTCAAGGGACTGACTCCCAAGCAGATGGCATGCCTGAGATAAACTACATTATTTAAGATTTCTTTGCAGAGCAAAGATGTTGCTCTCTGCAGTCACAGGAGATAGTTCTTTGGGTGCTTTTTCATGTTCTGGCTTGAGGCAAGGGGTCCCTGGAGACCCCCTGCCTCCCACAGCAAGCCAGGGGCATTCCCAGCCACAGGCACTGCAGTTCCTCCAATAAATACCAGAGCCTCCCAAAGTCCCATTGCCTTGTCTCCCATGGCTGTATCTAATCTGAATGGTTTCCTTTTACACTTCCCCACCAGTGCCCATATTCTGCTCTGCTTATTGCTCGCTACCTGTCTTGCAAAATTTCCCACCTCCTCTGACCTTGCTACCACTGCGTCTTGGGTGTTCTGCATTTGAGGCTGCTTCAGCAGTAGGCTCTGAGTCAATTAATTTTCCAAATCACAGCTAACTCAGCAAGGCATTCATGAGTGGCAAGGTGGGGAGGCCAGCCGTACACCAGGGAAAAAAAAAAAAGTTTAGTTTCCCAATTTAGCCTGGTGTGTAGCAGGGGTGGCCAGGAACTGGCGCTGGCTGTGAAGCGGGATAATTTTCCAGGTATGTCAAGAGCTCAGGCACCACACTCAGAGTAAAACAGAAACAAAAGCACCAACCCTTTCCTCTGTGGCAGGATCAGACCCCCAGCAAAATTACTTCCTATTCTGGGAGCTGACATAAGACTCCACACTTCCAGGCAAATAAACACCTCTTCATTTCAGTGGCTATCTGACACGGGTGGAACAGAGGGCAGGGAAAAGCTTATGGCTCCTTTATATTTTTAATAGCTATGAACACACTGCTGGTGCTTAAGAAATGTGCTTGTTAATAAGTGATGAGCGTTAAAGGGCAGCTTGGTGGTTAAGGTTAGAGAACAGCTCCAGCCTTGCTTCTGCTGCAGCCTCCTAAAATAACCCAGGGGAAAGTCTCTTTGTATAAACAACTCCCCACAGGGTGGGCTGTGAGGGGAGCTCCAACGAAGTCATCTTTGCCATCCCAAATGCATTCCCTGGCCTGCCAACACCCTGGGAGCAGGCAGATCCTTGCAGCAGAGGGCATGAGGACATGGTCCCAAACATGCCATCCGTACCATGTGCGTAACAAGCACACACAGGCACAGATGTGGAGGAGAAAGATCACACCCTTGTTTGGCCTGCAGCAACTTTTTAGTGTGCCCACGCTCCCAGATGAGCACTGGTGTGGTTGTAGCATGGGTGGTGTATCTGCACCGGTTAGCACAGGTCAGACCCACAGTGAAGATGTGACAGCACTGCTGTCACACTGGGGAGCTACAACCTGATTCAAGAAACCTGCAGACACCACATTCTCGAGGTCAATGCTTCATCTTCACAACATTCAACCTCGTTAACTTTCCTGGAGCCGGTTTGGTCCGGCCGTGCTGCTGTGTGTTGGTGTGCAGACACTTTCATCCACCTCCATTCCTCTCCCTTCAATAATGTTTATGGCTCTCTCCTCCCTACCAGATGTGCTGCAAAGATAAACACATCACATACTGGGAAGCACACAGACATGTTGAGGATAGAGTGCAGCTCAATGCTTTGGAAGGATAACAAAATGAATACACTTGGCTAAAGAAAAAAACCAAAACACCAGAGCCCATTCTTTGGACAGAAGGTCAACAGGCATGACTTGGCCATGTCTACCATATTCAGTTTAGCCTCCAAATCACAGTGATCATATCCAAACTGTCCACTGGGAACAGTCCCTTGCCTGTCTTACCTCCTGAGTGCTGCCAAGCATTTTATGGAGAGCCCCAGCCAAAAGCTTGCCTGGGCCTTTCCTAATGATTCTGTCAGAGCAAGTCCATGCTAATAACAATAATCAATGTTTCCACTGAATTGTTAAATTTATTAGTATAAATGTCCCCTTTCAGACTGGCTTTCACTATTGAAATTCCTTTTCTTTGGAGAAATCTTCATTGTCATCTTTTCACTGCCCATTACTGCTTTGTGCTATGGACATTTGCAAGAAAATGCAACTTTGTGCTCATATGGCATCAATTACTTCTTGTAATCTCCACCTTCTTTCCCAGATGGATCACCTCTTTTGCCCTTCTCTCCACCTCCTTCCCTGGTCTAATGAAAACAAAAGTGATTTTTAGTAGAGGATCTGAGACCTGTGCACAGTTTTGCTCCACCTGATCATGGTAAGGTGGGTATAAAACCAGAAGAATAGAGGTCTGCTTTGAGGGAGTGGCAAAACTCTGTACCGCTGTGGCCCGTGGAAGTGGTGAGGAGCTTTAACTCTGCCCTTCTGATTTTGGGAGCCTCAGCACTGAGCCAGTTCACAGCCCAGACCCAGAGCAAGCCAGATCCTTCACACCCACCCCATCCACAACGTTGTCACAGACCCCAAGTGGCTTGCTCAGGGACAAGACAAATTTTAACCTTATTTGCTTCAATTTTTGACATTGCAGAAAGTGTAAATGAGGTTGAGAGCTGGAATTCTCTTTTGTCCTAATTTTCTTTTAAATCGGTTTGCTTGTTGAATGTAAATGCATTGAGTTCCTTTCACATGCCCTGTGCTAGACACGCTGGAATCATTACTTGATTTGGAAGAATTTCCATTTGATTTCTGGGATGGGGTGGCATTGGCTTTCCATTTGATTTCTGGGATGGGGTGATGGTTTTGTCATAGTAGTATGAAGCCCTAAGGTAGAAGCAGATCTAGAACTGGAAAAAAATCCCCTGAAAATGTCTTCCTCTCAGAAACTGTGGTTTAAACAGACTTTCACTTTTTTTAACTCCTCTGAAAAGACAATTTCCTGAAACAAAAGAATTTCTATCAGAAATGTCTTTTTCAGAAGGCAAAATAGAAGAATTTTATGTCATACTACATCTGCTCTTTTCTCAATAATGAATTTGAGTAACTGATTTCCTAATGTCTAATGGTATAAATATAGCGCAGCAGAGGGATGAAATCATTTGATACTGTGGCAAGATGTCAAATAAGACCTGGTAGAAGTAGATGAAATAGCCTATTTATTTTCTGTCTAAAATTTCCTTTAAAAAAAAAATAAACAAACAAAACTCCCCCATAACATTAGAAGCAGCTGTTAGCATAAGCAGCAGAGCTTATCTTATTCCTTAAATCAAACTCTAGTCTTTTGGTGATGTCATACAACAGTTGGACTCTGACATGTAGTACTGGCATTTCCTGCTAAATGCAAATAATAAGAGCATGGGTTTTGCTGAGCACTTCCTCCACACACACGTAGACACGTGTTTCTCCTCCTACATCCCCACTCTCTGTAATCACTGCCCTGATGAAGTGTGACCAATCCAGAAAAAAAATACAGTGTGGCATGGTGGGCTCAATGGAAAATCATAATTTATTTTCTGTCCAGCAAAATCCTTTTTCTTCCTGTTCTTTGATAAGCCATGGTTTGTATTCTCTTCAGAAGCCTCAACAATGGCAGACTGTGCCTTTTCATCACTCAAGCACTTTTGCTTTTGGTCACTCTGCTATAAATAGGAAAGTCTTTGTTCTGGCCTTTTTGGATCACAGGCACGGCCCATGGTGGACACTCCAGCCCTTCTGTGCTTCCCATTTGTTCTCCTGTGAGAAAGCAGCCACACAAACAAACAGGCTGCTCTGTTTGGACTTTCTCTGAAGTTGCAATTTCTTCCACTAAATGTTTATGCATTCCAAAGCCAAGTGACTGGCCTTGCATCTTGGGAACCCAGCGCTGGGGATTTGTGCTGCTTTCAGGAAGATTTGGGGATGTGTATTTAATGGCTTCAGTTAACAAGTTAATTAGCATCCTCTTTATGGTTTTTTTTTTGGGTTTTTTTTTGGGTTTTTTTTTTTTTTTTGGTTTTTTTTTTTTTTTTTTTTTTGAGCTTCTGCTAAAATCAAAACACAGCTAGCATTTATTTTGGTGCTAATGGGAACATTTTCATAAACTCCAAATTTAGAGCCAGAAGAACGATCCTGGCTCAGCACATTTTCAAAAGAAGGGTTTGATTCAAAACTCTTTACAAAGTCATTTTCCCTCGTTTCAGCAAGTTTGGAGTCAGCTGCTCAGTTTAGGTGTAAATGTAGAAAAGAGCCCAATCTTCCACTTTGGGTCCCCAGTGCCCTCAAGCCTGACCTTGAGGGTCTTTTTCTAGGATTATTCTAAGTCAACAATAATAATAATAATGGGACCTTCAGTCCCTGATATCCCAGAACTGGATGATGTTCTGGGCATCAGATACAGGCTGAGAGGAGAGGGAGATCCTGAGAATCCTGATGCCTGGTCATGACTGGCTTGGCCCAAGATTGAACACAGAGCAAGAGGCAAACAATCTGTTCTTCACAAGTGTCTTCCCAGCCTGGCCAACCTCACCAGTTACTCATTTGTGACGCTTCTCCCTTCCTTGCTTTTATTTCTCTGTCAGCTCAGCCTGTTTCACTTTTTTTTTTTTTTTTTTTTTTTGTACAAATGAACTAAATTCTCCAAATTCATCTGCTTTGCTATCAGACATGGTTTTTTTAAAAAACCTTGGCATCATTTCTGAAGTTTCTCTATGTACACTTTCCTGTTCTTGTATTTCCATCATCCAGGTATCATCACTCAATAACCATACTGAGGCTGTAATGCTTTTCACATGGAAGGAATTGTGTTTTATTGATGGCAAATGTTGTAATGCACTTTCATGTCAAGATGAAAATCTGAAAAAGAAACTTTTTATAGTGTATGCTACATGAAACTTCTACATTGAACCAGGCTGGAATAAGACTATGTTCCAGTACACATATGCTATGACTATATATAGTAAATTAAACAGTCCTGGCATGCAGGAATGGGCACAAGAACATATCCATGCTGCAAAATTTTTAGCATGGGCACAGTTAAGTAGCACTCTCCCCAGCCAATTTCAGGCACAGATCATGTGTTAGCAGAGCCAAGAACACTCTGAATAGGCATTTTGGATGTGGCTGTTCCCTTTTAGGGGCTCTGGGTACTTAGTGTTGTGTACCTAATGAAAAAAAAAAGCCAAGCGGCTTCAGGTCAAGCGTGTGAACCCAGATTTGGTTCATGCAACCACAGTGGTGAAATCTACCATGGTCATCTTGGGTATGCCATTTTCTGACCTGACGCCTGATTTCTATGATCCAGACTCCGTGTGGGTCACTTTGATGCTGGTTTTATTTGCAAAGGGATGGCTGGTGAAGACCCTGCACCTTACAGAGAGGAGGTTGGAGCAACCTGCTCCTCAGGGAGAAACCTGCTTCCACAGAAGGAACAAATGCCTGGTGTGCAGTGGGAGAGGAAAGGGGAAAATAAAGCCAGAGCCTACATGTCCACTCCTGGGTTCTTAGACCAGGGAGAAATCAGGATAACACTACCAAAAAACTCCAATAAACAAACAAAAATCTGCAAGTAAAATAAGACAATTTTTGCTGGGGACTGCAGGAATCAGTGTCTGCAGTATTTGGAGGTTGGAGAAAATGCAATGTTAGACAGGAGGCAAAGCCAGCTGTGAGGGTTCGCTGGTTCCCCAAAATCAGAATTATCCCTTTCAGCATCTCCACCAGCACCACCTCAGCTCATTTCTGAGCTCAGATGGAGGAAAAGCTTTTCCTGGAAGGCCCATAAGCTGCCCTGGGTGGTGGGGACATGTGTGTGTGACACAGCCTACCCATACAGACACATGCTTGGCAACCAGGAGCTGACTACACAACACAGCTGGGGACAGCAGTGTATCCAGGTAGTCATTACCCCACATCCAGTGGGACTCTTTGCACAGCTGGTGGATGCCCTTCCTTCCCAGTGCTAATGGAAACACTCAGCCTGGCCAGAGCATTTGGGTGGATGCCACCTGTACCACAGCTGTGGCTTTTACTGCTGCCAGCACTTAAAACTTTTTCTGGTTATTTTTTAGGTTCCCTCACTCTGGGGATGTTGTGGCTGAAATGCAGAAGACTCATCCTCAGATTGTTTTTGTCTCAGTTCATACCCTGATGCCACCTGCCATTGGATGCCCTCCAATTCCACCAACATGAGTGAGAGTTAACATTCTGGAGTGATTTTAGCCTCCCATGAGAGCAGGAAGGTCCAGACATCACTTCAGAAAAGCTTGTTGGTTATTTCTTTTTTTTTTTTTTTTTAATTTTGAGAAGGCAAATAGTTTAGCTACACTTTGGGAAAGTATCCAAGTCCATGGCTCCCTGCCTGAAGGAGCCTTGAAGTTTTTTCAAGGTTGGGTTGTCTCCTCAGCTCAGTCGCCATGTGTGCAATGATGTTAGTGAATTTGCATCCGATTTATGTACCAGAGAAACAAGATTACCACCCATCTCAAACAGGGATGAAATGGCCTTCTCTTTCTTTCTCATTTGATTCTTGGAGCTTTTTTCTGTTTGCCATTAAGAGCAAAACTAGAAAACCCAACTTAAAGCCCAGATGCTAATGTGTCATGTCTCAGGTGTTGCTCACTTCTGTCAGTCACTGAGACCAATTCAAAGTCTTTCACTACTAACAGTGAGATTAGCTTCTGTGCCAGTGCATGGAGCTGACAATTTTTTGCAAAAAATCCAATTTTTTGTTCAAAAATAAAGTGCTCTCGTTAATTTTGTGCACAACCGTCAATTTAAAGAACTGAAAAATTCAGACTTCTACACCCAGAACTATTTTCCAGCCATGAGGCATATGAAACCTGCTGGCAAAGTGGCTCTAGGGATACAGATTTTTGCACCTTTTCATGATCCAGATTTCAGGGCAGATGCTTCTGAGCTTCCTTTGCAGGCAAGGAGAAGAAATATCTTTTTAAGGTATCTCACCCTAAAGTGGGCAACTCAACTGTTTCAGATCAAATCACTATTTTCCTTCTATTGACCCTAAAGGGAGCAAACATAGGGTAACTATTCCAGATGTGGAAGTCTGGTTTAGGTGAGATAATGCCTATCCTGCTTCTCTGGGCTCCAGCACTGCTCCATTTGCAGCTGCTCCTCCCAAATAGCTCATGCCCCCTTTGGACCAGGGTTTGGGTGAGATGGCTGATATGTGTAACTATTAATTGGTCAGGTCCTGAAAAGATTCACACCTGGCAAAACCAAGATGAAAATGCACTCCTGTCTCTTTCCAAGGGCACATCCACTGTTGGTGTACCTGCTCTCTTTCCACTTTATTTTCTTCCAGGCTTTATAACCCTCACTCTCCTTTCTGCCACCCAGCATCAGGTGTGAATGCTCCTATTTTCTCAGCTGGAAGTGGAAAATCAGATTTATACAAGCTTTGCTAAGGCAAAGGAGCTCTGAGTTAGGAGGTCAGTGCACCAGGGTGGGGGTCCAGGTAGATGTCAAAAGTGCAAAGGACAGGCCAAAATAAGCCCAAAGTGTACAAACACCAAGACAGGCAATCCGGATAAGGGAAAACCCATCTGCAAACAGGTAGCAGAGCCAGGAGGAAAGATCTGTTCTCATTCTATATTATTTTCCTATCTAGAAGTCTGGGCTACAGCAAAACCCTTGAGAAAATAGCCAAGCATACGTTGCTGTCAGTTGTTTTTTGTGGATGGAAAAAGAGAACTTGACCTTTTCTGTGAAAACACCCCCTGCTCAGGGTTCCTGGAAGAGGCTGAAGTCTCTGGTTTCTAGAGTGGCTGCCTCGGTAAGAGGGCTCAGGCTCATGTATGACTCCAGTATTAGCTCTGGCCTGCAGGAGATCTGAAGCATAACCTCAGGAGCAGGGCAGGCTATACATGGATTCACCACATGGCTGTTGCTGGTCCAGGAGTATCACATTCCCAAGGACATGGAAAGTGGGAATCCAAATTGTTTTAAATGGAGCATCTTCCTATCTTGCTTCCACACTGCTGAGACTTTTCTTTTAAAATCTCAATTTTCTCCTTTTCTGGTTTCTAGGGCTTGAGTGAGAAGACTCATCCTCCTATTTTTTAGATGTTTATGTCCAACATCCTGAGTTTATTCATAGAGCAACAAGCCTGCCTTTAAAAATCAGGGCCAAATCTAGGTCAAATATGATAAACATTTCATCCTTCGCTCTGCAGATTCAGAGGGCTCAGGCACTTGATTGTGTCACTGCAGGTCAGTGACTGACACCACATCACCAACAGGCCATGAAGGCCACGCTCCAAAGGTGAGGCCAAACACTTCAGCTTGAAACCTCTTTCACTGGGTTTTCAGTAAATGCATTTTATGTCACATTTGCCAAGAGTTACCATCTGAGTTGTAGAATTTCAGTGTTTGTGAGACCAAAGCCCCTTCACAAATTCTTGGTTTTCTACACAAGAACATTTTTAGAAGTATTAAGAAGGGACTGTAGTGCAGCATGTCTTGGTTGTTCTCTTTGCTATACAATAAAGGTTCCATGTGAACCAATGCTTGGACAGAAACCTGTCTGCTATTCATGGAGACATCATCTTGAAATGTATTCAGTCATTTGGGAGTTCTGAAATTACTGCACTTCACTGACTGACCATGTGGCTGAAAAGCTACTGACAAACGTTGCCCTTGTGTCCACACGCAGCACAATCCCAGTAGCTCTGTCCGATTCAAAAGGAGGCTGAAAATTGAAGTTAAATGCCCCCAAAAGCCTAGGAAAATCCTTAAACTGAAAGAAAGACACTTGCAATATCATTCACTTTGTCTGCCCTGCGGTTCATGTTTACAGAGCCACCTTATCCATGGAACAGCTCCAAGCAACAGTGGCTGCTCATGGAGTTGATTTCACATAAGTCAAACAAATCAGACACAGGATGACAGAACCATGGAAGCATTAAGGTTGGAAGAGGCCTCCAAGATCACTGAGTCCTATCATTAACTCAGTTCTGCTAACTCACCACTAAACCATGTCCTTCAGCACCACATCTACATATCTCTTAAATCTCTCCAGGGATGGTGACCCTACTACTTCCAGAACTAGCATGTTGCAATGCTTGATTACGTTTTCAGTGAATAAATTTTTCCCAATATCCAATCTAAACCTCCCCTGGCACAATTTGAGGTCATTTCCTCTCATCCTTGTAATTCAGGAGAAAAGACCAAGCCCCACCTGGCTACAGCCTCCTTTCAGGGACTTATAAAGACCAAAAAGGTCCATCCTGAGGCTCCTTTTCTCTAGACTAAACACTCCCAGCTTCCTGGACTTACATTGCAGAGCCTTCCCCAGCTCTGTTGCCCTTCTCTGGACACAGTCCAGCCCCTCAAAGGCTTTCTCACATGAGGGGTACAAAACTGAACTCAGGATTTGTGGTGTGGCCTCACCAGTGTCCTCATGAGGCAGAAGGACAATCCCTGCCCTGGTCCTGCTGCCACACTACTGCTGCCACTAATCAGAAGCTATTGGCCTTCTTGGCCACCTGGGCACACTGCAATCAGGATGTGAGAGAACAGACAAAGTCAGAAAAAATTAAATGCAAATAATGAAACTAGATTCATGTGGTTCAACCCTTTTCATCTGCACTATTCAGCACATTTGTAACACCATGGTGATGGCTGATAAGAAAAGAGGGGGTCAAAGTGTCAAGAAAACAGGGGTTGATTCCTTTGCATTCAATACAAAAAGCAACATCTCCCAGCTTTCTTATGGCTAAGCCCAAACCAGAGAGTGGCTAAACTTTATTCAGGTGCAGCTGAGAGGTGCTGGCTGCACAACATCAGTGCAACAACACATCACACCCACTCATATGTTTCAAAGCCTGGGACATCTCATTTTCCCTGGATGCTTTTCTGTCTTGAGCATCAGCCCATGCACCATTTCCTTCACTACAGGGAAAAAAATAAACAAAAACCAACCACCTGTCAATAATGATCAATGCACCAGTTATGTCCTCGCAAGAAGAAGACCGAAACACGAGGAATTTGAGAACTGAAAATATTAACTGTACTAGAAAGCAATCATTATGGACACAATAGAAATATTATCTTTATGGCACTTAATCTTCTCTCTCATCTCTTCCACTGCAAGGTGTCTCTCTGTTCTACTGTCTCAGATAATTTATAAGAATACAGGAAACTTAGAGAAATTTTTCCTAGTTTCTCCAAGTTGTTTTCTTTTATTATTTATTTATAGTCTTAAAAGTTACTTGGCCAATAACTTGTCATTTTTTCCAGCTGTGTTGGATGGTCTAGCAAAGATACTGTTTTGTCTCACTCAGATCCAGTGGATTATCTCCATCACTGGAGTTACAGAGAGGCAGTGGGATCTGTTACAGCTTGAATGACCAAAGCACTGACTGAAGGAGAAGTCTTTCCCCATTTTCTGAAGTCTTGAAACTATATGAAAACCTTCAGTCCAATCACACACACAATTTTGGGGCCAGGGAGTATGGTCTAGCTGGGGCTCTGCACGTAGGAGCAGCCCACTGAGCAAGAAAGACTAAAAAAAATAAAGCCAAACCTGCCATCATTGCCACGACTTTATTATCCAGATGACCTTCAAATCCAGAGACCAAAATTCTTGGTTTTCCAAAACAGAAATCCTTTCTGCACAGAGAATGGGTCTTCCCATGCCAAATGAGAGGCAAATCCCATCTTTTCACTGGCATTTCCTCATCTGTTTTCCTTGGGAGGGCAAATTTGCCCCGGCTCACACACACAGCTCCACAAACACACCCAGGTACAAGGTGCTGATCCACTCACATGTACAGAAAGCAAAGATTCCCAAAGCCAAAAGGAGTGTTTTAGAGTGCTTCTCCCAGCAAGGAAGCTGGAATTTTCTTATGTTCCCCTTTTAAATATTTTAATATAATGTAATAAAGCAATAGTGCATAAATATATTTATATATCAGGAAAAAAAAAACCCAACAACCAGAAAAAAATCCTCTCAATAAACTATTGGCCCTAATCTATAAATCTCAGGGAATTAGCTCCTGACTTAGGGAGATCACCTTTGCGAACATCTTTGGCTGAACTGTTTTCTCTTAGTCATCTGCATGGTGGGGGGTACCCCTTTCAACATCCAGCTTCAGCTTCTGAATTAATTCTGTGTAACACTTTGTATAGTCTGTGAAGCCTTTTAATGACAATTTAGGCATTAAGTTCCTGCTTTAGGAATGACTTAGCCATTGTCCCTAGACCTTAGCTCACTAGGAGCTATGAGGAGTCATCAGGTGAGAAGTCACAAGCCATGGTATTCAAGGCTCTGCTTCTCATTCTACCTTTGCCTCAAATATTCCTCAAACAGGCTTTAATGGCTACAAAAGGAAAACCAGCAGGATTAAATTCTTCCATTTATTACCTGAAGCAAATAATTCCTGTATATATCCTGATAATAATATTTTTAAACCTTTAATATGAACTCAAAGAGGGCAAAGTAGAGTGCATAACTACAGCAGCTGTAGCAGAAAAAAAAAATCTCAAACTGCAACCCTCTTTTTCCTTTTAATTTGGATTGGCATTGACCTGCTAAGGAAAAATGTGTTTACTAACAAGGTACTGAACTTTTCTGCAAAAATGGCAACATAGCCTTTCAATTCCTTGAAATTTTCCTCATCACAAATATTAACAAGTGAGTACATATTTTACGAAGGAATACTGATTTCTTAACAACAACTGTAAAGCAGCCAAAAACCCTTGGAAGAAAAACAGTTACTCCATTTTAAGCTATAAAAAAGCAACTGAATAAACCAGGAGCAGCAGGATTCATAGCAAGATCAACTCCCTTGTTCCATGCATACTTTTACCCATTTACCCATTTCTGATACTATTTCCTATTGAGTAATATTGACTCAATATTATTGAGTGGCAAATACAGAGGAAAAATCAGGTGGCAAATACAGAGGCAAAATCATATTCGTATTCACGTTCATATCCCATACTTTCACTGGTGCCAATCTAAAGCCTGACACAAATTTTATTAAGTACCCATCTGTTCTGGACCCTTGAGAAGAGAGTGAGTTTAGGAGAACATTCTCAGAAGTGAACTCCTCATTCTGGGAGACAGCTGCAAATTTGGTTGCCCCTTTTCTCATATTGCACATGGGTGTGGATGTGTTTCTGAACTTCAAGTCTTCCGTCTCTGAGGTTTGTTTTCTTATTTGCAGTTGTTGTGGCAAAGAAGCACTGGAGAAATGACTTTGACACTTCATTTGCAAGGCCTGAGGTCTGTGGTCTTTCTCATCTTTAGCACCAAACCTTTGCAAATTCAGTATTATCCTTGTCTCTGCTGGGTGCACCTTTTCACGTGTCGCCAGGACCAGGGGATGCCAGCCAGACTGTTACAGTTTTCCCTGATTTTGGCCCACAACCCCATTGTGAGGCTGAAAGGATACAGTGGGATAGGAGAATCCCTGCATGTACCAGAGATGAGGTCAGTTATTCACCGAGGGAAGGGATGGATCCCTTCATGCAGCTCCTGCCAAAGGGCCAAGAGTGACATTAAATCTGACAGTGACTTCAGCAAATCTACACTTCCTCAAAGTGCAAACTGGTTCTAGTTTTGGCTCTGCTTTTTGACAGAGTCAAATGTAAGATCTGCACACTGACCCTACACATCCAATACCTGCCTGGGGAGCTGGAAGAGGGGGAGGTTTCAGGATCCTACTACTTCCAGTGTGAAGCCAGGATCTGAGCATGGTGATTTACATCTGAGATAACTTCTCTTTATGGTGTGCATTCATTTGTCCATCTTCACCAGAGTTTCACCCCTCAGCCCCACAACAATGGACAGATGCAAGTCCCCAGTGATCTCACCTGAACAGCCCTGGGAGGTGTCATCTCCTGCACACCATGGTCAGTTCAAATACCAGTGGTTTGTGTTTCCTGTCTCTTGGCTGTCACACTGCAGGTGACCTAAATTATCTCTCTCTATTTTAAATTTTCTCCAGATGGTGAGACCTGATACAGGCAGGTGTCTCTGAGCAGGAGAACACGCCCTCAGCCATGACTGGAGGATCCTCTTTCCATCCTTCACCAGGTGCTGCCAACACAGGGTGGGCGCTAGGTCTGTCCCTCTGTGTCACAAACACCTGGCTCTGTAGATCCACAATAATCAGGTAATGCTGCAGAACATCAGCACATTATCTGTTGGCATTTTCTGGCATGGAGGAGTTCATGCACTGCAGATGCCCACAATAAAATGCCAGTCTTTACATACCATCCCCAGAAAAACATCCTTTATAAACAAAAGCAGTGCACAGAAAAAAGAAAAGTCACTGTGCCCTGTAAAATGGAACAATCAAAATAAGTTCCTAGTTGTAAACTTATGAAAATAACAATTGGGGAGATCCTTTTGGTCAGGCGGAGACAGGGAGGTTTGAAAGAGCACGTACCAAACCTACCCTTGTTGGCAAGGAAAAGGGTTGCACAAGTCTTCATAAACAATTTTATCTGCAGTTATTAGGCAGCAATCCTAAACACTGAATGAGTTCTTCCCATCATTTCACAATAGGTTTTTTTCTGGTTTCTAGGAACTGTTTGTGAGGACTGCCACTCAGCATCTGAGAAAAATGTGTGGCAATCATACACAGTTAATTAATTTTCTTGGGCATTGCCCCATCCCAGAAATACAAAAAATATCATGTCACCATGAACTCTGCTTTTCTCTAACACTTTCCATCCAATACCTATAAGCACATTACAAACATGAGTGATTTTACTATGATTTCAAGTGCCTGTGCTGAACATAAGGAAAAGACAATTCAAGGGGCAGTATGAAGAGAGGCATAGGCATCTTCCTTAATGCTCAATACAATGCCTAATGAAACCCCAATCCTGTCTTTATCAAGTACGTTGAATTAATGTCTTCCAGACAAATAAAAAATACTGAGAACAAAAACAGGACAGAGGGGAAAGTACAAAAAAAGATGGAACAAAAATGTCATTTTAAACCACTGGACCCTACTCAGCATGAACCATTTTCTATGGCAAGGAGCAAGTCAAGCAAATTCCTTGTTGAATTGGTATTTTCTACAGCTCCCCAAAGCTGTGAATTTTGTAAAACAGAGGGTGAGATCCCTGGCAGCACTGATCCAAATCCCCAGATGGTGCAGGAATTCCTTCTCCACACAGGGCGACCGATCAGTGAAGGGACAGAAGCACAGGCTGGATTTTCAGTCCTGACTTTAAGATCCAGCTGCCAAGTGGCATTGCAAAGACAGACCTCTGGAGATTTCTCATACTTTTTTTGGCTCATTCTCCTGGTGTGTTCATCTTAACAGAAATCAGCTGTTTTCCTCACTTTTACAGTATTTGCAGGAGAGACTTTAGCATCTGGCCTGGCTATTATTAAAAGAAGAGAGCATCCTGCTCCTGCTCTTTTAGGAGAACACCACTACTGGTAATAAATGAACAAAGATCCTTTGCATCCAGGTTTCCTGAGATCTGTCTGGATTACTTAGGTTTTTTTATCCCTTCTGTTGAGGCCTGTTCTTCCTACTTCCTCACATTTGCCAACCAGCCTCACACATCCTAGAGCAGGGATAAAATGGTGTTTTCCTGGAAGAGGCTGTCTCAAAGTGTTTGGATGTAGCAGCATCATTTTCAGCTACCAAGGACTTTGGAAAACAAAAAGTAAACAAGCTGTGGGGGGTTGAGGAGCTGTCTTAGTACTTAGGCTTTGATTTTATATTTAATAGTGCCCTAAAGTCACAGGCTGTAGGAATAATCACAGCACCTTCCAGTACCTAAAGGGGCTCCAAGAGAGGTGGAGAGGGACTTTGGACAAGAGCATGCAATGACAGCACATGGGGGAGTGGCTCCCACTGCCTGAGGGAGGGGTTAGGTGAGATAGGAGGAACAGATTCTTTGCTGTGGAGCAAGATGATCTTTAAGGTCTCTTCCAGCACAAACCATTCTGTGATTCTATGAATACAGCTGAGGGGGAAAGGAGAGGTCATTAAGCACTGGAGCCCTATAGATGTGCAACAAGGTTTTAAACCCTTATTGCACCTTGTGTGCCCAAAGTCAGAGGCAGGGACAAACCGAACCCTAATGCAGAGGCTGGTGAAAAGTTACTAGCTGCGCTTTGGAAGGCTGGAGGTGGATATCAGGAGAAGCTTGGGGATAGAATGCTCCACTGAAGCCCTGTCTTTATCTCCATGCTTAGAAGACACCAAAACTTGCTGGGCACAGCCTTGCTGAAAGGATCTGTGCCTGTGGTCCTACATTGAACCTCTCTTGAGCCAGGAGACCAACGGAGACTCCTTCACTTCACTCAACCAGCACTGCAGTGACCCTTCATTGATTACACCCACACTTACGGGTAGGAAAATGCGGCATCCAAAACCGCGGAACTATTAATAGAGGGACATCAGCTGACCTCTCCTGGCGTAATTGCCATCTGAATTTGGCCTCGTGGCAAACATTAATCACTGGCAAGCTGCTGCAGTGTATCAACATTAACATGGGCTGTTTGCTTTTCTCTAAGTGTTGGGACATCCCACAAGATCCAGCTGCTCATCCCGAGCGAGCTGCCGGGAGGGAGCGGCCAAGGGCTGCCTCCATGGACTGCAGAGATCTCTGCTTTTCTTCCTGCCCCACCGCAAATCCTGAGTAAATCTGTCGAGGCAGCACAACTTGGCCTTAGCTCCACATTGTTATTTGACCAGATCAGCAGTCTGGAAACTGGGTCATTTTCTTTCTAAACATGTGGTTTAGAATTGTGCTGCTTCAAAGGACACTATCCAATGGTGTGAGACCAAACAGTGGATTTGTAGTAAAAAAGCTAAGCAACAACAACAACAGTAACAACCAAAGTTCAAAGATCTTTGTAAACATGGAGCCCATAAGACACCCTGTCACAGTAGAGAAATAACAAAATCCCTGATCTATATTTAGGGTAATTGAGGCATTAAAAGAGGAGTCCAAAGCTGTCTGAGAATCACAGATGATGCTAAAATTTCTCAGCTACAGAAGTAAAACTAATTTGTCCCATATTTAGAGGTTCTTACAAATATACTTATGAGATTTTTAGAACTCTCACACAGTTGGAGTAGGGAAGTTCAAGTCTGCTTGTTATTTAGGTAACACAGTCAACATTCAAAATGCAGGTTGCGTGTACATTAAGTAACATATACAATAAATGTGCACAGGAGTAGTAGGGCAGGCCTGAGAACTTCAATTTTAAATTATGTTGTACATCCCAAGTTATTTGTTTGTACTGCATCAGATCACCAGAAGCTTTTGGAAGATTTGGATTTGCTCTCTTTCTATCTCATGGTTTTATCTGTTACTAGCACCAACAGTTTCCTATTCCCAGAGGGGTAAATGCTGAGATTGACCCCTCCAGAGTCATGCAAGTATCACAAAGAGTCCTCATGGGAACATCTCCACACATCCCAGGCTGACATTGCACCAGTAGATCTAAAGAAAAAAGATAATCACAGAAGGCCCAAGCTAAATATTTTTTTTTTTTTTGCTTCAAGCTTGTGCTAAAACTTTTCTTCAAGATGTTAAAAAGAAATGCTCCCATAATTTTATGTCAGAGTTGTCCCCATCACCTATCCAAGGATTATGCATTTCTAACAGATTTGTTCATAATTTTTAACCCATCCAGCAAATGTTTCTAGTGAATAATGCTCTTGGGCTGTCCTCTGCAATCATTCATCCAAGTGGTGAGTGTCTGAGCTGGACACCCTCACTGCACCCCTACTCAATACATGTTCTAGTGTGACCCCCCACGTGCTGCAGAACACAGGTCATCTGTGAGAGGTTACCCAGGGGAGTGCTTTCACCCCAAAATATCAATACATTTCCTCCCAATGATGCAGAAGGTAACTAGGCAGTTCATGTCAATCCTTGGATATATAACTGAGGTTATTTCCTTCTTTTCCCCAATAAACAGCTTGATGAATGTTTTATTTGGTGTCAGAACAGGGCTTGAACCATAAAGTCAGACCCTGCTTCTTCTCACCCCCACCTCTCCCAAAGAGCTTGTTTTCGGCAGAAAAAAGGCTGATTTAGGCCTGTGGCTGCTCTGAACCCTTCCAGTGTTGCTCACAGCCACAGGAAATTAAAAAGTTAAAACCAAGGCCAGGAGGGAGAGACAGTGTAGGACTACGTGGGACCAGCAAGGCCAGACTCCAGTGATTCTGAGTTGATGTTCAACCCTCACAACCCAAACCCAATAAGCTATTTATTGACACTGAAAGATGGGGGAAACAACAGTCACCACTCCTTGCAGGAAACGTCTCTAACTCTTGTGTCCTAAAGAAGTTTATCTGCCCCCACCACTCCACCTGTCTCTGTACAAGGCTGTGCTCCATGTTCACCAGTGTTGGTAACTTGCCTCCAAAGTGTTTGATTCTTTGCTAAGGCAAAAGAGTTGCCTTCTTAAGCTGCAGGGTAAACAAATCCAAAAATCAAAACCAACATCCCCAGCATGGGGAAAGTCAGTGGGAACTACTGTGCTGGATCAGAGGGATGGTTCAGCTCCATCAGCCCTTGTGCTGACCATGTCTGCTGTAGATATTCCAGAGAAATGTGCAGAAACCAAAAAAACTGATCTTCAAAGTCTCTTTCAACCCAAACCATTCTATGATTCTATGAAAAGAGAGATCACTGTAACTCCTCAGCAACCTGCCTATGTATGAGTTTAATCTTGTCCAACCTCTTTACTCAGATTTCATTTAGCTGAAAATGTGTTCTCCAGTCACACAAACAGTTTTTATCTCAGACAACAACCTGTAGCAGGCAGCTCCCAGCCTGCCTCACAGGCCCATGGGATAATTTGGAAAGGATCGTGGGAGGTCTCCAGATCAACCTCCTGCTCAAGCAGCCTCAGCTTGGAGGCCAGACCAGGTTGTTCCATGCTTTACCGGTTGGGCCCTGTAAACCTCCAGGAACAGAAGTGCCACAAACTCCCATGGCACCTGTTTCAGCACTTCACCATACAAAATGGAGAAAAAATTCTTATTTCCATTGATGACAATCTGGATTAAATGACCATGAAAGCAAAACTATAATGAGGGTCCCTCTGGACAGTGAGTAGCTGAGGTGGGTTAATCTGTGTGCCAGAGGGCAGCAGAAAGCCTTAGCACTAATGCTTGTAGCATGAGTCCCCCACAAAACAATTTCTATAGTAACTACACCATAGAAAATTGGTTGATTTGCTTGGTCCCTTACTCTTGGATCAAGCTTCCCTACAATCAGGACTCGGATTATGAGCTGGGATGAAAGAGCCCTCAAGTTTTAACCACCACACAAGAAACATATACGTCCATGGTAAATCCAACAAGAGCTCCCAAAATCTGTATCAGTGACATTTAAACTTCAGAGTAAAAGGTTTCTCTAAAGGAACAGAACCTCACATCTCTCTGTGCTACTATTTCTCTTCTGCAGACTAAAGAAATACCTAAAAAGGATAAGAACTTCCTACGAAACCAGGCACAAGCTTGCACACAACTCCTATCCTCTCCTCCTGCAGACAGCCTTGGGTGAACTTAACCTCACCTTCATTAGCTGCATCTCCTCCTACACCTGACACTAAGCTGGAGGAAAAATAGCCTCCTCCCTCAGTCCCCTCCCAATCCATACATCTTCTGCTGCTTGAAAACTATTCTTGCCTCAGGCCATGCAAATCACAAGATTATCCGGGACTGCTTTCCTCAAGTCTGACCAGGAAGAGGTGGTGATAGCTCAACCCCCATCATGGAAAAGCATCACAAATCCAAATCCCTCCCTCCCAGTTTAGAAATCTATCCCAGTGTTCCCTGGGAATGCCCTGGGTAGTGCCAGTTATTTGGTTCCAAAGTTAGTGGCCTAGCAAGATGAACAAGAGCAGTTTGCACTCCTCTAAGAAACACAACTTTTGATAATTTGAAGGCTCAGGAAAAGAAGCAACACTTGAGATCAGGTTTAGAAGGTCTCTTTCACCACCCAAGGGCCTGGAAACTTGCTTTTTATATTTAGCTGAAAACTGAAGTGCTGCAGAAATGATGGGTCAGCCACAGACAGCCTGGTCCCATGTCCTACCATGTGCTTGCTTTACCCTGCCTGGTGCCAAGAAGAGACAAGGAAGAAAAAGAAGCGTAGAAGAACATTAACAAAAAAAAAGCCATTTTATTGAAAATGAAATTAAAACTTCAAATTAATATTACAATCATGAGAAAATGCCAAACAATTCAATTTACAGTTGCAACATACAATACAAATAGTCCCTTTGAAGTTGAAGTAAACTGATCCACAATCATCGTCTGTGGCATAAAGCAGAGTGTTTGTACAATATGTGCATGAAAAGCAAATCTTGGGTGACAGCATTTGAAAAAATAAAAAAATTAAAGCTTGTATTTACACAAAATGCTACAAATATTTTGTTCCAGCGGAAATTCAAGATTGGTAAAGCATATTTAACAACAAAAAAAAACTGGAATGTCACTCATATTACCTAAAGTTACTGTAAAAGTATGGTTTTGGCTGATATACTTAAAAGTACTGCATTAAAAAAAAAAGCAAAGAGTTATCTGTAAACATGGAAGTAAACAAACATCTAAAAAAAGTTCTCAGAAAATGTTAAACTGAAATGCATTCTATTTAAAAACAACAAGAAATTCAGGGGGACAGAGAATGGGACTTCTTTGAGCTCATGGCTGATCCAGGTTTAATTATTGCTTTTGCTCATGGCTTGCTGCTGCTGCAGCCCAGTGCAGGGCTGAGCCTTGCTTTGCTCAGGGTGAAAGTGCAAAAATTCTCCCCACTCCAGATGGTACCTGTGGAAACTGGTAAATCTTTGCTCAGGGGACTGCTGGCAACAAAGGTTCAATGCTAAGAAAGACACAGCAGCTGGGCTTTTAAAGGAAACTATAAATGCCACGTGAATGATGCTGTTGGATAAATAATTTGCTTTACTCTTCTGTCCCAACCCACTGCACCCGATCTGGTTACCCTTAGAAGGAGGGAGAGGAGGATTTAATCCTTTGTTTGGCAAAAGGGACATGGTGCCTGTTGTGCTGTAAGTAAGTCTTTGGTAGGATAAGAAGCTGGAAGGTAAAAAAAAAAGGCAATTTTTTTCTTTAAATCTATGACCGGTGCCAAAGATTGCCACTGCCCGAAGCGAAGGGCTGTCGTACCTTTGAGGAAACTCCATTCTCTGATGCCAAGCACCTCACAAAAGCTCAGATAAATTGATATGATTCGCTACATAGCACCGGTTGGGTCTGAAAATTTGATTCAAGAGCATTTCCAAGTGAACTTGCAAGCATTTTCTGAAAGCTCTGATGAGCATCTCTGCCTCAGCCTGTACGACTCCCTCCATGACCAGCCTGATGTACTGGGACAGATTTTCTAAAGGCACCAGGAGGGTTCAGGGGCATGGGGATCTACTGAAAGTCAAGGGGCTGGTGCTCCTCTGTCCACAGGTTCTTAGAAAATCCTTTCCTTTCTATCTCAAGCAGGCAGAGCCAGGTCAGACCAATCTACTTGATCAGGCACACGCGCCTTGACTGGGCGGAGAAAACGTTTTCAACGTTTGCCCCTAAAGGTCCAGTTGAAAAACCGCGGGGACACAAACAGAGTCCTGTCGGTATTGGGCAAAACAAAAGTCTGGTCTGTGCTGGATTTATCCAGAAACAAAAACCAAGTGCTTGAATTTTACAACAAAGTCTTAAGGAAAAAAAAGAAAAGAAAATCTGGGTTGCTGCCTGCAGCCACTCTTAACAACATTTCGACACAAAAGCACCCTAAAAATTACTTAATATGCATACAGTAAACCTTAAAAAGCCCTTCTCAGCAATAACAAATAATGTACAAATATAGTACCTTTTATTAAATAGGAAACAGCTTGCACTGGCAGTACATCTCTTTTTCTCTTGCTTACTAAACAAAAAACAAAACTGAAATGTGTAACCAGACACTGGTTTTTTAAGTGCTGCTGAGACTAACAAACGTTACTTTACAGTTACAAATAAATGGACAGTGGTATGCTTCAAGCTACCACAAACCAACAATAAATAGAATCAATTACAGCTTCCATCTTTGAAGGAAAACTAAGTATTAGAAGAAAAACAAAGTGTCTTACTTATACTTTAAGCATACTTGGTATACAACCTTTAGAAGGCAAAGACTTTATTAATTTATTATTTTTAAGAGCACGTCATCACGCAGATTGGAGGGCTGTACCATGCTAACGGCAGCTCGTTTAACAGCTTCGCTGCTAACGAGCAGTGAGGGTGGTGTCCGGCTCTGTGTGGCTGTGCCCAGCGTTGATTCACTGCCATACTTTGGAGGTAGCCAAAGATCACCCAAGGAGCAGCTCGGAGGAGGCTGCGGGCAGCGCTGAGGCAGTGGAAGGAGGGAGCTTTGGCCAAGCCCACTGGCACGTGCTGAACATCCCACTAAGCCAGGCTTAACACCTGCCTGGGGAGAGCATGGGGAGGATGACTCAGCTCCCACCACGTCCAGCTGATGCCATGTCACCTCCCTGCATGCCATGGCAGCCCTGGGCTGGGCAAAAATGGGGCTTCTCTGCAGGGTAGTTTGGCCACAGACAGGTTGGGGTTTGGGGGCAACCTGCTCTGCTTGTACCATCCCTGGGAGCCCCAGGGTGGCTTTGAAGGCGAGTTTGTGTCTTCTGTGTGGGCAGAGGTGAGTTTTGCTGCCCTTGTGCTCATCCCTCTAACAGGCAACAGCCACATCAGCTTCAGAGCCACCACAGCATCTGCACGGCTCCCGCATTTAATGCTAACGGGTGGTGACTCGCTACCAGGCAGTTTCTGTCTCAAGTTTGAAACCTTTTAATTTCCACTGAGTGGGCTGAAATTGCAAGGGGAGGGGAAAATGTTTCACCATTTCTCCCTTAATCCCACTTCTGAGATATTTAACAATTCATCATTTGCAAAATATGGGCTTTGAAACGGTTTTGATTTTTCTTTGGGAAAAAAAAAACCCTGTCGAAATCCAAATTATGCTGTCAAAATAGACCATTTTAAATATGAATCTTTTCAAATTTTGAAGTTCTGAGAAAAAATCCTTGGAGAAAAAGAAATTAGGGGAAGGGTGGAAAATATTTCATCCTTCCTACCATTTTTCCAGTGTCTCCACAACTACTGATTAAAAGGCAAGACTGTGTTGAAGGCAACCAGACAGCTAATAAAAATATTTTAAACACAATATTTCCTTCATAAGTTATATAAAAAGATCCTACATCCAAAATCATTTGATGTGGATGCATTTAGGTTGGGTTTGTTGTTTTTAAGTCACATTGTAAACTGGTTCACACTGGAACTGCTTTTCAGAGTTGGGTAAAGGTCTGAGGTTTACACTATTGCAGAAATGTAATAAAAAAAAAAAACTAAACAAAACAAAAAAACACTTTTAGAGACCGAAGTCAATATATCATTACATTAAGAAACGTTTAAAGGGTCCAAATGTCATTAAATAATTATAAATATTCTTTTAAACTTAAATGATGATTCATGTTAGCAAACAACCTCAAATTTTACACATTTATAATTTAAAAAATATAAAAAAAGAACATAGCCGAACACAAATACTATGTATACCATTTTGGCTCTAGTAATATATATTGCCATTCTCATATTTTGCATAAGTAATAACATTTTGCTTTTTTGTTTTTCAAGGTTTTGGTTATTATTTTTGGTTTTTGGCTAATCGAAGGCAAAACGAACGGATACAAAAGAAAAAAGGAAACCCCGGGGTTGGCTCACCTAACTTGAAAACTCATTCTCTTTAAGTACCCAAAAACAAACCAAGAAAGCAATGAACACAGAAATTCCAACTATTATCCGCAGCAAGGCTCGGACAGCTTTTTGGGACAGCTGTTTTCATCTGAATGGATCATAGCAAAATGGAAGCAACTTGCTCTTTGCTTTCCTTTTTATGTGCACCAATACAAACCAGGTGAATTGCACTACAGGTGTGGAGAGGGTCCCATACGTTGTATGATTGCAACTGTATCTGGAGTTCATGGTTAGTTTTGGTTTTTTATTAAAATGAAAGGGAATGCAGCCTTTGCCTTGCATCACCATGTTTCTCCTGATAGCCGGGGAGTCCATTCTCTCCTTGTTGGCAAAAGTACTCACTAGTTATTACAAAACTCTAGGGGGAAAAAATAGAAGGAAAAAATTCAAAAAAAAAAAAAAAAGAAAAAAAAAAGGACGGGGTGATTTTGTGTGTGTGTGTGTAGAAAGTACATTTTAAATATAAAACAAGGTAAAATGCTTCCAAGAGGGGGAAAAAAAAATAAAATATGTGCTTTGATTCACATAATCTGAAACATGGGTTGTGGTATGTTGGTAACTCTTGTGTTATTTATGGCCATTATCATCCCATCTACACAGTTGCACATATTGGTAAAATCTGGGGTTTTTTTAGAAAAAAGAAACAAAAAACAGGCACTTCGTAGTTAGTCGACCGTTTGGTGGTTTGGTGGATTTTTTTTTTTTTGGCTTCCGGAGGTCGGGCCGGCTACGGAAGAAATCTCAGTACGGCCTCCAAACGGACTCATCCATCCTGCCACTAGAATTCAAGACGGTTGGGGAGCTGCTGTGGCTGCCATCCGCCTCCACCCCGTCACTCTGGGTGGGCAAGTTAGGGTTTAGCAGTGTGCTGCCGTTGGACGTGGTGGTGCACGGCGGGAGCATCCTGGAAGGGGAGCGGTCCCCTCCCGGCACCATGGGGAACTGGTATGATCCTGACGAAGTGCCATAGTAGAGATATGGAGTGCTGCTGGTCTGGAAAGGTCCACTTTGGTTTTGGGAAGAGCCGGGGTAGGGTGGTGGTAGGTAGGTGTGGTAGTGAGTGGTTGCGGACATACCCAGTGACATGCCTGAGGTGACTGGCGGTGTATAGGTAAAGGTGGCTGGATAGTGCATTCGTGGGTTGGAGAAGCGGCTCTCAGTGAGGGATGAAATGCTTGTGAACTGCCTGGGATCTGAAAATGGGCCCAGCTCTGAAGCACCTAAAAAATTATAACAAAAGACGGGGGAAAACAATTCTGTAAATACCATTTTTTGTATCACGTGATGATAGAATTTTATTTTTCTAAGATAACCCACTTCTTTTGGCCCCCAAAAGAACAGCAGATCATATCAAGCAACACATTGCAAGGAACAGAGTCATACATCTGTCTTCTAGAAGCGCTGGGCCAAACTCATCCCTGGTCTAACTCCACTGATGCCAATGGAGGGAGCAGCATTGCCAACCTGAAGAGCTCAAAGGTCATGAGTCAGGTTGGGGTAAAAAAAAAAATCTCAAAAATCAAGAGATTGAAAAAGAGCCAAAAAAGAAAGAGGACAAAAATTTTCTAAAATCTAGAGATTAAAAAAAAGAGCCAAAAATGAAAGGTGGACTTGGAGTTGATTTGCCTTGGTTTCAGAGTTTTGAGGGTCATGTATCTCTGGTTTTTGCTCGAGCCTCTTGAAAAACTCAGGTCTGGTTGCACACAAAAACTGAGATTCCCACCTCAGCACAGGCTGTCAGGAGCTGGGGTTTCCAGAAAAGCAGAAATCACTTTGTAACTTGTAGTAAAGCTACAAGAGCTGGCAACACCAAGTTAACTGCACCACTGACACCAGGAGAGTTACACAGGGGTTGACTAAGTCCCACTTCTTGCCTTAAATCAATTTATTTAGGTGAGAATCCGCTCAGCTGCTTCCTTTGCCTAAAAAACAGTTTGCTGCATCCGAAGGATGGACAAGGCCATTAAGCTGATAGAAAAAAATGCAGATTTTACTCTTCAGAGAAGTTGATGGAAAATTACAAGCCCAACACTCTTTTTGCCATTGAAAAAAATTTGTTTTTGTATGTAGTCTCTGCAGTCTGGTTGAAAAAAAAAAAGACCACACAGTTTATGACTACTGTGAACGTCTGGATGGTAACGCTGTGAATTGGAGTCTAACGCAAAACAGGGATGGGTAAACTCATTTTGCCTAATTTCTAATCCCACATCAAACACCCAAAGCTTTGGAGCAGAACTGGAAAGCAAACGTTAGCTTGGTGATGTGCTTAGGAGATTGTGGGATGGACAGGAGCAGAAGACAAAGATGGTGAAAGCTCGTACTGAGAGCCAGAAGAGTGGAAAACAAAGAGGGTGTGGGAAAAGGACAGGGGGAAAGAGGGAAAGCTTAATGAGGAAGTACGGAGCAGGAGAAGGCAAATGCAGTGGCCAGTATGCAGCACACACATATATTTATAGAGAGCTGAAAAGAGCAGGGTGTAAATAAAAGGGGGAAAATTATGAAATCAAATGGACCCTCCCTGCACTTCCTGCTGATACTCCTACAGTTTTACAGCCCTCCAGATACAAGGGTTCACTCACCTCTTTGTCAGTCTGCTGATCCTGACTTAACTAAAAGGAAAATATGGCATCTTCTAGATGCCAAAATGATGTGCTAAACACTGAGATGCTCTGTGTATCCTCAGTTTAAGATGAAGCAATGATTTTCCTCGCAGTCAGGCTTCAGATCTGCCCTGCTGACATTGCTTTGTAAAAGAAAGGTTTCTCCAGCCCTTCTGTTCCTGGTCCACTCTGCTGTAAGCAACAGATTCCACAGCCTTTGCTACCTTGTGTGGCACATTTTGGAATTTGGATCACTATTCTGGCCTGTTCTCCCAGCTCAGTGAACTCATGCCTACAGAGATATCTAAAAGCAGCAGTGGGGCACAGCTCAGACACAGTTTGGGTTCAGGCTGAAGGACCTGGCCCACAGCCAGCCAAGCCTCCAAATCGGCCTGAAACCTGGGGATTACAATCCTCCATCTCTAACAATATTGAGCACAGAGCTATAAGTGGGCAGTAAAAGCCCATTCCAAACTCTGATGACAATGTGATTACTATTATCTTTATCTGGGACTGGATCAGTGACCTGTGGGTGAATGGGTCTGTCTCCATCATCAACCCCTCCAACCACAGCGCCCTGGAATGTAATATAACTTGTACCTTTACAGCAAACATTCTACTACTTGATGCAACTTCTTTCGTTCCCAACTGCAAACAATAGCCAGAGGCAATACCACCCAGATTCAAAGCTGTAATTTTGGAACACTATCCTTTATATTGTGAACAGGTCTGATACATATCTGGAAATATAAGGTTAGAACATAATTTCCCCAGCTGCTCAAAATACTGAGTTTCAATCTGCTACTGCTTATTGTGTTCTCTTTTTATTTTTTTATTTTTTTATTTATTGTTATTGCAACTCTCCCAGCATGAACAGAGTTGCTGTTAGTTTACCCTGATAGAAGCTAAACAAGGCTTTTACAATCAAAGGTGGAATTGGTGTGAGTCTAAGGGTGTAGAAGAACATTGGTATTTTTGGTTTCTTTGCAACTAATATTATTTTTTTTTTTTCTTAATACAAAGGTCTCCACACAGTTTTACACATTAAAAGGCAATCTCCCTTTCAGAGCTAGATCCAAATATTATCTGCATGGTGCTGCCGTGAGTTTATGTCTGTGTGGAATGACTGGGAATGTGCACACCACACGTAGGCATTTCAAATGTGGGGCTGCAGACCTCCTTATGTACCCTAGTAAATCCACACTTGTTTGTTTTTACTGTTGCTTGCAAAGCACAGTTGTATTTACCCAAAGGCCAAACAACCATAATCTTGTCTTATCTCACTCAGGGCTGTGTCCGCACAGCTCCTGCACACTCACTTCTGCAACTCCCCTTTTGCCCAAGTGCCCTTTGCTGTCTCCATAACTCCCTGCACAGGGCTGTGATTTGTTCCCAACCTTATTGTATCTCCATTATGGAAAGTCATTTTTAAAGATCAGAAAATAAAGTCTCATTTCTAAGGGAAACTTATGAAAAAGTCAGCTCTAAACTTCAGCTTCTTGCCACTCTCACTGCTGTTCAATCTTGCTGATTCCTTTTCACTCTCCTCCTCCTCCTTTCACTATGCTACCTCCTTATGTTAAGGTTGATTTTGGTTTGAACTTAGAAACCCCAGACTCCTATTAATTTATACATGTTAAGCTCTTTGCTGGGCTGGGAAGTGAAATAGTTCTACTGGGTATGGCACCCATCTTTGTATATCTAGCTGTGCGCAAACAGTGATGTGGATCAGCAATATAGTAACATGACAGTGCAAGTATATAATTCATAATATAATAACTATAATATTATAATAATTTATTTATTCCTCTCCCCAGGAGGATTAAAGCTTTATGCTAATTTTTCCTCCGTCAGATCAAGAAAACCATTTGCATCTGTGAGTTCCCACTCTTGTGATAGCTTGCACTAAATGGGTGAAGCATAGACCCTCTGCTCTACATTATGGGCACCACATTGCAAAACAATGCTTGTATAAAGAGAAGAGACTTTATTTTGTGCCACCAGAAAGACAGACATGTTGAAGAACACAGCAAGTGATCTTCTCCTATACAGTCTCATCAGCTGACTGGGCTTAACAATAATAAAAAAAAAAATTAGAAAAAAGTGTATTTTTGAAAAAAAAACCAAAAAACTTTAAATCTGAATGAGTCCTGGTTAAACTATTTTTAAATTTTCCAGGCTGATTCCTTCATAACATAGCCTGGCACTCCAGGTTTCTGAGAGCTAAATGTTTAGAGCAGAAAAGTGGTCATGATAATATGCCAATATATATGCTAACATCCCAGATTCAAGAATACTGCTTCAGTGTGTTTCATATTTAGAATAAGAACAATTAAAATTCCATGTGGCTTCACTTATTTTGATGCAGAAGCCTCATTAAAAACCTAGACCTGGGCATTTGCCAGCAGCCAGCTCAAATTGTTTTGCATTCATGCTTAAAACCCAATTTTACCTGTTGCAGCTCTGCAGCTCCACCATTCACAGCTGCATGTTTGCAGATTACAGATGCAAGTTAGTGCCAATTAATGCTCAGGTCTCATTTAATAAGCTGCACTTGTGGTTTGCAGAAAATCAGGCAACAAATTTCTGTCAGGTTTACAGCACTTTGGTCAATCATTCCCAATTATTAAAGATCATAATGTATTGTGGACAGATTAACTCCTTGTAGGTATAACCAGCTGACATCTACTTTAAAGACTTACAAGATATTTTTATAACTTAAAAATATTACAATTTTTTTTGTTATTTAATGCCATAAATGGTCACTAACAGGAAGGAAATCCCCTTGGGTTATTGCATATGTTTCATAGGGAAATTTCTAGCCCATCAAGTCAATGCAGAATCTTTCGATGCATGAAACCAGAGTAATTCTGTATTCACTGAGCAGTCTGTCTTGAGGAAATTCAGCAACATATAGTTAAACTTATTTACCAGTAGCTAAATGATTCCCTTGTGTTCCAGGGAACTTCAGTGTTAAGACATTTGCTGAAGTCGAAACTAGGTTTTGTGGGGTTTTGTTCAACAGTTCAATTCAGGCTGGGACATTGTACTAATTGACCTATTAAAATAGTTTTTTTCCTTCCCCAACATCTACGTCTCTGAATTATAAGCGCAGCCTGGATTACTTACAGCTGATAATATCGCCTTGGATGAAACATGCCACACACTTCACATGGTGACACGATTTCAGTCTCTTACAGCTTTGCCAAACTTTAAATGTTCTGGCTGAAATTGTCCATGCTGGGTGTCTGTCTCAGGCTAAATTTTGATTTATGCATTTATTTGTTTTTAAAATTTCAGCTGAAACTCTTCTGCTGGGAAAAATACATTGTTTTACCAATCTTAAACTCTGAGGAGCCTTCCTTTGAAAAGCTGTACCAGTTCCATGCTTTGAAGTAAGGACTTGAACTTTGGAATAGGAGTGGCTTTTGTGTGAGAGATGTTGCCATGAAAATACAGCCAAATATGAACAAATCATAAGCACTCTGATTAAAAATGGGCAGAAAAGTCTATGCCCCTATAAAGACACTTGTCTAGAGACTGGAATGAAATCCAGGAGTCACAAGTCCCAGCATTTTTTCTGCAAACATTGCTGAAACACAGGGACATTGCCACCTGTCCCCATGCCAGTCTAAAAAGAATCAGTCCATCGATGGCTCCATTCTTTGGGATGGCAGACCCTGAGTGAAAGGAGACCATGTGGGTGTTCGTATAACATTGCAAAGTAAAATTTGGGAAGGTGGGGTTATTTGGGGTTTACTTTTTTTCAGAAATCTGAGAAACTATAAACATAACCAGAGGTAAACAAAGGGGTATTATTAAGGCTACCATGTGAAGAGTGAGAAACTTTGGAAACACCAGCAGTGAAGTTGCTTCTCCAAATGCACTATGACAAAGCATTCAGATACACAAGATGCTATTCCTTTCTCATTAACCTGCCCAAGCTGGCCATCTCTGGAGATGCATCTGAGTTGAGGAATAGAGAAGACCATTGTCTATATATTCCCCAGATCCACTGCTCCAAGAAATCAGAAGGGGTGAAGTGAACAAGGCGAGAGGGACCCAATTATTTCCTGAGTTAACTGGATTTTATATGTGTTTCTGCCACATGGCTCCTACATGACTCAGTTGAAATGTCTCCAAATCCCATTTTCACTTCCCTTATTTTCTGTGTGCAACTAAGATGTTGGCTTCTGATTTGCACGTGCGCTAAACATTCCCAGCTGCAGCTGAAGCCAACAGGATCACAGGTCTGAACACAAGGATACAGACAGAACTGGAATTGTGCTGTAGGTGACACACAGAGGGTACACTGAACGACACAAGACCTTAAGGTCAGTCTCATTTCTCTTTCTAAAGAGGGTTCTTTTTTTCTTGGGAATATTGCACTACAGTGAATAAATGCTATGGCAGAAATATTAGAGCAAAACCAAGCAAGAAATTAAGGATTCCTTCTTCAGAGCAGCACTTAATGCTCTGCAATAAACAAGGCCTGAGGAAATGCAAAGAACAAGAAGCAAACAAAATATTGAAGAGCTGCTCATTAAGTTAGCACTGTCCATCCTGTGCACTGAATGAGACAGGAATCCCGTGGGAAAAGTGTCATGTGATCCTGTAATTAAAATTTGTAATATAATGCATAAGCAGAATGAGACTGATTTAAAGTTGCACAGGCAATGTAAGCACTGGGATTTTCTAATTTCTGAGCTCCTGGTTTTGCCAGTCTGAGGGATTCTTTGCAGTGTGTTTTAATGGGGGAGTGATTATTTTCCATCTGGATGTCTTTGGGGTTTCCCCCAGCATCCTTCTGTATCAGAGGGACAGTGTTACTTTGCTCTTGGTTTTGTTAAATTCTTGTTCCCTGTGTCTGCTAATAAGTGTTTATTGAATCACACACACACTCAGCATCATCTTTCTGCTTTTTTCCAGGCAAGCCTCTGTCTCTCCAAAGCTGCTGTAGCACCTTCCCTCTGGAAGAATGGAGTTTGGGACTGCAATTCCCAGGGATCCCAAAACACCTCCTCCTATATCTATTCCTTGCTGTAGCTGTGAGGTCCTGATCTCACAAACCTACACTGGTGCTCAGCTTGGTGCAGGAGCTCAGGGACATTCCTCCCACACATCCAGCAGCGAGTGTCTACGTGCTGGGAGGGCGAGGTCCATGCAGCACCCCAGAAATAATGCACCGGGCTTCTCCCTCCCTGGTTTACTTTCTGGATGAGCATTGTGTCATCTGGATATTTGGAACCATTTATCATAGGAAATTATACGTTTTTAAATGCTCTTTCCCCTCCCTTTAGTTCAGGAGAAAAGAAAGTTAAAAAGAATTTGACATTATTTTTTTCTCAATTTCCTCCCCGCCCAGGTCACCCCAGAAAGGTCTCCAGGCAAACAATAGCTGCAGAAAAGGTGTGAACTGCTCCCCCCTCTTTTCTTCACCTCAACAAGGTGTTAACTTCAAGGCCTAGTTGGGACCATTTAAACTGCAACATTATTAAGCACAGCAGTCTCACAAAAGTCAGAAGGAGGAAGGAACACTTTAACCCTTTCAGAGCCTTTTACAGAGCAGGCAAGACCCTCATTCCACTGCATCCCTTCTCATAGTCACTCAGTACCCCAGTTCACACAGTAAACTGCATGCTGGAACCTCCTGGTATTTAGGTAACAGGTCTTTAGCACCTAAAATACCACAGATTAATTTGCAGATAGATGTTTTCATTGAATTTATGGTGCTACACCTAAGCCCTTTGCTGGGAGAAACACCCCATAAATAACATAGTTAGTAGTGGCCATTAAAGTACCACTCGTGCAAGTAAAGGAGAGCATTTCTCAAACAGAGATGTTATATTGCTTAACACCAAAATTGGATTCTCTTTGCATTTCTTCAGCCTGGGCTCTGTCATTACCTGTCCTGCTCCCTCAACAGCACTTTTCTGCTGGATGAAGCTGCTTTCCTTAAGGCACTGAAGTCTTGCTGGGTGACATTAAGCACTGAAACACAGATGGCTGCTCTCTGCACTCCCAGAAAAAGCTCATCTAAAATTTAGGGAACATCAATAGGTAGAAAAATGTAGCAACCAACCCCTCCAACATGGACTGTTGGGAGCAAAAAATGAAGCTCTGGAAGCTTCAGCCACCACCATCTCATTTATAGATGTTGCCTCACTTATACAGGATTTATAAACCTTCCTAATGAGAACCACAGGAGGGGAACAAATGGTCACATTACAGAAATAGACCCTGGGTTGGTGGTTATGACCTGCCACCCGTGGATGCCTGTTGACCTGGTGTGATGGGGAGCCTCTGAACTTCTCAGCCTTTGCTATCTCATCTCAGTGACTCCGGTCTGGAGCTGTCACGGGTGATTTGGGTGGAAAGGAACTGGCAATGTATCAAAAGCCCCCTGCTTGTTTAAAGTCTCAGGCCATCTACACGCTGCACTGGAACCAAACAGTAAATAAAGTTTCCTGGAAATAAGTCCAGGAGCTCTGCAACACCGCGTGGCACAAACACGCACGCAAGAGCGCAGCGCTCTCCGCTCACTTTTCCCCAACTTCTCCTGCTTGAATTTCAGCCGTCACTGCTTTCCGCCAGCCGAAAGGCATCAGCAGGAGCACTTGAGGCTTTTCTTGAAGAGCAACCTCAGAGTGTTGTATACAGCAAGGGGGTGAAACCACAGGGCTACGGAGCAGGCACGGCGATGGAGAGCAGCGGGACAGGAATCCTGAGTAAATCCAGTGAATGGGAAGATAATATACATCATGGCTCGCAGGCGACTTTATTCCTTCTTTTTCTTTTTTTTTCTTCTTTTCAGAAAAATGTGCCTTAACTGTCCAGTATAAATATTTGTTTCCAATGTTGTCATGAATTGTACTTTTCCACTGCATGCTACTAACTCAGAAATACCATCTGATCCTCGAGCAGACACAAAGGAACTATGTTTTGCAGGGACAGAGAAGGGGGGGAAGCCCTTGGCATTGCTCTGTTATTTCACCCTTTAAACCCCTCCTTTTCCCTCCCCATCCAAATTTTCCTTTCGCATCTTATTCGACTAATGGACATCTCTCCTGAGGACAGAGGATTCCTTGCTGGTTCTTGATTAAGAGTTTTTAAGAAGCCGTGAAGGAAGATATTCTTTGAAACTGGATCTACTGTAGGATAGGAGCCAGCACACAGGACACCGTGTCTTTCAGAGAGGGCCACACACAGTGCCACTCCAGTCATATGACTTCTCTGTCACATCCTGAAGCCATTTCCAGCTCGTGTGCGAGTTTGTACTCCCATTTAGAAAAGGATGGGATATATTGGGAACACACATATGGAAACACTTTCAGGGAATCAGTTTCCATGAAATCCATAATAAGCCAAGTGGCTTCAGATGTGGCAGTGTGCCTCAGATTAGCCAAAAAAAAAAAAAAAAAAAAAGGGAAAAAATAAGGAAAATTCTTCCCTTTCAGTCCTTATTTCATTTTCGGGGGGGTGGGGGGGGGCGGCGCGGGGAAGGAAAAGAAAAGAAAATTAAAATCAACTAATGACTTAGGGCTACCAAAACAGGGTAATACAACCCTATATCACAAAATAATACAACCATCAAGAGCACTCCTCCTCCCCCAAATAAGGACACTACTATCAGCATTCCTGCAGCTCCCAAAAAGCTCTCCTGGCATCTACCAAGCTCACATGGGGTTAGCAGAGTGGTGGTCCTGCTATGCCAGCCTGCACAGGTTGGGCAGGTGCCCACTGTCTGGGCAATTTTTTCCTTCCCTTACAAATTTTCCTTCCTTTCCTTTCCTTCCTGACCTTCCAAGAGATACAATTCAGTGATAAACTGTCCGTTAAGTTAATCTCCTGGAAAATGCTGGATTCAGGAGAGGATATGCTCTGGATGGGGTTGGCTGTACCCAAGCCATACTAAAAGCAGGGTTTATTGGGGGATGGTGTATTTGCCAGGCAGGGGGTGGAAATCACCTGCCTGCTGTCCTTGGAGCCAAAGCTTAAGAGCAACTGCCAGGTGCCCTCACTGATGAGTCCCAGAGAGCAGAACAATCCCAAACAGCACAGAAAAGCACTGGAGGCCACGTCAGGGCCAGGCAGGAGGGAAGCACCCAGCTCATCTGAGCTACTGTGGTGCTGGAATAATCTTTGCACGTCTGAGGAAGTGGGAAGAAGCACAGATCAAGTGGCAGGAGTTCAAATGGGAGCTGGAGAGATGCTACGTGCATCTCTGCAACAGATACCCGCCTTTTTATCACGAGAAAATAACCAGGAATTTGGCTGCTAATTGGGGCCGTATCCTACAAACCCCGCTTTTCCTGACAAACAAATGACTCCACAAATAGTCCCTCTGTTTCCAATAGGGTTATTTGCGGTAGGAGGGACCACCCAACATGAGAGGATCAGGCCCTCCATTCCCTTGCTCTGCTGCTCGCTTCAAACTTCCACAGCCAAATGTGAACACAAAAAAAATACCCACGAACTGCAAAGGCTTTTCCTCACCGCTGCTGGAAAAGCCCTGGACTAGGATGGCTGTGGAAAGGTCTCGTGTGCTATTAATATGATGCTCTTCCTGGCTTCCGCTGCTGAAATGGGGATTTGCCATTTGTTTCTCAGGCTGGTTCTTTCCACTCAAGCCCCAGCACAGTAACTAACTGAAAACTTCTGCATCAAGGAGAAGGTCTCTTTTAAAGTTTGGCTTGGCTTTGCTTTCAAAGAGTTGTCTGTATATTTTAGAATATGTAGAACTTGCCTTTGATTTAAACCTCGCTCTTAACAATAGACAAGAGATGATTTCTCTACTGAACGATTTAAACAAAAACAAACATATTTTGGTTACTCAGCCTTGTTTCTCAAAACGCTCTGTTTTCTTTTTTTTTCCCAGAGAAAAATCAAACCCTACAAATCGTTACACTTCTGGCCAAAAAACCTTAAATTCACAAATGTAGATAATTCATTTTTTTTTTCCCCTGAACAATATCATACACAGAGAAAGAAGAGCACCTCCCCAGCCCCCAGACATCCATAACACATGAAACCCCCTCATCTAAACAATGAAAACCATACTTTTCTCCTCCAAAATAACTTCTGCCTTCAAAGGACTTTTTCAGCCTCGGTCCCTGTCCACAAGCAGGGCCATGATGCTGATTTCTAATCCTCCCCGGCACGCAGTCCCGTGTCCCCAGAGGGAGAGCAGCCGCTCCTCGTCCTGCGGAGGCAGCAGGAGGCGGCTGCTTGTGCTGGGAGCTGGGGCAGCCGCTCCGAGGCGACGAGGACACTTAGCCCATGGGACTCCTGGCTACTGGAGAAAGGAGAGGGGAGATACCAGGGAGGCATTTCCATCTTAGGTTAAGGATTTTAGCAGCAGGCGCAATAATGCTGTTGGAGTGAAAACAGTGGAAAATAACTCATCCAGTGACGGCCAGAGTTTTTTTCCCTTACAGTGAGAATGCATTTCCCCCACGTAACACAAACAGTAGTGACATTGGGCCCTGTGATGAAATGGCCAAACACGTCAGAATGACTCAAGACTCACTGGCCAAGGAAATTTCAGGAGGCCCAGGGTGAGAGGGAGCCCTGTGGGGAGAACCATAGGTGGGCACCAAGCTGAATCCTGCTCCCATGCCATGGGACAGAGCGAGAACAGCTCGGGGATGTCACAACCTTGGCACGGCAGGAGCGAAGCTGTGGCTCTATAGCCACAGAGCAGGACTTGCAGGACCATCACCATGAGCTCCAGGAAGATGGAGGAAAACTGCATACAACCTCTGGGCTGTTTTCACTGGAGCTGTTGCTCTCATAGCTAGGAGTCAAAAATACTGAGCTGTGTAAAGATCTACAGAGGTTTCAGTCCATGGGTTTAGGCACTCAGTGCCTGTTTAGATACCAAGCTGCCACAAAATTCAGCAGAACACAGCTAAACATAGCTGTACAGCAGGGCTAGAGGCACTGTATCCCTTCTTATGTTCACTTTAACAACATACAATTTTCAATCTTATTTAATAAAAGCTGTGTAAATCCCTCTGTATATTTTTTTCATTCCTTTCAGACCTAACCTGAGCCTCCTACTAAATTAAGGCAAAATACTGTAAGCAAAGTTTCAATCCATTATAAGATGGTCTACACAGCATCCCCATTCATCAGCTGAGCTGAAGCTTAAATCAGCCTAACTCGGAACACCTCTAAATAAATGCTTCTTCTCCATAGTGTAAAGTCTGAATATGGGTTTTATCCTCCCAGGAAGGTGGTGATGAGAAAAAGAAACAGACTTGAGTCTGTAACAGCTCACATCATAAACATGCTTGAGGCTGTTTGATGTACAGCCCCTTAGGCCATACTATTAGCAGCACTTTAGAGCATCAGTAGAGATTTATCTCAGATATAATATCTTGGATTTTAAGTTCAGATCATCAGTAGTGATTGGGAATAGAAATAGAAAGCCCACTTAACCATTAAAGCTGCTACAAGGGAAAATGTGATACAATGCTTCCTAGCTTTTGCTGTTGATTTATTTTGTGAATTTGGGCAAATAATTTGATCTTTCCTGTGTAAATTTTGCTTACTATACAAGGTATATTTCAATAGTTCATATTAGGCAAATGACAAAAGTTAGTAGTACAGTTTAGATAATACTATGAAATCCTTTGTTGGAAAAGATTAAAGGTAAAACCCAACAGACATTTTTTATAAGCTCTTCAATGGTGAAGATACAGAAAAAGTGAAAGTCAGAGCAAAGAGCACTGGACTTGAAATAAAATTTCATATGCAATCCCGATTTCTGAGATAAAAAGGATGCATACAAAGTCAGCCTGAATTAGCACCTTCAGTTGTCCTCATCTGCTTGAGAAAGCAGCAGCAGAATTGCTTTAAACCAGGCCTCCAGTGCCTGTGCAGCACAGGCCAGTGAGAGCAGGAGCTGGCCTGGCTGAGCACCAGGCGCCAGCTCCAGCCCCACTGCGGCTGGAATGGCTTCCTCCATGGGCAAACAGCCTGTCCAAAAAACAGCTCCAAACCAGTCTGGCCCACCTACATGGGCCAGGCCAAATGAGGAACTGGTTGGGTTTGGACTACCCTTAAACCCAGCTTCCTATCTAATTTTGGAATCTAATACAGTGGCTCCCAATTCGGCTCCAGTGCTGCTTAGGTCCTCCCTGCGCGCCTCTTCACCCATGAAAAAGAAAACAACACGGGTTGGCTTTTAGCAGGAATCAAAATGAAAACAAAAACAAACAAAAAATCCCTTTGGAGGGAGATATTTGAGAGAGGAAGAGGGAAGAAAGGGGGAAGAGAGGTGCCTTTTTCCCATTGCCAGGATTCCTCTGTGGCTCCTCCAGCCATGCCAGCATCCACATCACAGTTCCCGGGGACTTCCTCTGAGCAGCTTCTGCGAGATGCCTTGTCCAATGAGCCATTTCATCTTGGTCTTATGTTGCGGAGATTTCGGGTCAGCAGCCCTCCTGGTGTTTCTGAGGCACTTGCTTCCCTTCCTATTTGTCCAGCCAGTTACCTTTGCAGAAGGTCTGTTTTTCAGTAGTCAGTCCCTAGACTGGATCCCAGGCCTTGAAATTTGCACCCTTGAGGGTATCTAAATGTTTATGATCTTTTTTACAGAGGTCTCTATACTTTCAAGGCTGACAAACCCTGTCCAGCTCTAGTCTTTTAACTGCACTCAAATTAGCTATTTCAACTGTAATTAATTTTTTTGGCTGGGATTCCTTCTTTGGGACATGGTTTTATTTTTGTTTTCAGTGGCAACAACACACATAACTAGTTGGCTCCACTCAACAGGAATCATCTGCAGATGTTTGATCCTATTTCTCCACACAGGAGCACAGGTCACGTGATCTCACAAGGTTTCTGTCAGTCCGATAAGACTGTGACACTACAGACCTACAGGAAATATAATTGATCCAGCAGCTCCTTTGAGGTAATTCCCACCTACCCAAGGGTAAGCAGACTCACAGAGCTGTGTCAACAGCTATTAAATACAGTGATACAGATAGACACCTTCAGCTGTATATGTATATTCTGATTTTGAGCTCCAGGGGAACTGAGGGACCATTTCTGGCCAAGCTGGGAAGGCGATGGGTCCTGGATGGCCCCTTGGCCTCACCTGACCAACACCATTTGCTTCTTATTACAAGTGTGACAAGCAGCTTTTCCTTTCTTTCCTGCTTGTTCTGAAGCCTGGAAGGAGGTGAAGAGCCTCAGATCTATCTCAGAACCCTCCTTGCAATTTCATTTTTGCACTCCCTTCTGACCCACACTCACTATTACCTGGCTCTAGTAAAACTGATTTCCCTTTTTTCCTCCTCCTTCTTCATTGTAGAGTCCTTAGCACAGGGGGGATGAGACCTCCAGACACCATCACAATAAAAACACTCTCTGCATTCAGCAGTGATTCCAGCAGAGGTTCATTAGCTATTTCTAAATACAACTACTGCTTTGATCACTGAACTGCATTGCTTGCAGGAGCCAAACCTGCATGCTCCAGATAAAGCCAAAACCTCAACTGATGCCTTGTCAAGGGGACTGATTTCCAGTTTGTGGAAATTTTTCAATCCCACAATCAGCATTCAACACAACACAAAACATCATTTCAGTGCAAAATTAAATATGGCAAGCTGTGATTTTACAGACATGTATCCAATAAAAATGATGTGCCTCATAGATTTGATCCTGTACCTGTGCTTCAAACTGGTTTTCCAAGCAAGTCCATTGTGAAGTCTAATTAATAAATTTAACCAAGATGGACATAGCTTTAGCTGGTGGCTTTATAATATTCTGACAATTCTAAACAGTATCTGTTTAATAGGAAAGGGCATTAAAAAGCAGCGATGCCTGTGGATCAGACAGTGATAGCCCAGTTAAACATTAAAAATAACGAGTGGAAACCACACATGTGGCATCACTAGAGCTTGTGTAGGGGCTTTTCATCTCAGCTAAATGAAAGAGGCTTTGTGGGTACCGCTCCTAACCCAAGCATACCACCTTTCACTGCTCACTGCCAGAGATTTGTGATGTTAAGAGATGGAAAGATTGCCATGAGATGCCCTACCCCTCCAATTTGCTTTCAGAATTGATCCTTGGTTTAAAACCTTCAGGCTGTTTTCTCTGCCAATGCTCCCCTTTCTTACTATTGCTCCCCTTTCTCACACAAGCCCAAGGAGGCTTCTTCTAGCTGACTGTCCCAGCACTCCCAAATTACAAAATAGCACATTACAGCTAACACTCATGGCTACCACAGGATAAAAGGCCAAATGGATGGTCAGAGAGCCTTTTGGGAACAACAACTGGGAAGTCTGGAGATTACATGGCCTAGACAGGGTTGAGCACACAGCACATTGACTCCTCTCCTCCTCCAAACACACCTTTAAACCACCACAAAATCCCCTGCATTAAGTGTATGATGATACCTCTCTTGACAGAACTAAACTTCTTCACACAATGAGAACATTGCCTGGTCCAAGTAATCCCAAGAGATTAACACAGCTGTCTATTTGCAAGTTTGCCTGTGGAACAATTAGGATTGTGGAGAGCAAAGAGGCTGCTCTAGCTGGGTGTCTGCTCCCCAACAGGGCCTTAGCATCAGCTCTGAGCTTTGCTTTTGACAATGGAAATGCAAACTTAACCTGGGAGGAAAAGCTCCCGTGACTACAGTTTTGTTTCTTAAAATGGAATAATAAACAGTGCAGAAAAACTAAGGGAGGACATGCATCCTACTGTTTTATTCCTTTATCTTCATCTAGGGTGGTATCTGAGAAATTAAATTCATTTTGTTAGGACTTTGCAATTGAGCAAATACAAGGACAGAAAAATTCCTAAAGGAATTGCAGAAGCCCACAAAGTCAGTGAAAAATGCTTTCCCAGTTAATTTTTTCAGGTGGGTTGGAAAAGTAGAGTGGTGCTATTAATTCAACCAAAAATAACACCTTTTCAGCAGATACAGTAGGAGTTTGGCTGATTAGGAAGGGAACTTCCAGGATTTTATAGATTATAGTGAAGCCACAGCAAACTGAATTGACCAAAATATTTTTTCACAGTCCTCCTTCAGATTCCTTGCAAGTCAAACCAATTCTGTCCCGCACCAGCTTGTGGCTTCTGCACCTCCCTGAGACCCACCACAGCCTCCTGTCCTCCCCACCTCTATGTACCTGTCACCAACACAGGAACACAAGAGACCCTCAGAAATAAAAATCAGTGCTATATTCTGGCAGACGAAGTTATAGCAAAGTTGTAGCTAGTTAAAAAGAGCGGAAAATAAAGTTAGACAAATTCAGTCTGGTAATAAGACCCAAATTTCAAAGTGAGGTTAATTAGCATCTGTAACCAAAGGCAGTGGTGCGTTTTGCTTCCCTGGAAATTTTTCAGTGAAGTTCAGCTGAGTGTTTGGTCTTTCTTTTTTTCCCAAAGGTTGCCCTCAAGTTCAAATGAGAGCTAATTCGGAGAAATCTTACACCTGAGTTCAAAGCAGATGTTCACATGGGCTTCACTGTACAATAATCAATGAATTTATATATCCGTGGAGATCTGCTTATGTCAAATTATTCTTCCCTGTGCCTCATAGATGAAGCTTCACCATTGCTAAAAATCCTCACATTCCACAAAAACTCCTTGGACACAGCAGCACCTTCAAGCACCATGTGGGTACCGGGTTGGGTTCTCCCTGAGGGGCCACTCCACCACCCGCACACTGCTCCTGCAGACATGGGGAAACTGTCCCAAGCTCAGGAAGGCATCTCCTGCTTTTTGATCCCTTCCCTCACTCTTTTGAGTCAGTCTGAAAGCAAACATTAAGAGATTTCCAGATTAGTGTCCCTAAATACACTCCCTTTACGCATATGAAATAGTTCCTTCTCCCTTAATAATATCCTTCGTGGCCCATGTGAAGGTGTGCTCCCTCATTTTATCTCATCCATCTTCGTCTTCTTCACTGCCTACATTGTTTGCTTTTGTACAACCACAGAAAAGCTGAGCCACTTGCATGGCTCTAGCCTTTCCTTTTGTACCAATATCAGCCCAGTATCACCAGTATCAAAGCTCTTTGAAATATGACAGCCAAGCTGGCAGGACACCAGGTTCTTTTCTGCTAAAACATTCATCAAGAGAGGAAGAGATTTGGTCATGAGTAAAATGGGGCCAACAACCATTACTAAACCACTTCAAAAAGGTGTTTTTGAAGCTCTGCTGGGATCTAACACTTCCTTGCTGACCAAATTCAGTGTGGTCAAATTCTGAATGGCCAGAAATGAGAGGAAATTTCAGTGAAAACCAAGGCAGCTCCAGCTATTTCTACCAGCAGCAGTTTTTACCTCTTGAATTGTACTTTTTAGTGTAAAATTTCCAGAATTTAAACCATTCAGATTCTGAAGGACATATGATACTTCTTTACCTTACCTTCTACCAAACACAGTCACAGTCTGAGAAGGACCAAATTCTCCAGCATTTTATGGAACCATTTAGTAAATTCATATTGGCCAATTAATCAAACCCAATTCAATGCAACAAAGACACAAGGCCACAAAGACTTAAGGACAACACAATAGAATCACAGAATGGTTTAGTTTGGAAAGGGCCTTTTAAAAGTCACCTAGTCCAATCCTCCTGCCATGGGCAGCAGCATTTTCAACTAGATCAGGTTGCTCAGAGTTCCATTGAACCTGGCCTTGAATGTTTCCAGAGATGGGTCATCCACCACCTCTCTGGGCAGCCTGTGTCAGTATTTTGCCATCCTCACAGCGATGACTTCTTCATGTCTGACCTAAATCAACTCTTTCAGTTTAAAGCCATTCCCCCCTTGCACTGTCACTCTATGCTCTTGTCAGAAGTCTCTCCCCAGCTTCCTTGTGGGCTTGTGAGGAGAGGGGGGTAAATAAGTGGACCTGACCACCCTGCATGCACCACAGAGCTTCACACATGAAGATCCATTTCCTCTCCACATCAGCACACATGTGAGCCTGCCTCAGCTGCCATCGCTGGCTCCATCCTAGGTAGAAAATTAACAGCAATTCCACAAAGGGAAGGGGGAAATCATCAAACGCCTTTGCAGAAGGATGAAACAAAGAGCTCTATCCCACAGCCTTCCTGTTAGAGGCTTATTGACTTTATTGGGAACACACATCTAGGTAGTGGCTCAGGATCTGTCCCTTTGGAAGTCTGGAATTGAGGACCCGGTTGCCCCACTAACAATTAGCATTCTGTTTACAAAACCCAGCAGAGTCAGTAAGAATAATCATTACAAAACATGCTCAGACTGTGATTCCGGTTTAAGTTAATATAATTTTAATGAGTTCTTCAGAAAAAGCCTGGCACTTATGGAAAATTTCCTTAATTAATATCAGACCCTAAATTAGTAATAAAAAAAAAGCCCTGAATATCATTTGGTCTCAAGCTGGAACTAAAGTATGTTTTGGCATCATTACTAACTGTTAGCAGCAAGTTCTGGAAACAGATGCAAATCTTGATATGTGTCCTAAATATAAAACACATTGCAAAAAAAGCTCAGATAAAAATATATCTATACATCCACATATATTTGAGTGTGCTATTTCCTGCCTGTATCAGCAACAAATTTATTCCATTTCAAAACATTCCACTTGTTTCTTTTTAGTACTTTCTAAAATCCCTTATTTCAGGAGTAAAACTCCTTCCCTCTGCCTTCATTTTTCCTGTTTATTTCCTCTCCCAACAGCCGTTTTAAGTAAATGAAAAGGGTTTAAAGACACGCATTGTAACATTCAAACATCTGAAAATCAGCCCACTTGTTTTACCGCCTAAATATGGGCATAGGTGCCTAATTTGAGGCCACCCACGCTACAAAAATTTGAGGTAGGGATCATGCAATGCATCTTCTGGACAATTACTCCAATGAGAGATTCAGCCCAGTGGAGAGGCTGCTACTGAAAGCCCACAGATGAGTGCCAAAGTGCTGAGATTCCCAGGTGGCACCAAGTGGGCAGGAGACTAAAAATGGAAAACCTGCGGTAAACAAAATAAATAGAACCACTGAAAAATAATGAAAAAAAAAAAAAGAAAAAGGAAGGCGAGTTACAAGTTTAGGGAAGGCAGCAAAATGAACGGGTTGTTTCTGAAGACCTGAGTTCCCCAAGTTCTTTACTCAGTTTCACCTTGCAGGGAAAGCATTGAACATTAGCAAGGCAACATGGAGACAGAGACAACCTTGAGTCTTTCGGCTTCCATTTAATTAAAAAAAAAAAAAAAAAAAAAAAAAAAAAGAAGAAGACAGAGTGAAAATTGTTACAGTCACCAAGAAAAACATCCCAGCATAGCAAGCTCACCAGAAACCAAGCTGGCTTCTTGGCTTTGCCAAGAGCCTGAGACAATATTGCTGAAGCGTGAACTGCTCATTCATTGCAGGGGCTGCTCACACCAGGGCCATGCTGGCAATAGCCATGGCATTAACTGTTTCTCTGCTTCCCACAGCACATAAAGAAGAAAAGAATTGTATTTTGGAGACAGCACTTAGTGCCTTCCGTTATAAAAGGTCCCGTCCTGACATTTCCTTATTGCCCACAACATTTAATCAAGTTAGCAGGAATTAAGGGATGAAAGCACAGCTACTTCCATGGCCACAGTTTCTACTTAGTTGCAGTAAAGTTTTCTGAGCTCCTTAGGAGAAGACAAACAACATTTATTTCTAAAAGTTGATTCAAAGACCAAATTCCCCACAAAAGGAAAAATCCAGTTAAAAAAAATCATGTGAGTACATGACACTAGCAAAATCCAACGTAATTCACACACAGGGTGAGAAACCCAAGACAACAACCAGTACAGGACCCCAAGAAAAAAAAACCCATCACAGTCAGCCTCTTTCTCATTGACATACAAATACTAAATCCAGAGGTTCAGCTGGAGTTGCTTCCATTCCATGTGGTTTTTTTATGATATGATTTTTAGACTAACAAGAATGAAAATTAAATTGTGTAAAAAAACAGTATTGTCCCTGATTAAGGCATGGCTGGCATTGCCAGCCATCAGTGAGTTGGGAGAACAGGAAGGTTTCTTAAATTTCAGTTTGAGATGAGGGTCCAGGATGGCCCGAAACATTGTGGTGATTTATCTACAGAGCGAGATGAATTAATGGGAAAGTTTGGCTATACACAAACTAGCAAACAGGGTCAGGGCACATTCCCTGGCTCTAAATCTAGTCAGGATGGTCTGGCCACAGATGTAATGTTAAATCCTGACTTCATAATGGGGTGGCTGACTCTGAGCTGCCCACAGGAGCAGGTTCGGGACTCTGCTCATTTCCAAACCACAGCTGGGACCTGTTTGCAACCATGCTGGCCAACCCCACTCAACACCAGCCTTGCTGACAGCTTAACAGTACTGGTATTTAACAGTCCAGCCCTACCACTGTGTAATTTATTGGTGAAGATACCATTTTCTGGCCATTTTAGTTCAGAGGGATGGGTCTGCAAACTTCTTTTATTTAGGGCCTGATCCCAGCATGTCCCTCATCTAACTCAGCATGCCCCTGCTCAATGACACAGTAAATATAAAGACAGCAAAGTCCACCCTGCATCCTGTGGGGAATCCAGCTAGTGGGACCGCAATTTCTAGGCATAGTGGAAAGGTCCAGCCCAGGCCTGAAAAAGGCGGGTTTGGTAATTTGTCCTGCTATTTAGATTCAGTTTTAATTTTCTCATTTGTCATATGGAACCTCTCAAACACAGACAGGATCTTCCACAGTCAGCAGTGAACATGTCTGTGGTACACCTGTAGTACAGGTCCTCCAGCATCTGAAGATCTTGACCCTGCAAGTCTGTCTCAATGGTGAAGCAAAAAATAAGAGACTTGTGTTTAGACAGAAGGGTGAGTAGGTCCAGGAAAAGTGTAGGGGAAGAAGTCTCCTCACCTTCCCCTTCTCAGGATCCTCAACAAAATTAAAATCAAGCTCAAAGCCTTAAACAGTGGAGCAGGTTGAGGTCAGGGTGAGGTAGGGTTAAACCAGGACTAGAGTGTAATTAGGCTGTGATATGGATATGTTTATGGGACAGTTAAACTGTCTCTTAAATCACCTCAGCAAAGGCAGACTATCAGATCATACGTGCCTGTACTTGAACTACTCACCTAGGCTCGCTTCAGAGACAAACAGGCTCTTCCCAGGCACTGCCAGGGACCAGCACAGATCACCTGCAGACCAGTCAAGTCCTGAAAATGCCAGATTGTCCCCACTGATTCAAAAGGGAGTTGGGGGTGAGTGTCTCAGGAATGGATGTCTGCCCTGGGGACGTCTATACCCATCCCTCCTTCACCTGCCTGGGAGCAGCCCTCTTTTGACTGCAAGAACAACCCGACCTGTACTCCCTGCTCTGAACCTTCCATGTGGGGAGGACTTGCTGGATCAGCCCCAAAGTGTTATGTAAAATGGCTGTGATGTGTATATTTATATGAATCATATACATTAATTACATAATAGTCACCCATGCTCCCCATCCCACATGCACTTTGGTTATGCATAGGACACAAAGACTGAGTGCATTCACTATGAATCATGCAATAAGACTACATCCCTCAGGCAAACTCTCTCTAAAATGACCCTTTTCTTATATTCCCATGGCTTCCACTACAATATTATTTAATTAAGAATATTACTATGCTGGGCCACCAACTTTCACTGTCTTCTGGGGAAGTCTGAACAGACAGACATTTTTAAAAAATATGGGGAATCCTGCTCTTTTTATGATTGGAACCTTAAGGTAAGGCAATTTCATGGCCTCATTAACTTGTTTCTTTATTTGTTCTTGATATGAACATGAAACTTCTGGACCACAAAAATCATTGGTTCAAAAGTTGCATGAGTAATGCCAGATAATCTTTTTTATGCTTTGCTTTTCAGCTAATGCTGTTGAATACTGCCCAGATACCTGGGATATATAATTGATTAGTTGTAGGTGCAAACAGAGCACTGACCTCCAGTTGGAGAATATAGAAGATGAGCACTTGCATTTTGGCAGCCATGGGCACACATGTGCACGTGCCTGCAGCATGCATGCAAACCTGCCAGTAGTGCAAAGAAATCATCTGAGACACTGACACGACCAGTTCAGCTGCATTGCAGCAGCTGCCTGAGGAGCTCCTCGGGGTTGCAGCTTGCTGCCCTTTTCTCCTCTCCCATGGGATGAGGAACTGCATGCATTGCTATGGCAGTGTCCCACCACATCCTGTCCTGCAGCCTCAAACCTCTTCTGACACTCAGCCTAATCTAGGGTTGAAACACAGGAAACCTCATCACCAAAATTAATGGAATCCTTACAGTTGGAAAACACCATTGTGTCAAACCCAGCATCACCATGTTCAACATTAAACCATGTCCCTAAGGGCCACAGCCATGTGCCTTTTGAACACTTCCAAGGATTGTGACTCCACCACTGCCTTGGGCAGCCTGTTCCAATGCCTTACCACTATTTCAGTAAAGAATTTTTTTCCTAATATCCAATCTAAATCTCCTCTGGTGCAACTTGAGGCATTTCCCTTCCTCCTATCACTTGCTACTTGGGAGCAGAGCCCAGTCCCACCTGGCTGTCTCCTCCTGTCAGGGAGTTGTAGAGAGTGAGAAGGTCCCCCCTGAGCTTCCTTTACCCCAGACTGTGCCCCCTTCCCAGCTCCCTCAGCTGCTCCTCATCAGACCTGTGCTCCAGACCCTTCACCAGCTCTGTTCCCTTCTCTGGACATGCTCCAGCCCCTCAATGTCTTTCTTGTTATGAGGGTCCCGAAAATGAGCAGAGGATTCAATGTGTGGCTCACCAGTGCCCAGCACAGGGAGATGGTCCGTGTCCTGGTCCTGCTGCCACGCCACTGCTGATACAGGCCAGGTGCCTTTGGCCTTTTTGTCCACCTGGGCACACTGCTGGCTCATGTATCCATCCCAAGATGGGGAACAGCACCACCACTTTGGCCATAGGATGAGTGTGGTTTTGGTCAAAGGAAAATGATTAAAAGTAGCTCCTGAGGGCTGCCACTGACAATAAAACCAGGAGCCACTTGTGATTTATTGGATGTTAATATTTTCAACATCTGGGTGAGAACAACTTTAGCAGATGTCCAGGTAAAGCCATGGAGGCTCGTGGAAAGGCTGGGTGATATGAAATTTGGGCAGATAGGAAGCTCTGTGCCTGTAGGTGTGACAGCCAAGGCTAAGGGGGAGGTTTTACTCATTTTTCCTCCTGCATGATGTTAAGCAACAGGCAGTAAATATGGCATTCATTAAAATGACCTTGTATACTTTTAACAGCCTCGATAATCAGATTTCTGCCACTGTATCGGAAAGTGACTTTTTTATTCAAGGCCTTATAAAACTCTAATTTCTCCCTCATGTTTTAAAAATGCCTGCAGTTTTCTAAGGAATTTAGTGTTTCTTTGCAGTAATTTTCTACCCTCTTCAAAGTTCTGTTCTCTTCCTAAATATGCATTAAGTAACTGAGTGGTGATTTGCATTTCTTTCAGTATGAGGGATAAACTTCTTGCTTTAAGGGGCACCTTAAAACTTGCGTTTCTTTCTCTCTTTAGATATAGGAGGTGTTGGATGCTGCCCTCCCTCCCTGTGGCACTGCCAGTGAAACCCTTGAGAGGCACTGTCAGGTTTGCAGCTGAGTCTGCAATGTGCCTGCTTGCATCCTGAGCATCTGAGTGAGTCCTTCAGCCAGGAATGCCTCTCTCTAGTTCTGAGTAGGGCATTTCTATTCTGAATTTCCATTTCTGTCAGCAAACACTGCACACAACCTCTGGCACTTGTGGAAGATCAAAGTCTCCTTTTTGACTCTTGAATCTAACTGGAAGCAAGATCCCCACACTGGGAAATGGTCAGGGCATTGCGGAGGCATCGCTCGAGCCCTAGAAAGATGAAGGACAAGAAGCGCGAAGGCAACTGGCCAGAGCACGGCAAGAAAGTTCAGTCCACGGCCACACAACGTACACAGCCAGGTCTTTTAGTCACTCTCTGCCTGTGCCCACATGCCAGGCGCTCACGTCTGAATACACACAGACAAGCAAGGGCTGCAGGGCAAGCATGCGGCGTGCAGCTGCCAGGTCCCAGCCGAGCCTCTCCTGCAGGTATTGCCGCGGGCACGATTGCAAAAATAACCCATTCGACAACACAGACCATCAGGAGGCTCTGACTCAAAGGGAACCTGTTTCGGGCCAAACAAAGCATTTCCTCAGCATCAAGCCGATCGAGTTTTTTGACCCAAGTCATGGTATTTCATGGAGAGCCCGCAGGAACCTGCTCCAAAACCCTCCAGCCCTCGGCCCACATGGAGATCTTTGGCATCTCTGTGCAGGGAGAGTGCACTAGGGCTGCAGAGGGGTTTGCAGCTGGCTGTTTGAGAAACAAAGCTTCCCTCCTCCAAGATGAAAGAAATCAAGGAGTCTATGCTAATCAAATCCTCCACGCCTGCTGGCTGCAGTTCAGCTTGTCAGGGATGCAGCTCAGTGGAGTGATCAGCATTTCCAGTGCTATGAGCTTGGTGGAAGGGGAAAACACAACAGCAAGAAATTCACCTGGCTAGGAATCAAACAGGTGTATGGCAGCAGCATCCAAGATTATAATAATATCTTGCAAACATGCAAAAAATAGATGTAATAAGACTGATTCTTTGGTTTTCATTAATGAATCATAAAGGCTCTCTTTACATTACACATGCTTTTTTGGCATACGCTGCTAATATTTCCACACTTGCAAGGTTGGAGTTTTAAGACTGAGCCTCCCTCCCCTAAGGTTCCTAATTTTTGGCAAGAGGTACAAGGTGACTGTGTGCCATGACAGGCTCTTTCTTACTTTGGGGCAATCAGATTACTTTACACAGATGGTTTTATCACTGAGACCATTAAAGGTGAATTGTGCAATATATAAATGTGCATTTGTTTGGTAAAAAATGTCTCAGTTCCTCACTACTGTTTTCTATGTTCCTAAATGTATTTCCTCTCTCCTGCATCATTCCAAAGCACAATTTGTCCAATCTTTACCTTTAAGTGACTCAGCTTGTTTCTGATAGGCTTCTTGAGTACATATTAACTAAGGAAACAGTCTTTCTTGAGTTACTGGATTGAAATACAGGAGAATGAACCTCAGCCAAAACTACTGAAGAAATAAAGGCACGTATCTGTCAGGATGCCTAACAACACACATACCACAAAGGTAAAGCACCAAAAAATAGAGAGCATAACAATTACTTCAAAACACAGAATCACAGAATGGATGGGTTGGAAGGGACCTTAAGATCATCTTGTTCCAACCCCCCTGCCATGTGCAGGGACACCTTCTACTAGACCAAGTTGCTCCAAGCCCCATCCAACCTGGCCTTGAACACTTCCAGGGATGGGGCAGCCCCAGCTTTTCTGGAAAACCTGTGCCAGTACCTAATTACATGCAAGTAAACATCCTTTTGTAGGGGAAATAAGGAAAAAAAAAAAAAAAAAAAAAAAGAGAGAGCATTTGTTCAAAGAATCAGGTTCACAATTTAAAAATAATCTGATCCAAAATGGACCTAAAGTTATTCGAGAGAGACATGCTCAGAGCAACATAGCAGCTCTTCCACATTGGAAAAAAAAAAAGGGATTTTGAATCCTGCCTGCCATGCAGGAACCCTGGTACCACTGCTGAGGTTTGCTCTCCTTGCCAAGTTTTGTCTGAGGCCACGGAGGCAGCCGCTGCCAGTCCTGTTCCTCCCTGCATAATTGTTTTAGGCAAAACAGAGTCTTTACCTGAGAGGCGTCTGGGCACATCGGTAATGGCTGGAAGTCCCGTGCCTCGAGTGGAGGACAGGGGAGTTGTGGAGTGAATGGACGGTGAAGTCATCTGGCTCAAGTAGGATGGGTAAGACTGGTCATAGGACCATGGCGGGGATGACTGCGCCTGCCTGGGGTCTAGGGGGAAAATAAAAACAAACAAAACAAAAAAAAAAAGAGAAATTTTTTTTTTAAAAGGAAGAAAAATTTTAGGGTATCAACAGCCTAATTGAAAGAAGTGGGATTACTGAACATACACACATCAGTACTATGAAGACTTAGAATGTAATGAAACACAACTTGCTCCTCAACACTCAGCCCTTTCAAGTCTTGGTCTGTGCTCTTCCCTCCCCAGAACAATCTCTGTGGGAAATGAACAGACCAGAGAGCAGAGTTTTAAAAGGTCTAGAAGCTGGGATGCAAATTCCCGATGTCTCTCTTCCAACATGTTATACCAAGAGTTGCCAGTCCTCCAGGAATCAGAAAGAGAAGCAGAAAACAAGAATGAGCCCCAGGTCTGATCTTAGGAAGTGGACTTCATGGAATCATGGAGTCATTACAGTTGGAAAAGACCTCTAAGACCACTGAGTCCAGCACTGCCAGGTCCACCGCTAAACCATGTCCCTAAGCATCACAGCTACAAGTTTTTTTAACACTTTCAGTGATGGTGACTCCACCACTTTCCTGGGCAGCCTGTTCCAAAGCCTGAGCAACCTTTGAGTGAAGAAAATTTTTATAAAATTCAATCTAAATCTCCCCTGGCACAACCTAAGGCCGTTTCCTTCAGAGGTGGGCAGACTCCACAGTCAGCACTTGGCAAACCTGTCAAGCTGTTATCCAGTTCAAACATCACACAATATGTTTTCAGTGCTGAAAAGTGTTTTCAGTGCTCCTTTCTACCCAAGGAGAAAAATGTCATTAATCTTATCAGCATTCATAAAAAAAAATGTCACATTTGGATGCTGGCCCAATTACTTACAGTACCTTCAATTACAAAATATGAAACCAAATGGTTTGGGATGACTATTGGAAGATAATGATACCTGCTGATATATTTGCAACAGCTCACTATGGAGGAAATTATCTTTAGGATAAACAAAGATCAATTTTTGCTGAAGCATTGGTAGAAGGAGACCTAGTCTTACTCACTTTGTATTTATAAATGATTTGCTCTCAATATCTGATTATATCTGTCAATATCTGATTATAAAGATATCACTGAATATAAAGATTATAAAGATTATAAAGATATCACTGAATACCTCATAACTGATGCTTTTTATTTCCTTACATCGACAAAACCGAAGCACTTTCAACTCCAAAGTTTGTTTGGGGCACTGCATAATAAACAGAAAACTATCTCTGGACTAGCTCACAAAAATTGTAGCACATCCCTTCAAATCCTGCCCTCTATTTTCAGGGAAGCACATCAAGTATACTCGATTTGGAGAACCTGCTCTATCAGAACACTGTGCTAAAGCTCTGCTTTGCAGACAGCAATGTGACAGCCACATGGCATAAGCAAAGGCTCTTTTTCAGGAAATTCAACTTTTTTTTTTCTTTTTTTAACTCCTTTCCCTGCTCTTCCACACAGCAAAACCTTGTAGTTTCAGCTACTTCTTGTTTATTATTTCTCTTCAGACATGATTTGTTTGAAGAAATGTCTGGAAAGCAGATACTTCCTTGAAGCAAAAAACTATATAGATATATATATTAAAAAAAACACCTTCCAATTTAATTTTAAGAGGATTTTCCTGGAGTTTGCCATTTATATTAGAGGTGAGTAATATAAATGGTTAACATAAACTTCTCAGAAATCTGAAGGACACTTGATCATTAAATGTAATGAACTTCTTTGTTTTAACAATTTCAAGGCCAGGGTTGTATAGATTGGCATAGGTTCAAATCTGACTGACTGCTCATTGTTACATCTGATATTGACATATTTCTCTGCCTCATTCCACTACGATAATTCACCATACAGTCAATGGTAAATGATCTTTGAATGGGAACAGAAAGCCTAAGCTTGCTGGAAAAACAATCTTAAAATTAATGGTGTGTTAGGAGCACAATCTCAAATCCAAGATCCTTCAAACTCCAAGACCTTTTCAATCTCTGAGTCTGAATTGAAAACAGGGCCCCTAAACTTTTTGGTTTACATCAGCTTCAATGCTAGGAGGAAATAACACAGCAGGTAAAGGCCGGGAAAAAAGTGATAGTAGAGGATGTTTTTACATCATTTTGGTCTAAGATGGTGGAAAGCTCAGAAAAAGAGGCACCTTTCTGGAGGCTCATGCCACTCCTGGTAGTGTAATCCTCATGGCACAAGAACTTCTTGAGCATCTCTGGCACTCTCATCACTTTGAACACCCATGCTAGACTTGGTTTTATACTTAACACCCTTAATCTAGCAACTGTGAATGTCTGTGTGGACACAAGAATGGCAAATAGCAAAAAGTGGTCTTTGAAGGCACATGTGGTATTTCAAAACAGTATCACATACTGCACTGTCAGAAGCAGGATTTAGGGCTGGATGGACCACCACTTGACCCCAAAACATATCATATATTCTTTCAACATCTACCTAAATACATAAGTCTTCCCAGGGAATAGGAAATAATGAAGAGGAAAATCTTTAACCAAATTGAACATTAGATGATTCATCAGAGCTCAGTGACTGAGGAGGGGGTCACAGTACCTCAGGCCAGAGGGTTACTGCGATTCCTCCACACCAAGGCATGGCTGAGGTCATGGTCGAGGCAGGGTGGGAAATATTACCCTGGGGATGACTGATTCAAGGTATCTGTGACCCGTTAGGAAACCAGAAAGTGAAAATACAAGTTTCACCAGATCCCAGAGCAAATGCCCTAAAGCCAGCCCTTGCTGCCTGATGGCAGTCAAGGTTTGCATGGACGTGAGAGAACAGAGTGGTGAAACCCTGTCGCCTTGCCAAGTCAAAGGTGACCTGTGAGCCCACAGGGCAAACATCACTGCTCAGCAGCATTGCCCAATTCACAGTGAAAAATGCCACGAGGCAGAGCCCAAAGCTTCCCCAGACAGTCCCTGAAGGTGGGCACGCAGCTCATGTGGCACCCTCTGGTTCACAGGGAGATGGTCCTTGCAATGGTGCTGGAGCACTGACTTTGGCCACTGAGGCCCACCAGACCATCTCTTCTGGTCCCACACACCATCAAACCTCCTGGGGGAAGGAGGGTGCTGGGGGCACCACAGGGATGTGCCAGCTGCCACAACAGCACTTTCAGGGCAGATCCACACAGATGCTTCTGAGGCAAACACGAGGGCCTTCAGAGGGTCACCTCCTCCTTGCTCTGGCCCAGAAGGGGTAGGATGACTATTTAACACACACTGTTGGGGAAGAAGCTGAGAGGTGATTTGTGAGAGGTTTTCCTTGGCCTCCTACGCCACAGGCCAGCTTCCCTACTGCCTCTGGCTGTTGGGCTCCCACGTGTCCGAGGATCCCTGCTAGCCAGGGACTTTGCACCATCACCCAAAGCACCACATGCTCTACTGTTGGGCTCCCACGTGTCCGAGGATGCTAGCCAGGGACTTTGCACCATCACCCAAAGCACCACATGCTCTGCAGGCACAGCACATCTTCCCATCACAAAAAAGCCCAGAACAGATGAGAAACCTTAAAGCTCTGAGTGCATGTGGATTCCTCCCTGAAGGAATCCCTCCAAAACAAGGAAAAATACTTAATATAAAAATAAAATTAGCTGCCCTGGAGAAAACCACCCTCATTTCCATATGGCAACCATGGGGAAAGGCTAACAGAGCATTCAACAACAGAGAAGGAGTCAGAGGGCCACTCTGAGCTGGCATTTACACTCGAAAACTTTGGAGTGATTACTAAGAGCAGTCCTCCTTTTGTAAACATTTCTGTTATGCCTGCGTGGGTGTGAGGGGAAGTGCAGCTCTCAGCGTATTCCTTCACAGCAGGGCATATTGTGGGTATGCTGAGACAGCCTGGGCACAGTTCAGCTGAAACAAATCAGTGGGGCGAGGCCTCAACTAATGTGCAAACAGCTCCATCCTGTTTGCGCTTCCAGGTGAACCTCCACAAAGCAGGAAATATTGCATATTGTTTTGTGTCTTGGTTTTGCTGTCACATTTATAGTCATGGGACATATGCGGGGTTCTTGACCTTTGTTGTCTCTGACTGACTGCATTAAATGGATGGTGGATATTGATGCTTAATGGAAAATAAGTCTTTAAAAATTAGTCCAAGAGTAGATGAGATGCACCACATAAAACTAAAATTATAAAGGAAAGAATGAAAAAACCCATCCAGTGACCCATTCTCCCACCAGTGACATTGGTTTTCCAAGATCACAACTTTTCTTCTTCCAACAGAAATTATCATAGGATCATACAACAGTTTGGGTTGGAAGGAACCTTAAGATCATCTAGTTCCAACCCCCCTGACATGGGGAGGGACACCTTCCATATTCTGAAGTGTAAATGGACAGAAGCAAAAATCTGCAAATATCCCTGAAGAACAACTTTTTCCACTACTTTGGCATTGGATTGTGAAGCATACTGATTTTCTATAGGGAAAAAAAACCCCAACAATTCCCCCTTTTCCAAGCTGAGTTACATGACCAGACCATGATCACAGGCTGGCAACTCCTTGGTGTACTGTCTCTAATACCCAGACATCACATGCATCATACTGTCTTTTAAACCCAGCCATCAGCTCTAGCTCTGGCTGCTGCTAGTTGGATTAGTGCTAGTGCCAATAGTAAAAAACAAGCTGTCTGGAGCTATCTTTGGTAAACACTTAGAGCAAATATCCTCGCTTCTGATCTTAACAAAGCCAAGATGACTTTCTGCATGAGTAACCCAACTATTGTTGTAACACCAACCCCCTCAGCAAAACAACAACAGCAAAACGCAATCTTCTTCCCTTCTCTAACTCTTTTTTATGCATCCTTAAAAGCCCAGGGCTTCGTCTGTATTGCCCAGTTCAATCAACAAAGTCAAATCCAGTGGAGTTACACCCCAATGTACAGAAAAGTAATTGAGACCAGATTTTGGCCTGAAGAACCTCTAAATCCATTTCTCCTCCCACCCCTCCAAGAGTCACATTTTTGAAATGAAAAAAAAAGATAAACTCAATGAATCATGCCAGTGGGCAACGAAGTTTTAAAAGAGGGTAGAGGGAAATAAAAGACAAAAGAATAATAGGAGGGGGGGGCAAGCATTATGAAATGGAGGTCCACAATGGCAACTTGCCAGTCAACCAGAGGATGCAATCAATTTGCATAAAATGCAGCAGGCTGCAGATTCAGTTTGCACTGTCCCTGAAATCAGTCCCTGTTTGTCAGTGAAGATGTATCCCCTCACTACCTTCCTGTTAAGCTGGCTCTGGAGACTTTAAATCTGCTTAAAAAACAATAAGAAATGGAAGCATAACATCCCTGAAGTGCATGGAGAAGGGGAAGAGGAAAAGGGAAGAAAGTGAAGGTTTCACAGGACTTGCCTTTGAGGGCTGTTATTTCAGTGATGAAAGTCAGAGGTTGCTATAGATCAGCCAGTGCCACAGTGGTGATGGAGCATGAAACCTCACTTAACTCCCACTTTGCTGTGCCCACAGCCCAGCCGATGGGATCCTCACACCGACCACATTCCTGCCATTACACCTGTGGCTTTTCCTGGCCTACAGAAGCTAATCCTCACCAGTTGCATCTTAAAAAAAACAAGTTTTCCTCGTCTCATACTGGAACACTGATGCAACAGCTCAGTGTCTGAACGGGAATGTAATCGGATACGTGAACAATTTGCATGAGCCCGTTAGGGAAAGGGGAAAAAAATAAAAAAAGCAAATATACCAGTGAACAAATGTGAATGGACAGGATTCCTGATTTACGGGCAGCAAGCAGCGTTCAAATTGGATCTGCACTGCCTCAGCAAAGGCAGCTGCTTATTGGACCATTTGTTTTTTAATCACCCTTCGATGTAGTTTTTGCTGAATCCTAGTTAAAATGCCATGTTGAATAAGGGCAACTCTGTACCTTGTCCTGCCACAGCCCAGTCCTGTGGTAGGTTAAGGACTGTGCTGCGATTTGTACAACCTGTACTCTGATACTCCAGGAAAATAAACATAACCTAGACAGAGAAAAGAAATATAAGAGTGAACCCTAAAGTGCTGAGTTCTTTCAGACTCAGGTGTGGGTCAGCCAGACTTTAAATAATATGTCTGTTTAATCATGCAATAGCTATGCAAGGCCTCAAGTGGAATGAAGCAAAATGTGCTTACTAGCAATAATATGGATTTTTTGTAGGAAACCAGTATTTACTGTTCCAGTTATTAGAAATTTATTATTTTCCCTAAATAGCAGCTAAGTAAAGAGATAATGAAACCATGGTATTTCTAAAGGAATGCTTGGTTAATTCCAGTAAAGGTAATTTAAAAATCCTGTTTTTCAGACAGAAGGGTTTATTCCTCTCAATTCCTCAACATATACTCAAGGCAGTGCTTATGTTAAGAAGCCAGTGGCATTCTGAGTATTCCACTACAACAGGGAAACTGGTGTTGAAGGACAGCCCAAGCACCTCATTCCCTACCACCACACCAAGCAGGGGGATGTTCAGCAATTTCCCACTCAACACCCGACCAAAGGTTGCCTCATCCATGGCATCACCTTTATCTCTCCTTGACATGATTTGTGTAGCAAAGAGTACCCATCCATCCCACAAGAAAGATCCTAGAACTGGGACTGTCTGCAAAAAAGCATCCCAGCACTTAGGTGGAACATCAGAGCATGTTGAGCTTTACAGATTACAATCAAGGTCCCAAAGAGCACCCAAAAGCCTGGTGAAAAGCCAGTGCAATTCCAAGAGCTTGCACACACATAACATGCTCACACCAATCACCTAATTGAATGGGATGACCAAGGAAATGGAGAGCTGGCTGTTGGACTTTTCTGAGGGTGGGAAACAACATCAGAAATACTGTATCAGATCACTTATTCACTACAGAGTCCTCACCTTTATGGGGGATATCAGAGCATCTTGGGATTCTAATGTATCCCATAACCTTGAATTTATCCAACAATAAAAGCACATAATCCACAAAAGGTGGGAAATCCAGCCTGCATCCCTCAGCTCACTTCTGTCTTCCCTACCAGCACTGCATCTTTCCACTCTCGATGAAGTCTCAGCTGGTGCTGCCTTAAATTTGCAAAGAAGGCAGGGAATACCACACAACTTTGCTTCCAGTCAGGCTTATTGAAGCTCATCTGAAGCTTTCATCTCCCAGATCTGTAAATGCTGCTGCTGCCTCATAACGAGGAAGAGAAGTAGTCTATTAATCAAAGCCAGCATAACATTTTCTACAGGAGGCATTTATGTGAAGGAGAGCAGCATATGAGGTTACACTTAGTTAGGAAGAAAATTACAAGGGGATCTCAGTTCTTGTGCTTCAGGGCATAAGCTGATCACCAGATGGGGTCAGGAAGAATTTCACCCTCTTTCGTTCCTAGATATAGTGTTGCACAATAGGTAAACTATGGAGGCACAAGGAAGAAGGAAAAAAACTGCTTATAGCCTGGATTTCCCCCCTGCTTTCTTGGGAACTATGTCTACAAACACTGCCAGACAGAAGACTTGGTTAGAAAAAAATATTGTGTTTTACTTCACCAGTTCTTACCAAGAAAACTATATGCACAAGAGCCCTGACTTCACAAGTCCAATGAACAAAACAGGAAGCCTAGCCAAAAAAACCTCCTCTGGGAAGCTGGGGGGCAGCAGGTACCATGTAATGGGTATAATCAACATATTTAATATATTATAAACATTTTATAGCAGTTAAAGTTAGACTTCTAGATCTGGGAGAACTTTGCCACAGCTCATGGGAACGATTTTTTTGTTGCAATTCCTTGAGTGCTTTGGGTTCAAATTAACTCACTTTTCTTTCTTACTGCAAATTAATAAACCAGTTGAACTTAAAAAAAAAGAAGGAAAAGAGAGAAGAAGAAAGCCACAACACTTTGTTAAAACCACTGAGTTTCAGCTGGTATCATGTCAAAACCACTTGAAACATGAAACTAGAAATCTTCCTAGGTTGACTCAAAGACAATGTCTATACTAGGAGTGCTTTACCAGGAAAGGAATGCTGGTGTAAAATGCTGGCAAAGGACTCTGCTGTGGATGGAACTGTAGCAGCAAAAGTGAGTATTAAATCAGTCTAGGGAATTGAGCCAAGAGCTTAGTTGACAGACTTGCATCTAGGTGAAGTTCTCCAGCAATTCTAGCAATTGGTCAGGTGTAACACCTCTTTACATCCTGGATAGACACAAACATGTCAGCACAAATTTAGAATCTAGAAATGCCCAGCATTAGATAGAAGTTGCTTTGAATCTCTTTTGAAAAATTTAACCAGCTCTGACATTAGAAAAAACAACATTGATTTATTTTGTAGGCTTCACAGTTTTGCTGCAAACTTCTGGCATAGCTGCAGTTAAACATCTTATTTCAGCCTTCTAATCTGTGACACATGGTGGGTGCTTTATGATTTCTCTCAGCACAATGAAATCTGTCTCTCAGCATGCAATCATAAATGTTGCATACAACCCTCACGAGCAACCTTTGGAGATTTCTCCATAACCCAGTTCATTTATTGTAACCGTGGTCAGCACTGGTGGTGGAAGGAAACCACCATGTGAGAAGGTTGTATTATTATTCTGATAAAAAGACCATTAAGTGCTGGCTGCTTCCCTTAACACGACTGCAAAGCAACAAGGCTGAATAAAAATGTTCATTCTGTTGTACACTAAAGGTACTATTGCAACATGGAGAAGGCCGAGCAGAGCAACGTGGCAGTTAGAATTTCACCAGATCCCTACTCAAATGACCTGGATTGACTATTTTAGATTTATGGCAAAAATATATAAAAAAAAAAATTACATTTTCAGCTTCAAGCACTACAGAAAAATCCACTTCCCACCTAGCTTTCCTTGGAGAACATCCCCCACTCTATAACAGCCTCTTTGACTGCAGCTGAGACACAAATATCCATAAGCAATTACTACCAATGCCTGTGCAAGTCAAACCTATGGTTCTGTCTCTTACCTGTAATCTGACTCTGTCCTTGTGGATTAAAAGGACTTGGTGCAGAGTTCAGAGAGGGCCGTGGGCTCTGGGTCGGGACCCCTACTCTCATACTGGGATGAGGAATGCGCCCTAAATCACTGAGGCGCTCAGAGAACAAACTAGGTTTAGAGTCATCAAGCTTCTGTCTGTGCCCTGGAAACAGCAAATCATAAAATAAAAGCGTTAATAACAAGATTTAGTAATTTAACACACCCCCCAAAAAACCCCCAAAATGGTCTCTAAGGACCTGTTACTAGATTTAATGGATTTACAGGTATCTCAGTTACCCCCAATAACACAGAAACATTGTGAGGGGGTTGTGTTTTGGACAGGGTTGTGCTGGTGAAAGTCTTATCAAGCACAGTTGTGCCCATACACATGTAACATATTACAATTTGGATCAAAATAAGCACTTATCAGGACACCCACACAAGGTTTTTTTTGGGGTTTTTTTTGTTGGTTTTTTTTTAACTTTTCTTTTCTTTTCTCCTTTAACTACCCAAGGTAGTTAAAGAGGCAAACTTTCCCTTCCAAAAGCAAGCCTCATATGTACCTACAACTTATGAACTGGGACAATTACCCCATGCCTGGTTTAGATGTTGTGGACTTTTGCTAAGTAAAGGCAAGCTTTTCTTCTCCCCTTATTTTTTTTCTTTCTTTAACTCTGTTATAGTTAGTCATTGGCTTTCATTCCTCTGGGGAATTTTCCAAAAAGTAATAAGTCCCTGTCAGTTGAGAAGAGCAGTATCCAAGGAAAACCTCCAAAGCTGCTGGCCAGGACTGGACCCTACACATCCTTGTATGGTCAGCCTTCCTCAGTGCTCCTACTGCACTCACCCAAAACAGCCAACTGCCCCTGGATATATTCGCAACACTCATTTAGGGGTGTTTCGCTGACAAAATATGAAGGGGGGAAATGGCAAAAGCACTGGGATGCCCCCAGTGGTCCTGCTCATTTGTCATTGAGATGTTTCAAGAGTAAGGGCTTGGCTTCTCTAATGGTTGTATTTTTGCTCCTAGGTTTAATTTCTTTCCAAAGGATGCTCCTTGTCCAATGGTGCCTTTGAATATGAGGTGTAGAAGGCGTTATTTCTATCATTCAGCACAGGGAGAAAAAGGCATGCGTAGAGATTAAGGACAGGACTAATTTTACTTAACTTCAGCCATTCATAAATCAGGCATCTAGTCTAAACTCTTCTAATGTAGACTTCCTCTTCGGTTAATGGAAAGAAATAGCTACTTCCAGAGGGCAATTCATCTCATTTGTCTCTGACACTCGCTTTAAAACAGCATGATTCACCTCCTGAATTTGCTTTCTCTTCCTTCTCTGATCAGAGAGGGAGCACACATGACTGGTTTAATTAGACACTCTCGCCATTAGTCAACGTTAAATGGAATGAAGCCTACCCTAAGTTACAGATCAAGGTCACGTAAAAAGCCTCTGGCAGAGCTGAAAGGGGGGCCCAGACTCCTTGATTTCAACCCAGAACTATACCTGCCTCCATCCCAATAAGCAGTGCCGGGGCCCTGGCACAAGCAATAATTGGGGGGGATATTTTAACACTTATAACAACAGGAAGGGTCTCTGGTATAGTTTGGGCTTGAACCCTTCCAAATAATCAGTGGCTTGAGATAATCCGTGTTGTCCCTCAGCAGTATGAACACAACCATTTCTCTGGAGTCTACAAGGGTTCAGCTCTGCAGACATGGGAAGATTGTCCCATCAGTCTTTGGGCCATAGAACCTATTCCAATATTTTTTAATTTATTTTAGAAGCAGAAATGAGGCCACTGAATCTTGAGATTGAACTATCAGGATACCACTGCTAAAAAAAAAATGCTTTTTAATAGTAATTCTCACCACTTCTGAGTACATGGATTCACACCATCTAATTGGTACCACAGTGCCAACAAGACACATAGGCAATGCAATATCCAAATGAAATAAATCCAGACTGGATTCAGAGAAATCACAGCTCTAGACAGAGAAGGATTCAGGTTGGGAGATGAGGGGAAACTTGATGGGATTTAACTTTGGAGAAGCTTCTCTAGCAATTTAAAAAAATTAATTAGTTGACCCATAATTTGGTACTTTGAAGTCTGGATTTTCTCCCCCATAATGACTCAGTCTAAAAGCATGGAGTAGGCGGGAGCCTTCTCCTTAGGGAGAAAGTGCTTCTCCATGTTAGAGCTGCCATGGGTGCCTACTCCTCTCTTCAGAAAGTATCAATCATTTTAAATAGGGAATGATTTTTGGGCTTGTAAAAACTCCATAATAGCAGCTTAATTAACAGGGTCACATCCAAGCTCTATTCTTCAGCATTATATTCTCAATCCATTTAAACAAAGATTTGTGCAAGTTCGGTGCTGCTAAATCTGAAGAAATTACTTTCAAATACACATCCAGTCTCTTGGGATTTCTCCCTCTTCTTTTCCTCCACAATTTTTATGCATTTTCTTTTCCTTTTGCTAGTCATATTTTCCACTATGTTTTCTAAAGATATCTCCTTCCCCTTCCTTTTTCTCTTCTGCTCATTCTTGATCATGCTTTGGCAAATTGAGCAGCCTGGGATGGTGGAAGGTGTCCCTGCCCATGGCAGGGGTTTGGAATGAGATGAACTTTAAGTCCTCTTTCAACCTAAATCATTCTGAGATTTTATAAAATTCAAGAGGTCTCAAAGTAAGACAAATGTGATCAGTCCATCTCTGGTCTCACACATGAGAGCTCATTTTAGCTGTGAATGAATTCACTCCCAAAGTGAATTTTATTTAGAACTTCTGTAGGAAAAAACCCTGTGCTATATTCATGTAGTGACCTTTTAACTAAAGAACCACTGACAAACTGGTGCATAATCTTTCAATTGTCCTCAGGTAACTCAATAAATAACTTATTACACAGGTCACCACCACTCCTGCAATAACCTGTGCCAGATAACCCTCAACCTTGTTTTCATCACATTTTGTTTGGTCATACATAGCTTTGTTAGAAGAGAGTTTATACTTAATTATGTGTATTATAGCAGAGCTCTGGATAACAGAGCACTTTAGGATAGGCAGGGAAAGAAAAAAAAAAGAAGAGAGGAAAAAAAAGGGGCATACAGGAAGAAGAAAAAAGATTTCCACATCTGGTTGAATTGAAATGATGTATAGATGTGTGGGTTTGGGTGTTGCCACTTCCCCCCACACCCGCCCCCCAAAAAAAGAAAAAAAAAGAAAGTAGGGAAGAGAGAGCTCTATGCACATCTGGAGGACCCCAGGCATCAATGGAACTGCAAGTCCCCAGAAACCAGCAAGGGGCCAAAGGCAGACTTGCCTTCCCCTTCTGGACATTTAAAATTTAGGGTTGTAACACGGAGTCATGTTGTGACAAAGGGATCCACAGAAGGAGCCACAGTCCCTGAATGAAATATCCCAGGGAGACAAGATGACATTGCATCTTTGCACATTATGGGCTACTCTGCTTTGATAAAGGCTGGGACGTGCTCACACTGAAAGCAAGCAGGAAACTCAACAAAACCTTTGTATTCAGGAGGTGCTCACAAAGGCGTGTGGGCAATTTAAATAAATGTCCTGCCTTGATTTCTGTGCAGGAAAAAAAAAATCCTGTTGAGTATGGAGGAGCCATGAGGTATGGGCTGAAAACACTCTAAAAAGACCTTCTGAGTAGCACATAAGCAGCAGGAATGAAATATGTGATACATGTTTAAAACTCATTCCACAAGCTGCTTTTCATCTCTCATTGATATATGTGTCCGTTGACAGAGAAATTCCTGATCCCAGGGGAGTGTGCTAAGAAAAGCTGTATTCCTTGGTCTCAGTACTGAGGCGTAATTTTATTTCAGGAAAAAAGATTAGGGTAGCAAGTGTGGATAGCTGAGGGAGAATCCATGATCTGCTGCAGCAGTGAGTACATCAAAAAGCAATATAAAAGCTATGTGAAGAGTAGAATAAAATAGCGTTACAGCTACCCCCAATGCCTGCAACACTTCATTTAGTGCCTGTTGCTCTGTTGCAAAGATGAATTTGTAAAATGGATTTGGCTTGGAGGGGAAAAAATGCTTGTGGACTTAAGCAGTCTTGGATGTGAAATATCATCAAAAATAAATGGAAGCTGACCCATGAGTCTTTGACTAAGGATGGGACCCAGTGGCCACTGGAAAAGATCAGGTCACCAGTGAGGAGAAGGAAAAGAGATGAGAAAAACTGAGAGTTCATACTCAAGAGCTAAACAAGCTGTTCTGATTTGTCTGCTGGCACAGTACAAAACACCCTGGATATCAGAAATCCAGTGTTTGCTCCAAAATAACAAGAAATATTCTGGTCTTTCATCACTACTCAGCTGTTTCAAGCCAAACACCAACCTGAGTATAAATTTCTGGAGACAGAAACATTGTCATTATTCCTCTCCAGGGCCAATTTTGTCCATTTTACATGAATCAAACCAGTACTGAGAGTGCTATAAGGTCAGTGAAAACTGCAGCCAGCCAGTCAGTGCCTGTGCTGCTGCTTCTGCTCGCCAGCCCAGCCCAGCCTCAGAACATGTTCGTGTGGCCCATGGAAGCTGATGTTCAATTATCACATCCCAGGCATGGCAGAAGATGTGAGGAGTCTTCATCTCCAGCTTAATCATTTCAGTTTAAAATAAGCAACGGACTGTCTTCCAGATCAAAGCAAGGCAATCTCGGGTCTGCTGGATGTGGTAACTGGAAAGGGACGTGAGCTCGTCTCTCATCACTGAACTTCCACCACTCTGCTGGAGGAGGCAAGATGTAAATCGGTCTGTGGAAGAGGCTGACTTGCAGAATGTAAATGTGGTGTTGATGCTTGAAGATTTTTACCTCCTCAGGGAGGAGGGGTGTGCGTTTTTATCTTTCAGCTTGTGGGTGTGGAACTGAAAACTAATCAGATTATGCTACACGTGGCCTTGCCAGATGCTGACACTCAGGGACTCCCTTTCTTTGTACCGTGTACACCACCCACCAGCTTTTTTGTGTGGGTTTTTTTTTTTTTTTCCTGGTACCCAGGAGATCTGGTTACCAGATTTTCAGCAGATGCTTTTATCACTCTCCACTGGGCTAGCTATTTTCAGTCATTACCCAGTTCTATCTTATTCTGCTTTTGCCTTAACAAGAAGTATTGTGAGAGTCAGGTGTCTCCATAAAAGAGCCAAAGGATGGCAGAAAGGTCATGGCAGTAAGAGCCTGGGCTGTCACCTGCTGGAGACACATTTTCTGGGACATCCCAAGCAGAATGGAGGGTGATGACCCATTGTGAAATGCCACAATGGCTACTGTTAGCTCTGTGTCAGGAATGCACTCAGCACCAGATAGTGAAGTTTGGAGTCATTCCATGGAGCCACTACAGCTGGAAAAGGTAGACAAAAATTCTTTGAACTCCAGGGCTAGTAACCAAGGATTTCTACAGTTCTGGGTTCAGAGAAGCAACAGGAAAAGGGACTTTTCTTCAGGTTAAGGGGTGGCAGAAAGTAGAAGAATCACCCGGTTCATGACCTGTGAATTTGTAGTCTGTGCACCTCTGTCTCTTGACTCCAAGAGAAATGCAACAGAGATCAAGAACCCAAGTTTTGATTATTCCCACTGTTCTCCAAAGGTGAAGTGCTTTAAAAAGGTAAAGAGTAGGCACCTTTTTTCCTACTAACCCTACATGTCTTTGAGACAGGCCCTCTGATTTTTTCTCTTTTAACCCTGGAACACCAGCAGTATTCCAGTGTACTTTGTAGTGTCTACTCTTCTGCATACACATCGTAAAAGACAATTTCACACCACAAAAAAGACAAGCTACCTGTCCTCTGAATTTCATCACAAATTCTCCTTAAATTCTCTCTGCAGGTCTACCTGTATTTCATCCTGTTTGGTTTTGTGGAACAGGGGTAACTGGAAGCTACTGATATGGGCTTGACTGAATTCAGCTACAGGCTGATAAAGCTGAAGTCAAGGGACTCACATTTATGCCACAGCAAAGGAGTTGAGACCTGAGCCTAAGGCTTCCTAACAGCTGTTTTGCAGGGACTGAATAATGCTGAGCATTCACCATGAAGCAAAAATATTCACTGTTCTGTTACAAATTTCAGACAATACTTTATTGCAGCAAGGTGTCACTCCAAAGCAGTGTCAATCTATGCACTGGAGGTAAAAATAAGGGAGCCAGAAGCCCAGAAGATGCACATTAGCTCTTTGCAAGGAAAAAACATCTGAAGAAAGTTGTGAGGGTCCCTCTTGTGTCTCTTGTCTTGTGACAAATTGTCATTGGGCTGGTTTCTCCCCACCCAATCCTACTGAATGCACCCAATCCAAAGTTCATGGAAAAAACCCCAAAACACAAGAGCCAAACAATTTTTGCCCAGGAAAGGAGAAAGCTTGGAACCCTTCCAGTCTCTTAGGTAAAGATACAATTATGAGAAGAAAAATATAATCCACCCAAGAGACATAATTACATAATTAGGCCATAGGCTGTGCATAGGAAAGGTTCTTATAGTTCGTAAAACAAGGAGCTACATAGGTGCAGTAACTGTAGTTAATTCACTCAATGAAGAAAAAAAAAAAGTTTGTTTTTTAAATAGCTACGGGCACCAGTTTGCATTAGACTGGGAGTTTAGTCTTCTGACTGTACATAGAGCCCTGTTCGTGCCAACAGGAGTCACTCAGGCGCAGGCAGAAAACAAGCCCCTGTCTCTTTTTGTTCTTAAAAAGGGCATATTTTTACCCAAAGCAGCTAAGGCCTGTACCTGAAACTACGGCAAAGGAAATAACAAAGACAGATGAATGCACACTGTGGAGGGGCTCAGTTCCTGTGAAACAGATCTAATGTGTATCCATTTGCCAAAATCCTAATGAGCCCCTCCTCCCTGACCCCTGCTCTGCAGGCTGCTGGTATGGGTCCAAAAAGGCCAGATCCAGATCCTGGGGGAACCAAGGACATTTCCATCTTCCCAGAGCTGTGGCTCCTACCCTGGGTGAGCAGAGGCAGAGGGAGGTTGGAACCTCAGCACTGAGGACAAGCCTGTGGAGCATCTCTGGTGTCAATGGTCATCTCCCCACTGATTTGCTGGGGGCAAAGGAAATGTCCTCTCAGCTCATCCCACCAGGACAAAAAGGGTAGGTTGGCGGGAGGAAGAGGCAGAAGGGTGAGAAGAAATGACCATGGGGGTGTAACCTGTGTTCCTTTGTACCTGTGGGAGTGACTCTAAAGCTTTTGAGGATACAAAGTGCTTTCTAAACTTCACCTGGGGGTTGTGCAGAGCATGGACCCAGCTGAAAGGTAAACCCAGAGGTTGGGGGTTTTCAGTGAACTGCAACAGCTGCAAAGGAGCCTCCTGCTCACAGAATTGCTCTATACAGAGAGGTGAAAAATGCCTCCTTAGAGCAGGGCTCCAGGCTGCTCCTGTGGCAGCTGAGGGACTGATGGGGGCAGGTGGCAGGGGCTGAACTGGTCAGGAACTGCAAAGGGAAGGGTGTGTTAAAGCAGCAAAATGGGAAGATTTAACAAATGAAACCAAAACGGTGCTTTAAGAAAAAGGACAGGCTGAGCAGGAAAGGGCTCGAGTGGGCTCGCTTTTGCACCAGTTCCCTCCTACCCTCCAACTCATCCAGAGCTACAGGACTCGTGCAGCCCTCTGCTCTGGCTCTGTACTCCAGGTGGATGAGCCAGGTCTGCTCCTGCTGCAGTGGTGGGATTGTTCCTTTCTCTTTTCTTTTTGAAAAACTTTCTAATTCTGATTTGGACTTTGAAGCTTGTTCAAATTTAAGCAACATATCATAGGATCATCAGCCCAAACAGGCCAGGCCAGAGAAGGAGCAGGTGGGACCCCCTTGGTCCACAATGCCCTGCCTTCACCTTTATGCATCCTTGAAGAACATAAAGGAATCTGTGTTCACGTGAGCCAGGAAACCAGCTAAACATTGCTGGTATGGCCACTTGTAGACATTAAAGACAACTCATATAAACAGAGACTGTCATGCAAGTCTCGGTCGCTGCCTTAGCTCCCTTTGCATGCTGGTATCTGTTACACTCTCCCCCTCCTCCTCCCCCTTTTTCATCAGAAGCAGGGATGAAGGAAAACAAGGGCAGTCCCAAAAAGCTCAAGGGCTCCTCATTCTGATTTATCATCCTCATGAACGCATCAAAATCTTTGAGGAGTAAAGTTTCCCCCACCCCCTGCCAAGAAGGTAGCTATCCTGCAAATATCTCACCAATTTCTGCTGCTTGTTTGCTGCAGCACCAGGCAGTAAAGATCATAGTGAAGAAGGGGGTAAAGGAGGGGGAGAGAAAAAAAAAATCTCCTTGAACTGGCTTCCCTCCAGCTGGCAGGAGGGGATGGTTTTCTTAACGCTTGTGAAACCTGATTACTTTAAAAGAATAGGGGGGGGGCCATTAAACCAGACTTAAGGCGCTTAGTTTAAATCTAGTGTAGAGCTCTCGGATGCTGCACTGCTCTCTAGACATCAATAGGTGCATTTTCATTTCTGGTTTTGTTTTACACCCCCAAAACCAGGAGCGCAGTACACACTGATCGCTGCGGTTACAGAGGGAATTCAGGCATGGAAGACACAACAGTTAAGCAATAATGGATGGATGTGTGTATGTTTGCTATCTTTCAACAGATTGTTTTGCTGTGTTAGAAAACTACTGTGTTTATATCCATGCAGCAGGTTCTAAGCAGACAGTTTAAACTTGAGTAAAGAGGGATATTTCTAAAACAACCTTGCTAATACAATTCAGATGGCTAAAGAAACCTGAAAATGTGGTTAAAAAGAAAAAGAGATGCTGTTTCAATCTATACTGGTGGGTAACATGATCTAGACTCTGAAAGAAAACAGTCTTTACAAGTTCAGCTTGAAGGATTATCTTGTGTATCAGCACCCTCTGTGGCAGAGTAGCATTTATCCACGTATCCACCCATGTTAATGCTGTTGCACAATTTACTACAGCCGTGATAGACAGATAATTGCTTTATCCACCCAAGTGTAATAAACGGAGTCTGCTATGTTAATCCTTGTGTTCTTATTGTCGGCAAATGCCAAGTAAGGGAGAGACGTACACTGAAAACTCTGTCCTCTCCTTCCAAAACTACTGGAGTTTACTCACCCTCAGACCTGCTAAAGTGTTCTTACTGCATTCCACTCCCCTGCTTGCAGCGCCAAGTATTTTGAGTAGTATCAAGTTATTGTTATATAAAGGGCACCTACACTCAGGCTATATGGAGGCAGAAGCCAGGATGTAGCAGCCTTTAGGAAAAAAAAAAAAAAAAAAAAACAACCACCCAACTTACCACCCTCAAACATCTTTTCCTACTCAGTAAGTAAAACAGGCCAAGTATTTTCTGTTCCTGGGCATAGCACAGAAAGTAATTACCTGTCCTTCTAAAACTGGACATCTATTCAGTTTGTGTGGAGTCTGTCTGACTGCTGAAAAATGTCATTTAGCTGCTGGCTGATCGGTGTTTCCACAAAAATCTATAAAGATTTTTTATTTTGAATGTCAAAAACAGGCGTATCCTTTAAAAGGTTTACAGATTCCTGGCGGCCCCATGAGCAAGGTTTGTGGCATCAAATTTGTAATGACAGTTTGATGGATGCCTCCCTTTCTTCCTCCTGAAAGGTATAAGGAATTGGTGGTTTCCCAATAAAAATTATGCTTAACACTATTCTATGCTCTTATTTTTACTCTCACCAGCAGTACTGGTGCTGCTGGCAGTGAGTGGGTTCATGGGGCAGCTTTCATGCTACATGAGGCATTCAACTTTCTGTGTACTCAGAGCTCTTGCACAAGCACCTACATGATGTGCAAGTTCTGAGGAAGGAGAGCCTTAAGCAGCACATAAACACTGCAGCCGGGCTTAAGAGAAGAAACATTGGCCCAAAGATGTTGCCAACAATCCTGCAGGTGAGTCGCAGTTTTTAACCCTTGTTATGCTTCGCCTCTCCCTGCCAATGCCAGCAGGGGCATTTCTGGCTTAGGTGGAGGCTGAGATGGATTAACTTCTGCTTTCAGGTCTTCGAGAGAAAGAAAAAGGGTAGGCTTAGATTAGATATTAAGAAGAAATTCTTTACTGTGGGGGTGGTGAGATACTAGAAAAGGTTGCCCAGAGAAGCTGTGGCTGCCCCAACCCTGGAAGTGTTCAAAACCAAGTTGAATGGGGCTTGGAGCAATCTGGTCTAGTGGAATGGGTCCCTGCCCACAGAGACAGAAGCTGTTGGAATGAGATTTTGAATGGTTTTTAAGGTCCTGTTGAACCAGAACCATTCTATGATTCTATGACATAAAAGATGAAACACAGCCATAGAGGATGAATGAATGGGGATTGGGTGTGAGAAAGTTGCCCACTGACTATCACTACTGATATTGAAATGGAAGGTGTTTTATGCACCTTCAGCCAATTAATAGCTGATACTTCCTTTAATAACTTGGATGATGCAGTAGAAAGCACAATTAGAAAATCTTTAGATGACTTCCAGTAAGGTGGAGTCTTCAGACTTGGAGAAATAGATCAGAATTCAGAATGAACTTAGCAAGGAAGAGAAATTGTGTTTGACATGTCATTAGTAAGATGACGTGCAGTAAAAGTTAAGTGCTTTGTGTTACACTTTGGAGCAAGAAGCCAAATGCACCACAATGACAAACCTATTAACCAGCAGCCCTGCAGAGGAGATCTGGGGGTGGCAGGGAGTTGCAAGCTGAATATGAGTCAATAATGGCATTCTGTTCCTTTTTTTTTTCTTTTTTTTTTTTTCTTTTTTTTTTTTTAAATGAAGTAAATGCATTTCTGGGAAAGATTAATGGTCATGTTGCGTACAAGACATAGAAGGTATCTATTACAGGCTGCTCAGAAGTGGTGAGACATCAGCTGGACTGCTTTATCCAGTGTGGGACACCACCCTCTAAGAAAGATGCAGACAGATGAGAGAGAATCCAGAGAAGAGCAACAGGAGCGATAACAGATTCAGAAAGCATGAGCAACATGGAAAAGTTGAAGGAAATACATTTGTTTAGTCTAGAAAAGAGACGAGCAGGAAAGGACATGATAAGAGTAAAATGTTTTCTACAGAAAATGGTAATCGATTGATCTCTGTGTCAGCTGAGAACAGGACAAGAAAAAGCTGCCTTCAGCTGAGGTAGAGGAGATTTAAGAGATTAATGTACATTATTAGCAAATTCCTTTTTAAGTATAAAGGGGAAAAAACCACCACAAACTCCAGACTTGGTAAGTAAGTGGAAGGCTCAGTACTGGAGGATTTAAAAATTTGGACAGAAGTCAGTGATGATCTAAGTATATCTAATACTTCCTCTGAGGAAAAATGGACTAGGCTGCCTGAGGTTTCTTTTTAGCCCTACTGTTCTGGGGCTGAGTGATTGTCTGTGCTTGGTGAAGTCACGTACACAATACTTGGAACATGAGTCCATGCAGTCAGCAGCTCCTGCTAACTGAGGGCCTGATGCTGCAAAGAGCTCAGGATCTTGAGCTGCCATGAAAGGGCAGAGCAAAATGCAGGCAATGTCTGCTCAGCTATTCCTGACTGCAGAGAACCTGTGGGGGTTTGGAAATGCTGGACTTAAACCCTCTGTTCCAGGGTTTCTTACAACTCCAACTTCAGGATAATTATAATTTCTTTGCCTCACAGTGGATATTACAAGATTGACCTCACCATTAATTTAGAAAGCAGGACTCTGAGTGTCCAGTAGTTTTTGAGCAACACACAACAACTACAACTAGAATTTCGCGCCCAATTCTTGAGAGTATTCCTGCAACTCCTAGGGAAGGTCCAGATCCTAATTCATTATTGGTTTTGGTTTTTGCTTTCTTATCTGTGTGTCTGCTGGTTACTCAAAGAGAGATGTTGCCACAAAGAGTACCCCTGGCCATTCTCTTGTTAAAACTTCTCTCCATGACAGTGTGAAGAACAAGAGACACCAAAATGACAAATTTCTTGGGGAAAAATCCCAAACACTAAACCAGAAGCAAAGGTTTTGGACAAGCTATGTCTTCTGTGAGAGTGTAGGGAACTCCTCAATGCAGTGGACTATAAAATCCTAGGATTTTCCAACAAGACAGCCTCATTATTTACATCATTTCTTCCTGAAAGTGTTTAATTCATAATTAGCTCTGTTGGGGTTTGTTGTTGGTTTTTTGGTGGAAAGGAAAGAAAAGTTCCTTTCTGCTGTGAGTAACACAAACCCAACTCTCAACCTTGCTACAGAAACTCCATCCCTGCATACATTCATCTCGCACCAACCCCCTGAGCCCTAAGAACGGCTGCATCACCCCAGACCAGCTGTTTATTAGCACCATGCCCAAAAATCATGAGATGCACGTTTCAGGCCAAAGTTAAGCCTGTCCTTACGGGCTCTGCAGGTTGCTAATTCAGTGCCTCAGCCAGGTGTTCAACTTGCTCAGGGCTGATGCCTCCTACAAAAGCCCCAGGGGGGACAGAGGGGAGGGAGGGGAGTGACAAAACCGCATTTGGCCGCGAGGAATGTGAGATTTTTGTGAAGGGCTCTGGCAGGGGGCTGACCCTTCTGCCGACAGTTGTTAAAGTTTGTTTAGTGACGGGGAGCCTCCCATGAACTTAAAAACAATAGGAAAACAGAGTCGTGGAGAATAAATCTCGCCCCCTGCGCCGGCTGCCTGCGCGTTTGGCCAGCAGAAGGTAACAAATCCCCAGGAATGCGGGCGGCGGGGGATGCGCCCGTCAGGCGGAGCTGGAGCGTGGCCAACACAAGCAGCGGGTGATGCCATTCACAGAGCGGGGAACGGCGCGGATGAGCACCGGGAAAAGCTGGGAAAGGCTGCGGGTACTGCAGGAACGATGTGCCCTCCGGCTGCTCCCGCAGGGAGCTCTTCAGGAGCTCATCCCAAAGAAACCCCAAATACCTCTGCTACCGCTTCCAGCCGTATCAGATTGAATAGAAAGTGGGGGTCTCCTCAAAGCATGTCAAGGGAGATCAGTCCAAAAAGGACCTGGGGTTTATTTATGAATTCACGAATCTCCCTTGACCACACACCAGGAGAACTCAGAGGGTTTTAACTTTCGGTCACCAGACAGGACACAGCATACGAGACATGGAAACCACTGACTTGTCACCAGGCCCCTGACCTGCACAATCCTCAACTGGATTTTTTAAAGTAGATTATAGTTCATAGGCTGTACTTTTACCCTGCTGTAACTGCTTCATTTTTTCACTGATAAACAGGATTCTGCTTGGGCATGACTGAGAGAAGATCCTGGAGTGGTAGGACATGGGGAGATGGTTTTAAACTGAAAAATAAGAGTTAAATTATATTTTAGGGAGAAATTCTTTCCTGTGAGGATAGTGAGGCCCTGGCCCAGAGAAGCTGTGGCTGCCCATCCCTGAAGTGTCCAAGGCAATGTTGGACAGGACTTGGAGCAACCTGGTCTGGTGGAAGCTGCCCCTGCCCATGGAAGGGGCTTGGAATGAGGTGGTCTTTAAGTTCCCTTCCAGCCCAAACTGTTCTGTGATTCTATGATGCTGTGGGTGCAATCCACTGGAAAAAAAAAAAATTTAAAAAAAAAAAAATGGGCAGCTGTAGCTGTGGAGTTGATGGCTTTCAAAGATGTACACAAGCACTTACATACAGCTGTATGTGTGTGTGTATATATATATTTATATGTATATATATGCCTGCTTCCAGCTTAGATGTTAGAACATATTGGATCATCACCGGCAGGTGTTTTGAATAATTTCTATTTTATTAATATTTTGGTGCGTCATTCAGTTTGGACACCCGCTACTGAGCACCAGTGGAAACCATCCCTGCAATGCAAGAGTGGCAAGGATATTTTATTCTGCTCTACTAAATCAGGCAGAAATAACATTGAAGTACTTAAATTCTGGAAATACTCATTATCCCCGTGCTATTAATATCACCTCAATAGCTCGTTCTATTTAAAGCAAGTTTCTTTCTTTGGGTTTTATTGTGCGGGTGGCAAATCCTTATTTAATTCAGAGGATAAAAATGTATGACCCTACAATTGGAAAAATGGGATTGTCTGGGGTCCAAGCCATCTGCCAGAGCCATGAACAGAGGCGACAGCCTGGCCTTAAAGACTTTACAGCTTGTACAGATTCAAATTTTAGTATTTGCTTTGATTTTAATGTCATATGACTCATTTTAAGGAATAATATAGCTGCTTCCACTGTAATGGTTACAGTTCTGTCTCTGCAGGACCAAAACTTGATCCCTCAGTTATGGAATTTAGGTATGAGCTCTCTAGTCTACCTTTTAGCCCCACTGTTTGCTTTTTTTACACAAAGAAAATAAGGCACACTCCAGCCATTGGCTCTATGGATTAGAGGACAACACTTACATAGGAGTGTTTCCTTCTTCTGTAAGTACAACCCTGATTTAATTCCATCAAAGAATGATGGAAAATAGAACGCAAAGTGTTCTTCCCTTTTTGTCCAAGAAAAGTAAAATGAGCAACCCTGGTGATGTTGAAGAAATTGGATATCTTCTACTGGTGCCTTGCCTTGGTTTTTTTAATAAGCAAAATTCATCTGTCTTAACCAATTTAAATGAAGTAAAAGGGCAACAACAGAAAAGAGGGATGGAAAACTTTTTCCAGCTTCAACACAAACTCTGAGGAAGTCAAAGCTTAAAAAAAGAAAGTGATTTTTTTCACTAGAAGTCTGCAGAGAGCTCAGCACTATGAAAAAGGAAGAAATCTGGTTTTTAACTCTTCTCCAGGTAGGATGGATCATTCCTTGTCCTTTCACTCCAGCTTCCCACAAGGGCCATGGGATTTTTCTCCTTTTGGCAGCACAAGGGAGTTTGGTTGTCACTGTCCCCACCCTTGACCAGTTTTGAAATCAAAATAAGTTATTCCTTCCTTGACAAAAGATTCCATGTGCTAACAATCCCCTTTCATCAAAGGACCAACATTAGACTAGGAGTGAACCCAGTTTCTAATGCCTGATGGATTTGGATGGCCAAACTATTGCTAAGGGTATTGGTTGTCAAGTCTAACTCCCAGTAACAGGCAGCATTTCTGATGTGATACTGGTTTAAAATTATATGTCTTGTAATATACACTCCCTTCTCCATGATGCTGATGTTTCATGGCATCATTTAGACAGGACATCCATCCCTACCCTCACTCTCTCATCAGGTGTGGGGGTAATTTGCTTCCAGCACATCACTTGGATTTGAGAGTGAAAAGTGGTTTATCCTGTTTTGCTTTTCTGTGATAAAATTTCTTGACATGCATTTGAGAATGGCTGGTATTACTGCTTGTTAACATTTTCATTATATTTCTTGCTTTCTTGTTGATTGGGGTATAAATCCTCACTAAAATAAATAGATGCACACCATTGCTGGTGAATTTAAAGTGAAGATCACGGCTTGTTCACTTGACAGTTAAGACAGCTAAACTCTACCATACTCTGGGATTTTCACACCTTAGCATTTACAGAATCACAGAATCAACTCAGTTGGAAAAGATCTTTGAGATCATCAAGTCCAAACTATGACCTAGCACCACCTTGTTAACCAGACCATGACAATAAGATCCACATCCAGTCTATCCTTAAACACCTCGAGTGACGGTGACTCCGTCACCACCCTGGGCATCCCATTCCAATGCCCAATCACCTGTTCTGTGAAGAACTTCTTCCTAATGTCCAGCCTAAACCTCCCCTGGCACAACTTAAGACCGTGTCCTCTTGTCCTGTCTCTGGTTGCCTGGGTGAAAAGACTGACCCCCAGCTGGCTGCACCCTCCTGTCAGGGGGTTGTGGAGAGAAAAAAGGTCCCTCCTGAGCCTCCTTTTCTCCAGGCTGAGCCCCTTTCCCAGCTCCCTCAGCCCTCCTCACAAGGCTTGTGCTCCAAGCTGCACTATAATTAAAATCTGCCCTTTGCATTTCCCTTTGCATGTTCATTAAGTGGCCTCCTTTAATGCCAGGTAACATCCTTTCCATTGGTTGTGGTCTCTCAAAGTCCTGTTGCCTATCCCAAATTTCAGCATAACTCATTCTGGCGGCGTTTCTCAGTTAAGCCAGTTTGCTGTGTACACATGACGGTACATTCCTTCCATGGCTCTAAGTTTGTTCCGAGGCAGCCCCAATTCTTGCTACTTCACTACACTGAAAGCAAGAGCACATGTGTGTGTGTATGCAAACAAACACACCAGCACCCTCACACGTGCTAAAAATGACACTTTTGTGTCTGCTCACAAGGAAAAAGAAGGATTAATTATGCACAAACATAACAACTTTCTCCAGCTCTGCCTAGAGATGTGAAAGAGAAGTGGCCCTGTACTCACGTCTCTTCTGAGAATTCTGCCATATGGTTTTAACAGAGGTTTATTTCCTGCAGCAAGAGAGGGCTGCAGATTCTCAATCCAACCAAAATAATTATGCAGACAATTTCACTCCATTACTTGCAGTGGAGCCCAAGCTGTGTGGTCCTCACATGCTTGCTGACACCTTTAAAGAGACATTAAACCATTTTTACATAAAATTCCCTTAATGGGTGGGATGTAGGATGAATTTCCTGGAAGATTAGCACCTGTCGTGTTGCATAAGGCTTGCATCTGACTGCTGCATTAATTCCTTTGGTTGGTAGACAGCAAAAATGTGACTGAGGCCTCCAGAACACAGCAAAAAATCAACCAAATCTCTACGGAGGGAAATTTCTCCCCTTGCTGAGGTTTCCTGCACAATTTTTTTACCTCCCACATTTGACCCTGAAATAGCACAGGACATAAGTACAATTGGGTGCCTCACACTAAGTACAAGGAAATGGAAATATGGCTTTACATTTCAGTGTTAGGTTGTGCTGCAAGCACAATGCAGAGAGTTTTCTGAGAATGTTTTTTTCAGAGCCACCCTGGGATGCAGATCTTTTCCCTCAGCTGGTGAGATCGCAGTATAAAACTTCCAATCTTTCAGTCAACAGTAGGTAAAGAATCCAGGGAAAATGAAACTGCTTTGACTCGAAACAATAAAATGTGTATTAAAACACCACCTATCCAATTCTGAATGTAAACCACAGGAATACTGTAAAAACAGGGATGTTAACCAAGACACATAGTGATTAAAGAACATTTTAAAGCAAGAATGGAGACCACCCTTAAAGCATGGAAATATCCCTTTTGGACTAAAATGCAATCTGTTGTTTTTTGGTTGTTGGTTGTTTTTTTTTTTTTTTTTCTTTTGGGCAACTGTGTCTGATTTTAGTTACAGTAGCTCGTTTATGGAATTAGCAAACATACTACATTTCAGACAAGCAAATCCAATTAAATCAGAAGAAAGCACACACATACTTTTACTGTGCCAATCTGTCTATGGTGTCAGAAAGACACAATTCCAGACAGCAAGGGGGGTGAGGGAAGGGGAACAAATTTTTCACTGGATTTCAGGGTTTTTCGTAGTGTAAAATGCTGATTGCTTCAGATCAAAAAGGTAAATGCAAAGAAATAATCAACCAGGGCAATGAGAACAGAGCAGAAATCAGGTAAATATCAGCAGCAAACCACGGGGCATGACTGAATGGTGCAGGAGGTTGTTTTCTTGATGGTTTGTAAATCTTGCTACTGCTGGAGGCCACTGCACGAGCACCTTCCTGTGCCAGGCACGGGAGCTCTGCAACGGTTAATGGCACACGCTGCATGTGTGTGGCCTGAGCAGCGAGGAAACCCAGCAGGAAACATGGTTCTAATCTTTTTCTAGTGGCAATTTCAACATTATGCTACAGATAAATTATGGTAATGTAAATAGTAAAATCCATTTCTCAGTTCTTCGGCTCGGCGCCTGCAACTGCCTCGGGTTTCTGCAGGCAGGATGGGCAGAGGATGCTCTGCTGTGGGGCAGAGGTTTTGTCTCAGCTCTTGGCAGTGCCATATGTAGGGCAGGCTCCTCTCTGCTTTCTCTGCCATGTTTTATCCCTTTGCGTTGTAAGCTCTGGGGAACATGGTAATGAAAAATCCCTTCCTAGCCATGGAGTCACGGAATCACAGGGTGTTTTGAGTTGGAAGGGACCTTAAAAATCAGCCAGTTCCAACCCCCCCGCCATGGGTGGGACACCTTCCACTAGGCCAGGTTACTCCAAGTCTCATCCAGCCTGGTCTTGAACACTTCCAGGGATGGGGAAGCCACAGCTTCTCTGGGCCACCTGTGTCCATGTCTCACTACCTTCTGAGTAAAGAATTTCTTCCTAACATGCAATCCACATGTCCTCTCTTTCACTTTAAAACCGCTCTCCCTTATTACTCTCTGCTTGTGTAAAATAGTCCCTCTTCCTGTTTTTTACAACCCCTCTTTAAATGCTAGGTTGCAGTGAAATCTCCCTGGAGCCTTCTCTTCTCCAGGATGAACAACCCATCCTGTCCTCACAGCAGATGTGCTCCAACCCTCTGAGTGCCCTTAATATGTCTGTGCCCTTCTCATGATGTGCATCCCAAAGCTGGATGCAGTATCCCAGGCCGTGTCTCACAAGAGTAGAGAAGAAGAATCCTCTCCCTCACCTGCTGCCCACTCCTCCCCAGGACAGAGTTGGATTTCTGGGTGTGAGTGCACACTGTTGCCTGGTGTCCAGCTGTTTGTCCACCAGTGTCACACACCTTACTACAAAGCTATTGCAGCTCTGATAAAATTACAGAAGTGTACTGACCATTATCAAACATCCCTTGCTAATACAACCAAATAAGCTTGGTTTGATAAGCTCACAGACTTTCTAGGTCCCACATCTGAGCAAAATGCTCTGACTGAGCCTCTCAACACTGCGAAGAACCACTGAAGATGTCAGCGACGGCATAGTCTTTCTGTTGCACACTAAAAAAAGCTACAAACATATTTTGATCCAAGCTGGATTTAACAGTGCTCTCTCTCCCCCAAATCCTCTGTTTTCAAAACAAAACTGAAATTTCAGGCCAACATTTCCTGTGGTGATCATTGTGGTTAAACACTATTTGTCAGTTTTTCATGCTTGATAAGGTCTCTCGGCTCCGTAGCGGAAGAATTGCTGTCAACTGAGCTGTGGCAACTGGAGACAGAGCTTTCACCCAGCAGGAAGGGCCAGATCCAGTTCTCCTCTGAGTTTATGGCAAATCTCCCACTTCAAGAGAAGCAAGATTTAGGCTGATACAGCTATTCCAGTTGGCCTTTGGTTTTGTGGGGAGAAGGGCAGCAGCTTGTGTTATTCGCCGAAACAGGAGGAAAATGTTTGAAAGGATAAGAGTGCCGGGGTTTGGCCAGCTGCACCTACTGTTCACACTACACACCACAAATGTCTAAAGTGGATCTTGGGGGAATTACCCATTGTGGTTTTGAGGTTTTAAGGAAGGACAAAAGAAAAAAAAAAAAAGAAAAAAAAAGCAAAAGTGCACTCAAAAAGTGCACTGATTTCCTCTATAAATTGATTTAACTTTCTGACAGGTTAATAGAAAGTTCAAAGATGCAACCTGGTTTATCAAGATGCAGCTCTGCTTTGAAATAATTTAGCCAAAACAGGTCCATTCTAACAACAGCCATGAGTCTATGAAATATCGCCTTCTTCCTTGAGATAATTTTAGCTCTCCAAAAGCATTTCTCATTACTTTTGGAGTATTATGACTTAATGTATTTAATGAACTTTCTCTCAGTCTGACATAGAGAAGTAAGACCAAACCTGCACAGAAACCTGCTCAATAGGCAAGACCATGACTATCTAAAGAAATTCAATCTTAGTTTGGCACAAAAAACAAACACTCGTGATTTAAAAACCACCAGCAAGAATTGTTGTCCTCACCAATGAATCACATCAGATAATTTGGGGACTTTGCATGGAAATCAGGAACTCGTCAATCAGATCAAAAGGTATTAATCACATGAAGCAGCAGTGAAAACTCATCCATGCAAGGTTTTACTGGCTGGCATTCACCACCCAAGGTGAACATGCTGGTGAAAGTACAATGAGATCTCTGACCACAAATGATAACAGTCTTAGCTTTTGCCATGCCCTGGAGGCAAAACTCTGGGAAATGCCAGTGTTCCCTCTGTCTTTTGTGTAATGGCACAGTCCATTGGCTCCTTATCTTGATGGGGATTTCCACTCATTCTGGTTCTTTAAGATGGAACCTCTAAAGCTTTTTTTCCCATGCTTGAGCACACTGGATGCCTGCTTACCTGTGGTATTATATGCAGGTTTGGACTTTCTTGTCCATGTCAGATCATAAAGAAAGTGTGTTAAAGACAGAGAATCATAGAATTGTTTGGATTGGAAGGGACCTTAAAGACCATCTTGTTCCAACACCCTGCCATGGGCAGGGACACCCTCCACTATCCCAGGTTGCTCCAAGCCCCATCCAAACTGGCCTTGGGCACTTACAGGAGAGGGGCAGCCACAGCTTCTCTGGGCAGCCTGTGCCAGGGCCTCACCACTCTCACTGGGAAGAATTTCTTCTTACATCACAGAATCACAGAATGATCTGTGTTGGAAGGGACTCACAAGGATCACAGGTCCAACTCCTGGCCCTGAACAGGACCAGGAATCACACCATCTGCCAAAGAGTTTTGTCTGAATGCTTCTGGAACTCTGTCACAAACTACATGACTTGTAGTACTGGTTAATGCTTCTGGAAAGCCAGAATCCTCTCAAGAAGGGAAAAGTGTTTATCTGTTCTGTACTGAGGTCTACAGAAAATTATCATCACTGAAAAAACAATTTAATTGAACATTTAATCAACTAATCTTGAAATGATGGGCTTGTTAGATATCAGTCTCTTTCCATCACCACTGCTCAGAATTTATTGGTAGGTTCTAGAGCACTTCAGGTTCTGTCCCATGTCTTAGAAGTGACTGAACTTAAATCATTGTGATCAAAATGATCATTCAAAACACGCTGGATCCTTTCACTGCCCTGACAGCACTAGACATTTAAGTCTACTTTCTCAAAAATTGCAATTTTAATAATTTGCTCTGCTTCTCTGTAAACTGTAAGTCTTTAGAAATGGGGATGTGGAGACATCAGTTACTGCTTGGCTGTACCAGGTACTCTTTGTGGTTGCATCCTGGCCAACATATATGGAGTAGCAGGAGAGAACTCCCCATTTCCACCTTTTTCTCTTCAATGTGAGCTTTTCTACACAATTTGAGTGAACAGGAGGGACGTTCTGGACAGTAATACAGAGAGCAGCACACCTGGCATCCCAAATTACTCCCATGTGTTCACTGCTGCTAATGAACGGCGAGGTTAGCAAATATGAGAGGTGCTATTTCAGAAATATTTATATAGGCAGCATAGAGAAGTGACAGAAAATGAAGCTATTAATTACAAAAGACAACAGAAAAGGTAATTGCAATACTGTGAGCCACAGTGAAATGGGATTTCACAGTGACCGCACTGGTACCTTGCATTTAGAAATGCATCGAGCCAAACTTTTCACAAACAACTTAACGATTTATTACTGTCTGTAATGTAGAAATGAAGTGGCCAAATACTGGCTAAAAAAAAAAAGTTTTTCTCATTAATGTCAGGCTGCAGAATTCCAGATTAAAACAGCCTGGAGGCCTTCTGCCCTCTAATAGATCTCAATTATTTTTCCCCCATAAGGGAGAAATGACCGACAAGGTCTTGAAGCACCAGGTTTATGGCCAGTACACTGTCAACTTTTCCAAGAACAGTCTCTGTTTTCTGAGATTTCTGACACTGTTGTAGAGCTCACTCAGACTAAAATTTTTCTTTGCCTAACAAACTCTATAAATTTTTAAATAACGCTTTAAAAAATAAATCTTGCTTAGGCACTCAGCTAATGGGAACTGACTTTTTTGGAGCTCACTTTCCATTCCCAAAGCAGAAGTTGATCTCAGCAGGATGTTTAATGGAAACCTGGTCAGTGTCCACTCCACAGCCCCTGCTATCCATCACACAGCTCGGACATTCCATCAGCCTGGGGGGGTAATGGAGTCCAGCACAGCCAGGGCTGTGTTCACGTGGCCTCTCCAGGCTGCAGCGGTGTCAGCTGCCAGGGTTATCACACTCTGCCTCTCACTCACTCATCTTCCACCACAGCTACTGCTGATTTGGAGCAGGACTCTGCTAAGCCAGCTTGTTTTGGCTGATGCTGATATAGGGGCATTGGAGAGTGGTGAGATGCTGATGAGCACGGGGAGTGCTGTCCTCCACAGACAGTGCAGCCATGGCTGGAGGAGAACACCCAAGCAGCCCTCATGTCCCCCAGCCCCTGGGATTCCTCCTGCTCAAGGATGTGCAAGGCAAAGCCATGTGCCTTCCCCCAGCACAGATTTATTGTCACACAAGTCTACAGGGTTCACAAATTTCCCAATTTCCCTGGAGAGCTGAAGTGTGGACCCTGAGGCACTTATGGCAGATGCCTCCACTGTGACCCCCTCTGCCTTTCCTGTTTTATTTGCATTAGGTTCCAATGTCAGCTTCTCCCACTGGGCATGGCCTTGAGAAATCCTGAATGCAAAGTCTACCTGAGCTCAGGAAGGAGCTGGCCTACCTTCTTCTCTTTTTTCTCCTTTACAAACATCTCATCTTCATCCACAGTAAAAATTTGGGAGCTTTCCCATGGATATGCATATTTATAAACAACCACAGACTGCCCATATTTACATATAATAAGAACCAAATGTCATTCAGGACACCAAAAATCACTACAGGGACAGACACCACTTGCTAGACAGCCACAGGGTAGAGAAAATACCCTGAGGATTAGGAGTTAAGGAACTGGAAATCCTGACTGTTTAAAGGGGCTGCACAAAGTGCAGAAAGCCACGGTGGAAGGCCTGGAACTAGATGATCTTTAAGGATCCTTCCAACCCAAACAGTCCCCTCAGTGGGAATTCTAAGTGGAAAATCCAAACTGTTTCACTACTTTCTCAAATCCATTGTCTAAGGAGGGTCATAACCTGTTAAGGAATAGCAGCTTAAGGGTATAAATCCAGAGGTTGCTATAAATCCAGAGGTGCAAGTTTAAATAACTGACTCTGAGTTGAAACAACTGCATGGGTTCTCATTCACACCAGAAGTCAGGAGCCAGGTCCACAGTCTGCCCTCACACACAGAGCTCAAGATCCTGTTCATTGCCTATGTCGTGGAGAAGTGTTGCAACCTCACCCTCCTCACCCTCCTCAACAAGCAAAATAGGCCACAGGGGATTTAAAAGAAAATGCCTTAAATCAGTGGTTGGTTGCTCTGTAGTCAATATTATATACTGTGGGAATTATGGAGCTGGAGGTAACCAAATGCAAGCTATTTTCTTGTATCCAGAATATCTACGCAGTAAAGACTGGTAAAAGACGGGTCTAAAATAGCTGCCAAAGTATCTTTAAATAAGCAGGCTGAGAAATAAAATAATTTCTGTTTCAAATAAGACTCTCAAAACCCCCTTTCCTGTGAATAACACTGTTATAGGCTGCAGAGAGAACTAACAAACTGGGTTTATGCAAACAACAAACCCAGAGATTAAGAGGATTCAACAGGTAATTTTTAAAGGAGAATGTTAATATAAGTCAAAATAATTGGCTTTGCAGTCACCAGTACGGGACCATACACACACACAGCCACTTCCCAGGGTAGAATGGGTTACCAAGTCCTGATCCTGGATGGTGAAGATCTGCACATGTTCTCCCTGCCTCGGTGAATGCACAGTGATTCTACTTATCTTAAGACTCTTTTATTGAGGGCTAAGATAAATCAAATCAACTTACATTTATGGGGGCCAAGAACACCTTCCAGACAGCTGCTGCAGCTCAGCTGACATGGAAACAGAGACATCCCATGTAACTCAATCGTGCAACTAAGCCCTGAAATTTTCTTGGTATGGGCTCAACTGGAAGCTGAAATTAAGTGCAATTTCAGATCTACTTTCTTGCAGACTGAAGTGAGGCACAGGTCTAGTGTTAACACTTCATAGTAGGGCAAATTCCATGCATACATACCAAAGCTATAATGATTCTGTAAGTTAAATATAATATAAACAGCTTTGTTTGTGTTGAAATACTTGAACATCTATCTACAGGGTTAGGAGTTGAATAAAAGAAGCACACTACTGTACAGGAATGAAAGGATGATAGTCATGGAATGGACAACAAAAACTGGTGATAGGCTGTTTCATAAACATGCTGTACTATTATGTATATATATGCATATGTAGGAAAATAACATAAGAAAAGAAAATGCAAAAAACTCAATAGAATCCCAATAAGAAAAATTTAAATGTTAAAAGTCTGTCTCATTGAATAAGTGAGACTGTGGTTGGAAGTACAGCAAGAGGCATTTATACAAGTCTTCAACATTTCAACCCTCTTTGCAACATAAAAACCAGGGAAGAAAATGGTACTTTCATGAAAAGGCCAAATTCAAACTGCAGAGTGCTTCTCCCCATCAGACAGTGTATTCATTTTTATTTCACATGCTGTGTCTAAAAAGATATTAAAACATCTCAGCATCATGTACATATTTTAATCCTGCATATACTCATCTTATTGTTCCATCAAGCACTGGATCAAAGGTTTTCTTTATGTGCAGGTGTGAAAGGTGTGTACAAATGAAGGAATATCTTCCTGGCTATTCAGTCTGTAGGAGTACATGAAAGAACCTAATTATGACAATCCAGGTGATTCATTTTTACTCTCAACTAGGATTCCTGGGCCACACAGCTGCTTCTTCCCTCTTTGAATGGCCAAGACTCACAACGACTTCTTCAGGGTGGAAGTGATCTGTTCAAATTTATGAATTTTTTTTTCATTTCAGGCGGGAAAATTGCCTTCCCCTGCAGTGTAAGGTTTGCCAAGGTTCATGCCCTCCCAGCTCCATATGGCAAAGACTTCAGGCAGATATTCTGGCCAGTAGTCTCAAGGCTGGGGTTAAACAAGCAGTTTGTTCCTCTCTTACATAAGCACCGAAAGACAATACTACATTCGAGCTCATAAAAATATTTTAATTGGTGATGATTTCCAGACAACTATGTCAAAATTAACTCAGAGTTGATGCCCACTTGCTTAAATTTCATTCATCTGGGTTCAAATTATTTGCTTAAAAGAAGAAACATTTCCTTTTATACACACTTTGGTTTCAACCTCCAAAACCATTGCTAGAAATTAGTCCCAACCACCCAGTCAGCTGCCTCAGAAACCAAGCTCAAATCCATCACTTTAATGACATCAATAACAAATACACAACTTTAAACCCTATTGTGAACAGTGGCATACCAAGAAGCATGTGTAGCTGTCATCTCGTTAGTCACTAGAAAAACACCAACGAAACCAAAAGAGCCTAACCATGACAAATTATTCAAGAGTTTAACCTGAGACATTAATGAGTGCTAAATAGCTTGTTTTCATGCTTACTTAAGGAGATTTGTTTAAAATCCCACCAACCTCCCCTGAATGTTGCTTGGCGAAGCCGTTCATTCTTGTCAAGCTGGTTTTCCTATTCCAGCTAAAACAGCAGGTTCCAAATGTTTGGTTAAGGATGGCTGCCTTCCCCACCCCTCAAGACACGTGCGCTCCGGCGCCGCCGCACCGGCTGCGGAGCTTCCTCCCCTCAGCTGCACAAACGTGGCTGATCCACTTCCCCAAAGTCACAAAACATTTGGTTGGTAAAAGCTTGTGCACCTGAGCACAGTCATTCAACAGTTAGTGATATGAGACAAATGCAAGAAGAACAAAAATCCATTCAGGAGTTTCAACTTTCCAGACTTTCTATTTTGTCTGGTTTCCACCTCTCCGGGCTGGAAAGTTCCTAAGGAGGCATTACAAGAGCCTGGTACCTGCCATTCTCTGAAAGCAGTACCAGGTATTTAACTCTGATTAAGGGCTGGTTTAATGACAGATTTGCTCCTACAAGCCACCTTTACCTCCAGCAATGCCTCCAAGGAGTTAAAGGAATTAGGATCTGGAGCCTAAGAAAACTGCCTTGTTCTGACACAGCAATATGGAGCAGCAGTGTATGGTGAGAACTCACAGCTAACAGAGAGGAAAAAAACCCCATTTCTTCCCATCTATGAAATGAAAAACATATATGTAAAGATGTTTCCATTTATGAAATGAAGGTGAAGCTTTCTGACTCATATTGTGATGTACTTTGGATGGGAATATGCCTTAAAAATACAACTTGAGTAAACAAACACCTTGATCTTCACCATGTTCTCATATTCATGTCATTCCTGGAGTACGGTAGTCTCATTATTCATATTTCATACAGAACTGAAGCCAAGGGAAAGAGGTACCCAGTTTCCTCTGATATCAGCAAGTTTGGAAGGATTTTCAAATGCACTAACATCACAAAGACGTCAGAGACAACAGATGACAGATTTAAAGGACTCGTGTCCAAATGTGTCAGCCACTGAACCACCCTCCTACATCCCTGCCTTACTCATGTGGCCATGGAGAGCTGGTCTTCCAAATTTCCTGACGTGAGATTAAAGGATAGAAAACTGGCAAAGGTTAGGATTGTTTTGTTCTTTTTAAAAAGAAACATTTATTCTAACAAAGAGCCTTTATGCTGAAGGTCCAAATATGCTAACATTGCTTTTTGCTATATACACCCTAAATTGTCATTCCAACAAGAACTGAGCAGGCTTCCAAAACAGGAGCAGTCTCAGATGCACTCCAAAACAGTGTACTGTACTCCAATGTAAAACTGTTCTTCAGTCCATATGGGAGATCTCAAGCATTTGCTGAGTTTGGCTTTACATTTAATGCAATTTATGTTGGAGGAACAATTTTATTTTGATCAGTGCGATTTTTATGCCAATTTTTTGGGTTTTTTTATTTTGAATTTTGGGCCAAATTTTACTTTCCTCTTTGAAGAGATGACCAAGTAGACACAATTGTTGCATGTTGCACATGAGCCCTAAAATCTAATCTCTCCCCAAAGAGGTGTCCTTATAGAAATGTGAAGCCTCCCCATAACTGTAAGTTGTTCAGCATACCGAATGCCAATTAAGTGAGGGATTTTGGAATTTTCTTAAGAACTTGTAAAGTTTGGAATTTTTCAGCGTGGATTCTGGAACTGAAGATTGGGACAAGCTGAACTAATTTAAAAATGCAAATGTAAAAAAGATATGACCCATAAATGACGAATTAAAGGGGGAACATGAGCGGCTTTCAGAGCTCACTGCCCTCCACTACTGAGTGCTTGCACAGCCCAGCTACTCCGGGGTCAGCATTTTCTGGCAGCATCAGACAATAAAAAACGCATAAACTCACAGTGCAGGGTAAAGCTACTGTGTCTGACATAACACTAACACAGGGGCCCAGGGAGGTGACTGAACCCTGGCTCCCAGCTGCATCAATCCCTGTTTTAATCACCCTCCTGACAACACTTCTCTTTCAGCTCTCAAGCTGTTTGGCTCCCAAGGATGGGAACAACTTGAGAGTAAAAGACATGGGGAAAAGGGAAAAGCTTAAATGAAGTTGTAGTAGTGAGGGGGATAAAACTGTGAAAGTGCCTTTTGCCCAGCACTCAAATCTGTCTCCAAAGAAAATTTGTTTCAACTTAATAAAAACCCAGGCAGCAGAACACTCATCCCTGAGTCCAATTCCAGCGAATGGTTAAGGAGTCAACAAGGAAAACAGTCCCTGCAGCCTCATTTCAGGGGGCAGATTCAAATAAGAGAGTGTGTGTTTTGCAGAGAAGGAGGTAAAGATTTCTGTGCAGGAGCACATCTCAGGTGAAACTTGCAACACTGCCAACAGTGTTCTGAACAGCTTTCAGACCTGTTAAAACTTTGGTTGCTAGTTTTAATGGACCCAACACCTTGGGTCAAGCATTGGAACAGGATGCCCACGAAAGTGGTGAGATCACCGTTCCTGGAAGCATTTGAAAAACATATGGATATGGCACTTGAGGATATAGTTTGGGGGTGGGCCTGGCAGTGCTGGATTAACCATTGAGCTTTATGATCTCAGAGGTCTTTTCCAATTTTAATGGTTCTGTGATTCTTCAGTAGCTCTGAGTCATGTAAAGAGGAGAAGGCAACAACAAGTAAGTGTTTTTCCACTGACATCAGAATACCTGAACACCCCCAGAAGGTGCCCCTGAGTCACCTTCACCCAGTCCATTTTTGCAGAAGGTCACAGATTTTACAGGGCTCCACACCCTTGCCAGAAGGTTCTTAGGAGACTGAAGAGCCTTTTTCCACCTTTCCACAATCAGTGACTCCAGCTGCAGCTCAGCAATGAGACTGGGTCTGGATTGTGCCCACCATGAGGTTTGGATGGTGCCTGGCACAGGCTGTGGCTGCCTCTCCCCTGAGCTGGAGGACTCAAGCAGTGTGCAAAGCCAACCCAGGGAGCTTTCAGGGTACAGTTTGGGGTGGTTTTATCAATGCTTATTTCCTGTGGTTGTGGTTCCTATACACTTGGGGGTGTTTTGCCTAAAAATACTCCTTATCAGCAGCAGCACTGCCCTCACTGGCTCTGTCAGTGAGGCAAAAGGTGCAGGAGGGCTGGCAGTGAGGAGGATCCACACCTTGGACACGTTGAAGAGTCTCCCAAAATCCAGCCCAAACCTCTCTGGGCTCACACCCCGTGTGTGTGTGTGTATTACAGCCTGCAGTGCCTGTGCAGACCGTGCCAATTCAGTTGGAGAGCACGCACCCCAAATTACCCCTCTGGAGAGGCTGAGGGTGGGGAAGCAGAGCCCTGCCAAGCACTGGTGCCCGGGGCCATGCTGCCTTCTAACCCACAACGCCTCCAGAGGCCCTGCTGGCTGCTGTGGCCCCAATTTCATCTTCTACAAAGGTTGTTGCCTCCTCCAGCACGTCCCTGGTGCACAGGCAGGAGTCACGTCCTGCTCTCCAGGGCTGCTGGAGATGGCACCTCACTCATCCCCTGCCTGTCACCAACCTGACCTGTTGACTCCAGAGCTGCCCACGAGGAGCCCCTGCCAGCTGCCAACTTAATTTCCTATGCAGGATTTCCACTGAAGCTCGTGGGTGATTTTTCAATTCAAATTAATAACACGTTAGATTGAATATGTTACAGTTGGAGCTGGTAGAACAGCCTATCATTCCTGTTACCCAACACTTCCCATTACAAAACCCATTTTTCAGTTGCTCCCGACTTTACTGAACTTTGACTGTTTGCATTCCATTTTTTCTTGCATGAGTATGGAACACACTTCTTCAATTTCAACCAAAATGGTCTGACATTCCTGGAAATGAGTTAGCTCAGGGAAAACCTAGCACCTCGAAAAACATTTTTGGCAATCCTTTCTTGAAGGAGCCTTTTTTGTCACTCTGTTTCAGAGTGGAGTTTTCAAACTTGGCTCAGCAGATTGGCTCTTTTTTTTAGAACCTCCAAGGAAATTCATCCAGATTTGGTGAAATTATGCAACTTTGAAAACTAAAATTTCATCAAATAAAAATTCCTTAGATTTTATCAGTTAAAAGCTTTGTTTACAGCTTGGCAAAGGTAGCTGATGGCTGACCCAGATTTATGCTTCTGCCACACAATTTTTTGTAGTGACTGTAGTTAAGCTGCTTAAAACAAGGTGTTCTTAGATCATATTCTCTGTGTGAAAAATAAGAGTAAGTGGGTGGATTCCATCCCACAACATGTTGCTGTCCTATGGATAAACCAGCACGTGCTCCTACAGTGAAGAACTTTTTCTGTCTCTCACACACAACAGGCATGAATTAAAGCCACACTGAAAACTCATTGGCATGTCCCAGTTCTGAGTGCTCAGATGTGGACTTTCTCTACTGTAAATTTTGTCTGCAGCATATGCATAAAGTAAGATGGAGAGCTAGAGGTACCTGCTCTTTAATAAAAAACAAAATCTTTTTAAGTCAACAAGTTATATATCTGATGTGTAAGTATCCCCTTTGTCACATACTGGTTATTCCCTTTTACACCAAGTCACCAGAGAAAAACAGTTCTCATTTAATTTGCATGACATGTATGCAGTTAGTAAGGTGTTTACTTTGCATCCCACATGGATGTAAACACACTTCCCAGAAAACTTCCTTCTTCTTTGAGCTGGGACTGAAAAAACAGTCACTGTTATCTGGATTGTGGAAGCACCAAGTCCTTCCTGCTCTCTCCTGTAATAAAGACTATCTCTACGAGCCAACTGTTATCAGGTTTCTCTTTTGCTGCCATCTTTCAGGAATAGTAAATATGAAGAAGAGTGAAACTAATAACACAGATCAGTAAGTCTGCACAGATGCAAAGAGCAGACCCTGCCTAAATACTGAGCTGGAGTAGCCTTGGTGTGCTGTAATCCTGCTGCCCTGATTCCCAGGGAAGTTTATGGCAGTGTTCACACCCTGGGCGATGAATATTGCTGTGTGAGCCTTCTTCAGGGCACTCACAGACATACCCTGGGCTCACTCTTGCACAGCAGAAGATAAAGGCTAATTAAACTGTCTGACTCTGCCATGAAGCTGATGAGGATCACGTATAAGAGCCAGACTGCTGCTGAGCTGCAGGGGACACAGCTTTTGGGAGAGGAGAGCACCATCAGTGTGGGGAAAGATGTTTTAAAGCAGGGCAGACACTTCTGCACCGAGTGCAGAGTTTTAACTGAGCAGGCACAGAAGGGGAAAACTTGAAATTTATAAACCACACAGTGGTTATTTATGTCTAACAAGGAGGGGTCACCAACACCCAAATTCTAATGTGTTTCAGAGAGTAGCCCTTCAATGTGGCTGTTGAGAAAGTAAACACTAAAGCTCCCTTTTGAAAGGTTTAAATGACAATAGGAAGGAGTATGAAGAAGTTCTTCAGAGCTGTGTGCTACTGCAGTTGCTGGTAAGTCAGGCAGTTTGCTTAAACCCAGCTCAAGCACCTGCAGAGCACCCAATGCCAGTCCAGTGGTCTGAGCTGCTTCAGGTCCCCTCTCCCTCACTCACATCCACTGACACCTATGGAGGCTTATGCTGGGACAAATCAGCTTCTAACTCACACTTACAACTCCTCCTTGACCACAGTGGACAGCAGGTGAGTCACTGAGACACCATATCAAAATTTTAGGCAGCTACAGTTAAGGAGAGTCAATCCATATGTCCCTTTCTAAAAAGGATTTTTATTTGGACTGCTTAGCTGATGAACTGAAACACTGAGTTATTTACATTCACAGCTCTATTGCTGAGCCCTCTTCCGTAGTCAACACTTCTGTCTACAGAGGTGATGATTTTACTGCAATGATGGTTTTACAAACTACTGTTCAAAGACATCAAAAAAGGCCAAAAGTGGAAGGGGGCCCATAGTGCAGATCATCAAAGCCAAAAAGTGTCCAGGATAAAAGAAAAATTCACCAGAATCTATGGTGGTAAGAGACCAAAGGAATGAAACGTGAAGTTTTTACTTTAAATTATTGTTGATTTAATTGGTATTCTAGAAATGTGGAACCAACTCTATCAAACTTCACATGTCTACAGTGCTTTATAAATTCACTAGATAACTGAATTATTGAAGCACATTGTTTTATAAGAATCTGAATATGGATCCTTGATTACACATGTGCACAAGCAAAAAACTCCCAAGAAGTACTCCATGTGTAATTCTCTCTGTACTGCTAACCTGTGGTTTGTATCAGACAGCAACCCTGCATTGTATTTCCAGGTCTCTCTTCCTTTCCAGCTTCCATACTGCTGAAAAACACCGGTCTGAATTTTCAAAACACCAAAAATTATTGTGAGCATCATACCTTTTCAAAGAGTAATCTCTGGCTTTCTGATCCATTTTAATACAATCATTTAAAATTGGGCTTCTTTGCAAATCTAATCTGGGATTTCACATACAGACCTGGGACTACAATGACGCCTGCATGTGCCTGCTTCTTTCCTAGAAAAAGCTGAACCAAATTACACATATGCACCAATGTGAAACTGATGAAACTGAAAAATAATTGTCTACTTGTCTCATGACACCTGAAGTGATACTCCAGAATAAAATTAGTTACATCCCTGTGTCTAGCAAATTAAAGTATAAATGCAAGAGCTGGAACATGCATTTCTTCCCCAGCATACTTCTGTGGTGCTTCAGAGGTGACGATTTTCCTGTTGAGCTCTAAGAGCAATGAAACAAAACACCACCAACTGCCTCTGACTCCACTGACACTGAAGACCATGTCTACTGTTGCAGGAATGCAAGAATGAGAAATTGCATGAGGATTTAAGGAAGCAGACAACTAATTGGCATTACTCACATGGATTACAGACAGGCAGGAAGCAGATTCTGCACTTGTAAGCACCCTGATTAATACCTCCTTTGGCACCCTGAATTTAAATAAGCAGGGCTACTAAAGAAGGAGGGCATTATGAAGTGGGAGTAAAGTTCACAAAATATACTGGGAGAGTTTGAAGAGGGATGGAAGCATTAAACATTTATGCTGGCAATAATCAGGTGAAAGGGTTTGTCTTCCCACGCTGTGGGAAAGATTACATCTCAGAACCACAGGAGAATGGGCAGCATGTTAAGTTTGGATAAGTGAGGAACAATTAATATGTTCTGTCGTGAAGAAGAAACATTGAAATCATGGAGTACTTCCCAGTGTTAGGAAAATCTTCAGATATGCTCCCCAATATTATTCACCTTTAGGCAATATCTGTGAAGTGAATTGTCACCTCTGTAATATTTCTTATGTAGCTGCAACTGCAGTGTGAGAACCTTACTCTGCCTACAGCTAAATAACACGAGTTTTAATCTCAGCAGTTCACACAACCCAAGCTGAGTGGGGCCTGAGCAGTACCTGACTACTGAGATCCTGCAGGAGGTGATAATGATGCCTTAGTAGATAGCATCATTTCTAAGGTATGTACACTGCATTCATTATGGCAGCTGTAGACACACTTCAAAGTCAGCTTTAAACAATTCCTTACGCTGTCAAAAAAGCAGCAGGGACTGTTCACTGTTCAACACCAGACAAAGCCCCCACCCAAGAAGGTGAGTGAACACTGGGTTAATCCAATGCTGAGCTCCTGCTCCCTGTGACTGCACCCTGGGCTACCTGCCTTACAGCTAACTCGGGCTGTCTGAGCTACACGGCAGGTTTAGTACACTTTGGGACTACAATATCTGCTAAATCTCATCTGGTTCCAGCCATCTCCAAACCAGGGTGTCTAGTCTAGGCTAGTCATCAAGCCTCCATTCAGTATCAATGGAAAGGGATGAGAGTCCAAAGGGCACTTCACTGCTCTCTAAGACAAGCATTAACATATGAATCACTCTCTGCAAGGGCCTGTGTCTCTTCATTCACTTCAGAGGAAACCTACTCTACAGGTCTGATTTTTGGAGAGCTGAAAGCCACCCACAGCACTCAGTGAGCACTATTGTGCTGAGTAAGCTGGTCTACTGTAGATGAGATTTATAAAAGGGGATCTGAGCATATATAGGGGATCTGAGCATTTGAGGGGATCTGAGCCGATACAGGCACTAAGGAATCCAGTTCTTCATCTGAGGAAGGATTCTGGCATCCCAAATATACTGCAGCATGAGATCATTACTCAGTTTCTTCCCCTGAAGTTTCAATTAAGGATGATATTCATCCTCATTTCCTCTTCTGCATTCTTTGTCTGGTTAAATCAGCATCTGTGTTTCATGTCTGGGATGACCATGTTTCAGTGAAGAATTAAGTTTATAATGAGAATAAAAATAAATTCTATAAAAACTTTAAACAGGGATTTGGAATAGACAGTAAGCAAGTGCTACCTAAGTACTTCACTTATACTATTCTGATGCAGAGTTTCCAAATATATTTACCCTGTTCCTTATTTCCCGAACCACTTTGGAAAGTGAACGGAGATGTATAAGAGGTGCTACACTGAAGAGTAAGGAAAAAAAGCTGGTATTAGTAGATACAAGCTAAATGCATTTCAAAAGTGATAATGTCCAACAGTTCCCTTGGGAGAAAATTATGAAACAAAATGGTCTGTGGAAAGCTACTCTAATGCCTTTCTTAATACCATCTTCCTCCACAGGACCAACATGGAGTAGAGTCACAAAATTATAAAAAGTCACTGTCCCTGGATGTGTTTAAGGAAAGACTGGATGTGGCACTCAGGTCTGGCCATGGTCTGGCTGACATGGAGCTGGTTGCTTATAGGATGGACTTGATGATCTCAGGTCTTTCCCAACCTAATTGACTTTATGACTCTGTGAAATGGTCACCCCTTTTCCTCTCCTCCTAGTCATGCCCTGTGGAGATACAGAATGAACTCACTTCCACTGTTACTTCATTTGTTTGATTATAACCCCTTTTCCACATCTCTATATTAAATGGAGATTACAAACAAAACCCTCTTATCATACAACTAAGCAGCACAACTACATAGAGGGGCCATGATTTTATTTGTAGCTTGGAGGGACACTTTGAATACAAACAGCAATGGCTGCAATATGAAAAAATCACAGTGATGGCCAAATTACATGCCAAATGTACTAGGAATAGATTTGCTTGGAAGCAAGTGTTCCCTCTACAATGGGATGGAAACAATCTGTTTTGTTGACAAATACAAACCAAAACTTCATTGCTGTTGGTGAGGACATTTTATGGAATGGTTTCATGCTCAGACTTGTGCATTTGTTTTATATAATCTTGTCACCATACCAGTGAATACATGGTCACTCTGTCACCTCTCTGGGCAGCAGTGTCCTCCTATGGAGAGTGTCCCAATGCTGTCACACAGATTGCTGAGATATCAGAACTCAGCAGTTCTGAGTTCTTATGGTGCATGAATTCAAGCCACGAGTGAGCTAAGCAGATTTTGCTTTTGACTCACTCTATGCACTAGACCAGTAGAAAAAAAAGTCACAATCACCAGAAATTATTTTGTCTCACAGTCTGCTTCTCAGTCAATAAGATTTTATGCATGAGCCCCTCTCTAGCCACAGTGGAAGAAATAAGAACAAGCTGGTCCTTGGGATGCAGCTACCACCCCAACAGTCCCAGGTCACCTTGTCACAGCAACATGCATCATGGAATCATAGGGTCATGGAATCATAGAATAGTTTGGGTTGGAAGGGACCTTAAAAATCATCTATTTCCAAAGCCCCTGCCATGGGCAGAGAGACTTCCCACTATCCCAGGTCCCTCCAAGCCCCATCCAACCTGGCCTTGGTTGGATTGATCCCTTCCAGGGATGGGGCAGCCACAGCTTCTCTGGGCATCCTGTGCCTGTGCCTCACTTCTGGCTGAGGTAACTGTAAGGAGCCCTGCTCTGTGGGTTGCACACTCATCTCAAAAGTAAACCTAAACCACTGGCATATGCAGTGTCTGTCACCTTTGGTGGGAAACACTTGAATCATCACACCAGCCTCTTACAGCCTCCGGGAACGCTCAGGACCTCCAGTCCCCAGCTAGAACAGTTCTGCGAAATTACACATATGCAAAAAATAAAACAGCAGCAAATGATGGTGAGTGAAACTCCATCTTGCCTTTTACGCTGTAGTAAGGACCTGATGTTGTACTACTGGAAACAGAAACACTGCAGCTCCTTACTGGGGACAAGGAAGTCAGGTCTCAGCCTGTAATTGGACTGTGCTCATGCTCAGATACAATAAAGATGGTCACAGAAAAGAACCTAAACCTCTCTAAACCATTTCTCTGGCTGCACAATCACATTTTGCCTCATTTCTTACAAAGGAGTATTAGAGTGCATACATTAAGCTCTACAAAGTCATTTAGAGCAACTTTCAAACCCTGGACCGCCCACTCTGCCTTCCTCTGCTCCCACAGCCACTGGGATAAATCCAAAACTACCCAGCCAAGCTCAGCAGAGATCTGTCACTCTGAAAGACAACAGAGAGAGCCACGGATTTTCTAACTTTGGTTTGGATGAAACCCCAAGACTCGCTCATCACATCTCAGGGTATTTAGCATTGACTTTAATTAAAAACCTCCCCATGCCAAACCACATGCAGATGCAAACCGACGCCTTCAGCGTCTGCAACGCATCGCCCGAAAAAGCTGCACTGCTCCACTCACTATGAGGTAGATGCATGAAGTAGGAACCTGCCTGTAAAATTTCCTCTTGTTCTGCAAAGTCTCTCTCTCTCTCTGCACTGCCCCAATTTACCACAGTGCAAAAAAAACCCCCACAGTCAAACAAATATATTCCTGGGAAGGAAGGGGGGCTGGTAGAGTGGTTTTTGAAGGCAGGCCAGAGAAAAACGGGGGACACACAGAGTGTTTTAACTGCTGTGATAATTCTGCATAAAGAGATGTTAAGGCTCTAACTCCTTGCTGTATCATGCCATGTGTCCCTGAATAAAATTACTGCCATGCAGGCTGTTAGCAGAGGAATGCGTAAACAGACAATGTATCCTTGCATCAGTTCCACAAAATGTTGCACAACACAAATGCCTCTCGATGTGTCATTTCCTGCTTGGCCACCAGCCCAGCTCCTGACAGGCAGTCAACAAAAAAAAAAAAAATTTGAAAAAAAGAAGAAAAAGAAAAAAAAGAAAAAAGAAATAAAAAAAAGAAGAGAAAAGAAAAAGGAAAGAAAAAAAGGAGAAAAAATTTAAAAAGAAAGGCAAACTGAAAGATTTAAAGCTGCTCTACTCCAAAGCACATTCCACTCGCCTCAGACTTATCCCTCCACCCTCTCCGCCTTTGAAAGAAAAGAGGGAGAACTTCCTAAAAACTGTTATGGTTTTAAGTCAAGGAATCTCAAAAATCTCAATCACTTATCTGCGTTTTATAAGCCGGGTCGGCCAAACAGTTAATGTGGGGGCTGAGCAGAACCCCTGGCTGGCTCTCGCTGCCTTCCGCAGCGTGCACAGACAAAAAGGCGATGTGATGTTTGCTCATACCTTTCATCACGTGTGCACCTTGCAAGCTGCGGCAGCAGAGAAACGCTCCGCAGCTGAATGAAGCAGAGCAGTTTTCTGCCCTGAAACGCTTCAGCTCAAAGCTCAGAGCTGCTTTTCCATTCACAATGATCAAGAAAGTCGGGGTTGGTGACTTTGAAGCCTACCTTTGATTAGAGATAAACTAAAGTCTTTGGAAGTCAGGCAAAATATAAAAATATATAGACTTCTCCTCCCTGCTTCCTCATGATTCCCCCATGACTGTGTTTGTCCCAAAAGCAGACAGAAAGGAGGATGTGCCTCCTATTCTAAAGGTAACACTATGGAAGGGCAAATAATTATCTCTGTAGTTGAAATGAGGTAAGGCAAAGGCATTAAAGGGGGGCTTAGGTAAAGATTTGGGTGGTTTTTTGCTCTTTTTTTTCTCTCCTTTGACTTCCTTTACAGTAATCTCTGGCTATCTATCGGTCAGTTATGACCTCATGAAAACTTCTCTGGAAAACTTCTTTCAGCCCTCCCAGCTGGAAGACAGCTCTGCTGGCTAAGATCTGCATATGGCAGAGGTTTTATCCTGGTTATGAGGAGAGAAAAATATCTGCAGGATTTCCTAATGATTCCCAAAGATCTTATACAACCCTGTCTCTAGACTGCATCACTAAGAATGCAAAGCATTGTCTCAACCCAGCATAGAAACTGCAACACAGAAGATGTCTCTGGGCAGTAATCTAGATAGACTGGAAGAGGTTAGGTAAAATTAAATAAGTCTTTTCTGAGAAAAAAAATCATCAGAAGACCTTTTCTTGTATAGAAACGGGCAAGTTTTCCTAACAGAGCAACCTGACATCACTGTCTCTATTAAAATATTTTCAAATAATAACAGAGAGGCAAGGCAGCAAGCTTCTACAAGCAGACGTTTAATACGACTAAATGGCACTTACATTTAAGAACCCGACTTTCTGAAGTGCTGAGCATCCAAAACACCAACTGGAGTCCCTGCATGCCACGACTGTTCAGCACTCCTGAAGTCGGGCTCTAAATGTCTATGATGTCTGTCATGGCTTTGCCGCTGCTGTTGCTGCTGGGAACCTTGCAGCTTTCATTTGCTTGAGTCAACTTGCCAGCTGAAGGTCAGAGTGCCTTGCCTATAAACAAGCCTTACAAATTCACGATCTAAAGCATGATGTCATGTCTTAAAATGATAAGCTGGCAACAAAGTAAATGACATTTTGTAAAGATGTGCATAATTTTATGTTTACACTCCTTAGAATGAAGGTTCTAATAAGTCATTGGTTGTGTTCCTTTAAAGGGAAGTTTTATAACTGAGATGAATCACAACTGCAAAAGATCAAAGTTAAAAAACATCAATGATGCCATGGGGTACTTTTTAATCTTGTAATGAATGATGATCATGTGCTCTTATGAAGTTGCTCCAACTGCCAACGCCAGATGTGTATATTAAGAAAAAAGTTGTTTGTGATGTGACAGCTCTGGTTGAGCTGCCAGAGAGAGGAAAACTAGGATAACATGCTTGAAACGTTGAAGTGAAATACAGATCCTGGCAGAGAGGGGCACTATTTGCTGATACATAATTTTTTAAGACAAACACATTTGCTATCAGAGCTGCTCCCTGAATTCCTTATTGCCCCCAACCACCTGATTTTCCTTATGTCACATAAATGCCAGGTACATTCATTGAATGATTGCTACCAAACTAATGTATCTGCACAAGAGCAGGGTCTCTAAGGAGGAAGCAAAACTTCAGTGAAACTCTCAGAGCTCACTGGAGCTACTTTTTCCCTGCAAATTCAAGTTTAATGATGAGCCTTTCCAGAGATGTATGAATGCTTTCAGAATTACTTGACAGGATAAAATTTCAGTATTCCACCAAAACATTAAAGTACAAATAGACATTCAAGCTCAAAATCTACTTTAAAAAAAAGGGGGGGTGGGGGAAAGAAAGAAAAGAAAAAGATGAAGAAGGACACAATAAGACACAATAACTCCATGTAGGCCATAAGAATTCAGTTACTGAGCATTTCTAGGCTCAGCTATTAGACACCAGCAAACGGGTATCCACATAGAGAGGCCTCTCGGGTCTAAAGTAAAAAATTTCAGCAGAACTAGGAGATCTTGTTAAGTTCTATGAACACAGACTCGCTTTCAATCCACAGATCACCAAAACATCCTCATGCCAGCAGGATCCCTTTCTGTGCTGCACAGGGTAATCCACACTACTCTCCACACATCACTTGCAAACCTCTCTGCTCTTTCACCACAGTTGTGTCCTCTGCCAGGAGATTTCCTCTTTTGCAGATGCATCAATACATGGGAGCAGCCTCCAGATGGGAATGGCTAAATGATATATAACTTACTGCCTGCTTTTTACTCCATGAATGCAATCCCCAGTGTCCTCCAAGTAAGTTACATGGAGCACCAGCTGCAAGTGAAAATTAAAAATAGGAACTGACTCACAGAGAGAAGACAGAATAAAAATCCCCCTGCTGTGACATCAGGACACCTCAGCTGTGAGCAGGTAGCACCACAAGTATGTATCTAATGAAACGTATCCAGAGCTATTCACTTTTTCTTAGCTGTTCTTCAAGGTGAAACTCTACAGCCTGGACAGTTCTTAGAGGGAGCATTTCAGTTCCCACCTCAGTGTAAGAGGAGGTGACTCTGCAGCGTGTATTGGCACGAGAAACACTTAACTGCATGAATTCTGTCTACATCTTTCTACTTCTGTCTTTGTGGTATTTTAAACAAAACACCATGAAAGCTCCTTGAAGGTCGTGTTTGTATGTGCAGATCAAAGGCAAAATAATTATTTGAGATGCTTCCATTATAGGGATTCTTTTAATGTGGTTATTCATCAAATAATTCTTAATCTCTAAGTGTAATTTAAATAATGCTATACCTGGCTAATCCAATCAATTTAGAGTCATTTCTAGTTAGATTAAGGAAAAAACTCCCAAACTGGCTCATCAGTGATACCCATATGATGTGAGACTGGTTACCAGCTACATGTGGTAGACAGAGAGACAGCCAGATAAATCCTGATGGATTAAGCAGACTTGACTGTATCTAAAAATAAGTGCTACCCATAAAACTGCTAGGACATGACAAAACACAATTGTCATAAAAGTACAGCCATTGCAAAATAGATAAATCATGGCAAATAGATTCTTAGTGAGCTTGCATGACTATGAGATAAACGTGCTGGGTGAAAATCTGCTGGATATGTTTTAAAAATATATATTTTCTGTGCATAAATAAGAAACAAAGACCATGCTGTTGATATGATGTTTTTTTTTTTTTTTATCTTTCTTTGGCCCCTGGGGGTCTGAGTCCATAGCTGAAAACCAACTTTAGGTATGATGAGATTAACCAGGTGCATTAATTATCTGATGGCAAAAGAATTTAAGGGCAAACAAAAAGGCACTACATTACATGTTTCCTCTCTATGCTAGAACTGATCCTGAAATATCAGGCTTCTGTTTTGTTCTAAACTTTTTCAGCTGGAAGCTTACAGGAGTTCAGGAAGTGCAGCACATTGCAGGATTGTATCTACTGTGTCTAAATCAGATTATATATAAATACACTAGGTTTAGTTCTCATTTACACTGGCAGATAATGTATCAAGACCTTGATGTGAATGAGAATCAGGTTTGGGATTGCCCAAATTCAGCCAAGCACTTAAGTGAATGTTTAATGCAAGTATGTGTGTGGTCCAATAGACTCCAAATTAACCATGCACTCACATATTTTGCTGAGTAAAAACCAGTGTTTGACAAAGATATACATGTTTCATTTACAGGTTTCTGTTAAGCAAAATTAAGCAGGCATAAGAGCAAAAAGAAGGATATAATACTCACTTCTTGGCTCTCTTGGCCCATCCACTGTAACCTTTATAGCTCTGTGGTATGTAGCGACTTGGGGGGGATTTGTCAGGACAGTTATTGTCAAAGTAAAGCTCTTCCCTACAAAGGGAAAAAACAACAAGGAATGAGTGATTACAACATGAAAACAGTCACATGCATGTTCAGTAAAGAATCAGTTTAAAATTATTCCCTGTCGTTACCACAATCGTGAAAATTAAAAACATAACTGACCATAGGAGTTTTCCTCCCCTTCAGTTTTACTCTATGTCAAGAATACGTCCATGTGTTGACAATCTAAATGTTTCTTATTTAATAATGGGTCATCATACAATGACAGAACAAAAGTGATTCACTGCTGAGGACAAGCCAAATTCTTTGCTGCATTGAAAGTGGTGTAAATCCAAAGCAAGTCAGATAATTCAAAAATTTACTCCAGTTTCGCAGCTGTGTGACAGAGAGCAGAATGTGACCACATGTTATTTACTTCACACAGTTTTATCATTTCATTTGTTTGACTTGACTACAATAAGATGAGGAAAGAATATATTTTCCTTCTGGGAGATGTTTTAACAGGGAGTCAGTGTCTCTGTCCTTCATATGCCAGGGCTAATAGGATGATATCATTATTATGGAACACGCCTTTTTTCCCTACACATATTCCATCTATGAAATACCAAGAAAGCCCCCAACTTTCCTGCGAGGGTGAGCAATGTCTGTGTGCACGTACTTTGCTATCGTCAGTATTCATTGTTGTTTCTATTTTGTTGTTTTTTTTTTTTTTTTTTACTTTTCAAAGCTTGAATTCAGGCAGAGATTGCACAAGACCATCTACAGCCTTCAGCTGAATGAAAACGTTAAAAAGAAATAAATAAAGGGAGCTGCCTGCATCTGAGCACACATTCTCACAGGCGCTGGCCCCCGTTTGGGAGACTCACTGACAGTTGTAATCTGTTAGATATGCAACGGTTACTCATGTCAGATAGTCAAAACTGAAAACTGTTTCAAGACAGGAAAAGGTGGGCGTACAACAGTGACTCAATAAAACAGTCAGCAATCTTTGGCCTTCATGCTCATTTAAGCTGCTACTTTACCAGACACTTAAAGCTTTTTTTTTTTTCTTTTCCCCCTCCTCCCTGGGTGTATTTGTGCATTTTTGCTGCTAGGGCTTTTCCTCTCGCTGAACTCTGAAGGCATTCAATCAAGGCACAAATCTTAAACGATATGTAACAGCACAAACTTAATGCAGTTTTTTTCAGTACTAATATAGAACAGCTTCTATATAAGGCATAATACAGAACAGAGCTTTGTCTGTCAAATCTAGTAATTGGTCTTTCTTTCTGGTCCAAGTCGTATATCCCCCAAACCTGCCTGAGACATGCATCATTTATTATCAGGAGTGCAACTTCAAACTGTCTTGGCTATAATTTTCATGAACTAGAATGTGACATGGATTTTTTTTTAAAGGAAATACAACTGTCATTTAGAATAAAATTATTTTCCAGGTGAAGCTGTGCTCCAGCTGTGCCCAGCTCTCTGGGAGATCCAGGTTAGAGGGAAGGTCAGGACCCTGGCAAATAGAATTACAGAATGGTTTGGGTTGGAAGGGACCTTAAAAATTATCTTCTCCCAATCCCCCTGCCATGGACAGGGACACCTTCCACTAGACAAGGTTTCTCCAAGGGCCATCCAAGCCTGCCTTATACACTTTCAGAGATGAAGCATCCAGAGCTCCTCTGGGCAACCTGTGCCAGTGAGTCACCACCCTCACTATTTCTTCCTAATATCCAATTTTAACCTGCCCTCTGTCAGTTTAAGCACGCAAAAATCTCAGGATGCTGAATTCTGTCCCACTGGCATGGCTGAAGGTGGCTTTTCCCGTTTTCACTGTAAAAAGGATTATTTCCTAAATCATCACAGGACCAGAGTTAGGTATAGTTTGGATGTCCATCTTTGTCCAGTCCTGCCCACCTGCTGTGCCAGAGATGAACTGTGTGTCCGGTCAGCACAGGGTGTGGGCAGCCTTCACACGCACAGCAGCAGCCCTGCAGTGCTTCCACACTGCTTGTTCGGGGCCAAGAAGTGTCCGTGCCTTTTATCCCTCTCCAAAGAGGAATTCAGCCCACTGCACAAATATATATAGTTCTCCGGGCTCAGGTTTAAGGCTTCCTTTGGCACCAGCTTACCATGCCAAAAAGTTGTGGCTATTAAATTGTATGCTGATGACATTCGGATCACAGTAACCCTTAGATGGTCAGTAGAATAGTACTGGTAACAAAGATACTAAGGGGGCTGTTCCATACACCTTTGAACGAAGAATTTGGCTTTCCATGCTTTTGTTCTCTTTACAAAACAAATCCTCATAAATGTCTATTATGACAAAAAAATTAACTCAACAAAAAATACTATTTGCAAGAACCTGCAAAATCATTCTGTAGAAATGCACTGCAATATTTTCTACACTACATATATCTCAACAGGATACAGTGGCTAGAAAAAAATGCATTCCTTAATAAAAAGAGCTACATTTGGACCTTGACAGTGAGAATTTCTGAACTGTCACCTTTGGGCCTGCCTGAGCTGAAGAGGTAAGCAGCTCATTTGAGAGGGAAACTGGTTTTGTCCCCTAACTGGTATTTTACAAACCAAAGTGTGGATGAAGTAACACTGATGAAGCCCCCTCACACTCCATAAACCACAGAGCCCTTCATTGTGGGGAGTTGCACGGCCCTGCCAGGGCACTCCAGAGCTTTCAAGAAATGATTTACATATTACAGGATTAAGAATGAAATAAATTTTTAAGGTCCCCCGTTCCAGTGATGCTGATGCCTTCCACAGCTATTTCACAGCTATCCCTCCTCAGCTACAAAATCCTTTAATGCACTTTTTATCACCTTTCTTTATTGCCCTTAGTCATTTCAACTATCCACTTTCACAGGCTACAGACTAATTGTAGCTCTCTTTTATTAAATTCCCCAGCCAAGCAGTCATCTGGCACTACTGCTTCAGTGTGTCTAAACTGTGCATTCTTTGTTATTCACACATGTGAGCCGAGCTGACAGAGAGGAGGATGAGATGGACATATGCTGAAGCACAAGGCAAACCCCAGAAAGGAGCTTGAAAGGAGACTCGGCAGCTTGTGTGTGCGTGTTGCACATTTTTTCAGTTAGATGCTAATGTGATTAAAGTATCGGGACACAACAAAATTAAGGTTATGATCCTTTGCTTATTGAAGACAGGAATTCTTTCTTCTCTGTGCTGTGGATCGGGCTTGTAAAAGTGAGCTACCGCCTGAAAACCACATACAAACAACTGCTGCATTTGCATCAAACACTCCAGTTACTTACTCTCATGAATCCAAAAAAGGTGTTTAAGAGAAATTATGCAAACAGAAACGTGAAGCTTCTGTCAGGCAAACAAAATGAATATGTATAAAAATCGGGTTTCTCAATTGAGCCATGGGAAGCAAGTAAAAACGTGGGAGAGGAGGTGAAGTGGTAAGTTGATGATTCAGACTTCACAATCAAATTTAGAGATACAGAGATCAAAGCACAAGCTGCTTAGAAAGATGTAAATCTCAAGTCAGGAACAGGTGTGGATTAGTTTCTCGCCACCGAAAAATAACTTCTTTATTAGTTTATTTTTTTCTGTTCTACTTCAGGACTTGTATTTACTGATATTTGTCTATGTAAGGAGCTTTCTCACTTCTGTTTGCAACTACTGATTTCTTTTCCTTCTATTTTAAGCAGAGTTCTAAAAATTCATCAATGATAACTCTCCTTCTCTCCTTCTCTCTCTCTCTCTCTCTCTCTCTCCCCCTCTCTCTGTTCTAAGTCTGGAAGACAAGTCTGGACCAATTTCTCCATCCTGCCTCTGGCAGGAGAATGCAGCATTTCAGATCCTCCACCGAGTCCCGGCTGCTTCAAAGGAAAAGCCCTACTTTCTTCCGTTAAGATCATAAGAAATATAGGGGGAGGGGGTCAGCTCTGTTTGGACATAATTACACTTCATCAAAAGAAGCTTTCTTCATCTTCCATGCGTGAAAAGTCTGCAAGCAGTTAAGTCTGTCTTTTTTCTTCCTTTTTTTTTTTTTAACTTTTTTTTTTTTTTTTTTTTTTTTTTAAATATAAAAATTGCTACTTGGGAAACTAGCCAAAACTCAGAAAGCCAATATAGTAAAACAGTGCACACCCTTTGTTTTTCTTTGAAGTCTCTTAAATAAATATGTTGAGGGTTTGAAAAGTATACTATCACTTTTCCATAGATTCTACCCAGATTGATCAGAGAAAAAGTCTATTCCAAGTCTGCTAGATAAAAATATAAATTAAACTACTGGAACCAAATTTTAGGAGCTCTCTCTGTCTGTATCTGCATCTACTGAGGCTTTAGGCTGTCTATTTCATTTCCTATGCTTTAATAAAAAGTATATATCATAGGTTTGAAATTAAATCCTCAGATCAGAGGTAGTGCATCACATTTCAGTCCTTTTTCAGCACTACTAAAAGGCTGATATACTACTGAACTTCTACTGTAAAGCAGTAGAGATGGAGCCAGAGAACTTTCAAACCTAATCCATCAGCAGAGTAACAAAGCAAACTGATTCTTTAAAGAAGACAAATGGAAGAGATAGGCAACACCTCATTCACAGGGGGAGTAAACTCCATATTTATGTTGTATTACTGTTTCAATTTATTCTCTATTATTAATACTTTTTAAGTTCTAAAATGATAAAGAGAATTTTTGGTTAGTTAATTAAAATAAAGAATAGTTACTGTAAGTCATGCTTATGGACTCACTTTTACAAAGCACTTGTAGAAATGTGCTGACTGATTTGGACTATCTGGGCCTCTGTCATATGTTTAAATTTTTTTTGGACAAAAACTCTTTCCTTCTGTAAGATGAACTGCAACTGCTTTCTAAAGAATATCACTGTAAAATTTGCCTTATTGCTAATTTCCCAGCACAACTATTCTGCATCTTTTGCTTGTTTTGCCCCATGTAGGGCTAATTTAGAAAAAAAAAATAATTACTTCAAACACATAATGGAAAAAAATACGTAGGTTGGATCAATGTCTGACACAACACTACTCTGAAGACTCCTGCAACAAGAACTGCAGGGCCAGCTTCTTTTGAGCTATCCTTTCAATCATTACCCGAAGTTTGAAAGCTGCTGTGCGACCCTTAAAGAGGAATTCTTGCAAATTTGCAATGATTACAAAAGCTTTCTATAAGTGCAGTGCAGTTTTCAGATTATAGGAAACTCCTAAAGAGCTGGAAGACAATGACAGCACTCTACATCTTAAAAAAAACCATACAAACAAACAAACAAAAAAACCCCAAAAACCAAAAAAAAAAAAAGAAGAATGAAAAAAAAATTGAAAGTTACCCTGCCATTTAAAGTAAAGGTTGAATTTAGTTCATGCCCAAGCTTACCAGCAATTCATAAAAAGTAAACCAGCTTACTCAAAAGAAAAGTGGGGATGATTTTCACAGGTTATCAACAGTTTGGTTTAAAGGGCAGAGAAGCCACTAGCAAGCTTTCTACCAACAGCTGCTATACCTTGAAATATTTAAGTCCCTAAAGAATACAACCTATGGAACATGTGATATGCAAAATCCCCCTAATTACAGGTCTTCTACAACAACTTCAGAAGCGGCTCTACTGCTAAAGGGAATTCTCTACCTCTCACTGCCATGGCCCAAAATACACTCCCCTGACTCTGTATAACCTGGATCACAGATATTCCCTTTTCCTTCCACCCTTCCTGTGTGATTCAAACAGGGAAGCAGGTACTCCCTGAATCCTTTTTCAAAACCTCTGTCTGATAAAAAGCTACAGAGATGCCTAACTTGGTTTGTGCAAATGCTAAAGTTTGACAATAAAATATGTGTATATCACTACAAAGAAAAAAACTGACAACCTGAAAAACATGGTCTAGTGGAAGGTGTCCCTACTTATGGCAAGGAGTTGGAATGAGATGAGCTTTAAGGTCCCTTACAAACCAAACTTTTCTGTGATTCTATGAATCTATGAATGGATTTATGGGTTAACCAGTATTTCATTGTGACTAAGTTTGACATCTTGGCACCATTTTTCACCCCATTACGAACACGTAAAAGGCAGAGGCCTACCTCTTCCACTTCTGCCCACAAATCGTAAGTCATTAAATCTGGCCACCTGGTTCTTCATCACGGCAGAAGCGTTTCGCAGCTCTGCAGAGTAGTTCTCATCGTTTCCAGCCATGACGGTCACCACCGTCCCATCGGGCACTTCTCCTAAGGCCACCACCTGTGAAAACGGGGACACAATCACGACTGGTGAAGCCACGCTTTGGAGGCGTGTGCTCCCCTCCCCGCTCTGCAGGCTGCCACGCTGGTGAAGAAGCTCTGTGGTGAGGAGTCTGGTACTCGCTGTGCACAGAACAAAGTGCCACATCAAACACAGAGACGTCGTGTGTTGTCTCCGTTTCTCAGAGCTTCTTCATTGTTGCATTTCTTCAGAAACGCTCACCATCCTTACGCTGAGTGCACGCTTTAATGCTTTCTGAAGGACAACTTTGTTCTTAGCAAGCAGGCAGCAGCGAGAGAACATGAGGCAAGGCTTGTATCTGTAAATTATGCATGGGAAAGCATTTAAAATGGAAAGCTAGAAATTAGTATTAGCAGCCTAATCACCTAGATTCAGTTCTGTTCTGGTTGCACCCATCACCCTGACCCCTGAGCTCCTCAGACTTCAAGCCAGAGGGATCTGTGCATCCACCCATCCCAGGAGTGGCACTCGGGGCACCAGCAGGCAAAGCTCTACACCCAACATGATCTACAATGGAGCACTTTATGGCTGGAATTCAAACTCCTCATGTGCTGTATAAAACAAAGCTGTATTTCCTTGCAGGCATGTAAATTTTCATAGTGCTTGCAAGAGTCGCATGTGGTTAGTGCTGATACCTCCCTCAAATTCCAGGATGGGTGAACAGAAGATATCAAAGTATTTCATGTCTCCTTATGTTCCAGCTACCTGATAGTCTCCCTTTCATGCTTCAGTGGTTGTGCAGTGCTCCAACATCTGATTAAATAAATGTCATGGAGCAGACAGCTTCTGATTTGAAAACACCAGGAATACCTACAGTGTTAGTGCTCTGTGGCTTCTTAAAGCAAAAAAAAAAAAAAAAAAAAAAAAAAAAAAAAAAAAAAAAAAAAAGTTACACAGGAATGCTAAGTTACTAGGAAGAAAATATACACACAGGGGGAAAATGTCCACAAAAGTATTAATAAAATAGCCTTATTTTCCCCAGCTGGCTAATTCTGATGCTGAAAATAAATTTATAACAAGAAGAGATTTAGAAATATTGCATGGCTGAGCCAGAACTTGAAAAAATATCTTAAGCTACAAAGTGTCTCCCCTTGTAGTTATTACCAATTTGCATGGTCAGATATAATTTTTTATATTTTTCGGAGTAATTTATTCTGTCTCCTGTAATATATATTACATTTTATCACATGGCCTTCCTGAAATGTCTTTTCCATAAATGATTCTGGCTGAAACTAATAATTGCAGGTTGCAGGTGATATTAATTCAGTGGAAAGAATAAGGAGTTCTGGATATATAGGGAGAGCATTATGTGGTCCAGTGAACTGTATGTTTCTCTAAAACAATAAAGAGGAATTATAATAATATAGAAATAGGCCATATTACTGAAGACTATAGCTTATTTTATTTAAAAGAAATATTGAAGAGAAAGAAGCAAGTGAAGCTTAAACACTGTTTGAAAAGAATTTACCTGATTTTCTATTTTTGCATAAAACATCAGTTAATACCACCCAAAATTAAAAGCTAAAATTCGCCACAAACTACTGTGAGGTCTTCATGTATCAAACAAAGATTTTACTTTAAAGTCCTATGAAAGTCCCTGAACAAAGGAACCACCATCGTGGCTAAGATCTGAGGACCCAATAACTCTCTCCCTTGAGTCTGGCAGCAACCAGGTCTAACAGCTTCAAAGCCAGGTGTAAGGAATAATAAATAATAATCAAATAACAAATAATAATCTGGTGAGCAGATCACAGAGCTGACTCTAACCATTAACAAATGGATACTGGCTTAAACTGTGAAGCATGGGGCTTGAGACTACTTATAAACCACTCCCTTCCCAATCTGCAACAGACTGCGTTATCTCTGGACAGTCTTGTCATGCCCATCAGCATCCCAGGGAGTTGCACCCTACGCCTTTTACGCCTCACAAAACAACAACAAAAAATCGCTTTAACTCCAGAAATGCAAAGCACCTGAGAGTGCAGCAGGAAGCACAAGGCTGCCTGGGAAGAAGGAGCGAGGTGCCTGAAGCCTCAGCTCACCTCTTTCTCCCCAGGCACCCGCAGAGCGTGGACAGGCAGTGCCATCATACCCCGTCTCAGTCCCAAACCCAGGTACGGCTTATAATACCTGGCAGGAGGGAGCAAAATTCCTTAAAAGGCTTCCCTCTGTCCTCAGTTGCTTTTCAGAGCTTTCCTTCCTGCACTTTCCACTCGGTGTCAGTTCAATTTGCCAGTTTAGCCACCAGCCTAACATGCAGCCCGAGCTGCATGTGCCGCTGCTGTAGCCGAGCGATCGCAACTAATCAAGAGCTGCATCATTACTGAGAAGCCTTGGATGCAGTATCACTGCTCATCTCCTTCAGACAGGACCAAAGGATAAGACAAACTGAAGTCAGAGATGAAAATAAAAGCTTTGGCTCCTAAAATAAAGCCCTATAACATAGGAAGCTCCCCTGCCAAGCAAAAGGAGTAAAAGGCACTCTTTTTTCTAACTTTGATACTTTCTTCCCGCAGACCAGCCTAAGACTGTTGCACAGGTACGTAGAAGCGCTGGTAGAAAAAAGCTTTACAAAACAAGTCTGAAACGTGGAGAAGTACCCGTCATTTTGAGAGTTTTCAAAAGTAATTGTACAATCTGAATGACTGTTGGCATAAACCCTGATTTGGCAATATTACGCCATGTATCAATACAAAATTAATTACATTTTCTTAGAAAGAGGATTGTAAATGTGCTGTGAAGTGAGAAAGGATTGTGTTAAAAATTAAAGACTAGAAGTAGCCACAGTGCACATTCCTTACCTATCCTTTAACACTCAATATCTGTACTATTTCAAAATCTTTGTGTTCCATATTAAGCTCCCTAGACATTTTGATGATTAAAAGTAGATTTTGTTATTTTTTTTCCTTTTCTTTTCAACTAGAGCTCAAAAAAGTACATGAATCCCCAAAATAAAACCAAAGCAATTCTTATGAGTTGAAAATAACTATGTGTTTTTTGCATAACACAATTCTGGTTAGGCAACCTGTTTGCCCAGTTTCGGTCCAGTGGGATTTGAACTGGCCAAAGTATGTAGCCTGAAGACGGAAGTTATAAGCACAAAGCAAAACTCCTATACAACACCAGGTACTCAGACTTTCTGCAGAGTAAAATGCTTGTCTGAAAAAAAAAAAAAATGGCCAACACTAGTGTACATGCTAACTAGTTCCTCTAAAACATTGATATCTGCCACTTCAAAAGCTTTCTTGCGAAACACTGAATTCAAACAGCCTCTGAATGTAAAATCTTCTGTATTGAGAATGCTTTTCCCAGACATTGCCAAAAGAGCATCTGATACTATTAAAAACATTTCAGTGTCCTGTAACTTAAAACAGAATAACTGATTCCTGCTACTTTTTGTTTCAAATCTACATCTGGGCTGAAAATTTATACAGCAGGTTTCAGCTTGAAGCTATTTAAAACAGCTGAGTTATAAACTCCGAAAATTGGGGTTTGGAGGGAAATGCTGACAGACCCTGAACTACTGTGGTGCTACTGGGGAGATGTTTTAGACTCCACATCCCATTTTCCCCCACGCCTTTACGTCCACTAAGATTCTCTGCTGCTATTAGCATCATACAGAAGTCACATCTAACCTCTAACGTGGCAATCTGGGTCTTTATGACTTGCACTAAAAACTCCCACAGAGAGGCCAAATTCTAATGACTCGACTCAAATAAAGTATTGCTGGCTACTGAGATTAAGAAGTGAATATGATTTGGACCTGGGTGAACAATATCCATTTGTTTTATGCTGGAATATTAACAGCTAGAGCTGTATTAACAAGTACTCATCAAATACTCTTCCCCACAGAACCAGCCTGCATTAACAATCTTCTTAGTGAGCACACGACAGGGACTCCCTCCACAGTGTGTGCAAATATTAATACTTAAAATTCAAACCCAATGCTAAGCCAACACTATTTCAAAAAATTCTAATCAAACCCAGCACTGTTTATAACATACTTCCTCTCCTGCATATGATTTATATCTGTTTTTTTTAAATTAAAACAGTGCTATATCCAGCGTACGTTTTTACTCGAGATCGCTGGGAGAGAATTATGACACACTTAACACACCACTCAAAACATTATCATCAACATATTATTTATTGCCAATAAAACTTCACAAAGTGTGTTGTCTGTGAGCTATTTCATTTTCAAGTTATTGTTTAGCTGAGGTTTCTATAGCTCAAGTCTGTCTCTTTTTTTCCCTTTCAGAGCTGATTCCCATTCTGTTGTAACACAATCAAGTGCTTCACTGTATGATACATGCAGCTCCTTTGGTCTAAAACTACTGGGCAGCTGCATGCAAGTTGCATTTGAAAAATGAAATAGATATTTTTTAAATGGTCAAAAGTATTTCAAGTGAGTTTCAAATTAATTTACAGGTAAAGAAGGGCATATCTAATTTTGGCATATTTTAAAAAGTGCATATTGCATATGAAAACACAGCTGCACCCACAGCAGTCGGGTGCAAGGGGCAACATGTGCCTCTGATGCATCTGAAAATCAGTCAGATCTGCACCTCCACGTCAGCAAACACAAGACCCACATGTAAGACACATATAAATACATATATATGAACACAAAAAGATTGGGGAACAGTCTAATCCTTTGTCTACCTTTTTATCACATGTAAGCATTCTTATTGTAATAATATTCAAAATACTTTAATATTTAGTTTAGATTTTTCCCTTATTCTAATGAGATGCAACCACATCCTTTGAATTGCTGTGAGGTAGGAGAAGGCTCAGACACCTCAAATGAGAACAGCAACGTGAGCACGATAATGCAACAGCTCCTGCATCCCTGCTTTAAAGAGTAACTATAACACCAACTTAATCTAGCGCTCAATTAAATTATAATCACAATTCTCTGGAAGCTCCTCCTCCTTACCCCGCTGCCCCTCTGAACCAGAATCACCGTGATCCACATGTAGAGAGCCTCTGAGTGCTACACCAAGCCAAAAGACACCCCACTTTCCTGCCATTTCTGCTCAGTCTGACCATCGTGTCCTGCACAAGCAGGCCCTGTGCAAAGGGTTCCTCCCGCAATTCCAGCCTCTCCAAGCTGTTCCCACACACAGGAGCACTTTAGCCAAGCCTCACCCGCACACCCGTAACATCTTCAAAGCAAATGTCCATCGTTATCACCACTCACTTTACCAGGGGCTCATTCAATCACTTTGACTATTTCTTCCCGAACAAACGGCCATGATAACACGGCTGGTAGCCGGGAAACACAAGAAAAAAAACGATGTTCTGGAACGCACTGGGTGAGACTGTTTCCAAACTTTTCTGTCTTTTCAGGGATTTCCAGGTGTGTTATTTTTCACAGGAAAATGTGGGTATGTTGAGACCCTTGCAGGGCTACCCCACCTCACTCTGACCCATGCCCTGCTCAGGAAGGCACTTGGGGACACCCCAGCCATTGCCCCCTCCCTACCAAAAGCCACGGGAAGGAAAACTTCAGGGGGAACACTTGGGAATATTGCTAGAGGAGGAAAAGGGCTTGCTTTAAAGCCCGCAATTATTGTTGTTATTATTACAGGGTTTTTTTTTCTAAAATCGTTTCCTCTCATTAGCGCGCCGTGGGGATGGAGACAGAAAATTAAAAGCAGCATCCCCAGTGCAGAGCGGGGTGGGATTTACTATGGAAATGTGCGACCCTGCCAAGGAGAGCCTCTCTGAGCAGCCACTTCCTCGGTTGTCCACCAGGAGAAGTGAAGGGGCCCCGTGCCCCCCCCTCCAGGTGCTCTCTGTCCCCCTTTCCCAGCCCCATCTCTGTCCGGGCTGTTGCGGGGCAAAGCCCCGGTTCCACTCTGCCTCTCCAGCCTGACCCTGAGACTCCAGCCGCCCCCCGCACGCTTCAGAACCACCCCAAATCCTCCAGTCCCATACCGGGAGCGGAGAGGAGGAAGGGGCACCCCCGTGGGTCAGGGACTGGTTTCTCGAGGTGGAGGGGTGCCACACTGAGCTCCGGCCGAGGGCTGAATCCCTCCTTCCCCAGGGAGGGAAAGCAGGTTTCTCCAGAAAAAAGCCCGTGGATGCAGACTGTGGGGAGCAGGGGGTGTCTCCCGGAGGGATGCTGGAGCGGGCACAGGGTGTCCCTGGGCTGCGGGGGTAATGCGCCGGCAGTGTCCCGCGGGGATGGAGATAACGGGATGGCTCCGGGGATGCGGGCCGTGCAGGGGGGTGGGCAGAACATGGGGTGCAGCAAGGGTGAGGGGGGCAGAGCTGGCGCACGGGGGGCACGGGAAGCGCGGCAGGACGAGGGCACGGCAGCCACTGCAGGACCGGGAGAGGGGGGTGTGAGGCACTGCGGGGGCTGCACTCCGAGACATCGCGGGACGGGGGCACAGGAGGCACAGCAGGACGGTGACAGGATACAGAAGGGACTGCAAGACTTGAACACTTGGAGGGGAGGGCGGGAACACAGGAGTCATTGCAGGACTGGGGGTCAGAGAAGCCCCCCGTGCCGCGGGAGCACAAGAGGAGCTGCAGGATGGGGGTGCACGGGGAGGCATTGCAGGGCTGGGGGCGTGAGGGGGGGCACAGGAGGCACTGCAGCCCGGGGCCCACCGGAGACATCA